>NC_067158.1:12265830-12565830 GCF_903995435.1 Acomys russatus | reverse complement strand
TCGGGAGGGGCTCCAGAGCGCCTCCCCCGCTGCGCCATCACTGCGACGGGAGGCGGTCCTTGGGCACTAGCAAAGGCCAGGCCTTTCCCGTTTCCGCTCGGGGGTGGGGGACGCGGAGGGATGTTTTAGGTCTCTCTAAACTATTGGAGCTTCAGACCAAATGGAGAAGCGCCTAAGTCACAGTCGAGCACACCCTGCATTGTTAGTAGGACCCCTTAGATTTACCGGCTCACTGAGCCTTCGTCCTTGAGACCTTAGCCATGGTCTCTGCCCAGACCCGACTAAAAGGCAGTGGCTCCGGGAAGGTGGTTGGAAAGAGGCCGGCGCCGCAGCCGAGCAGGGCGCGGCCCAACGGCTCCGCCAAGGGAGAGGCGCACCGAGCACGTGCGCCGGGCCTCGCAGGGCCCCACAGGGCGCAGCCACGTGCGCCTGCGGGCAGGCCCAGGCGGGCGGGGGAGGGGACAGCCCCCTCCCCCCAACGGCCGCGCCCCGCCCGGCTTTGTCCGCCGCCCGCCCAGCCTCCTCGCGCCTCGCCGGCCTCCCAAAATGGCCCCTCGTCAGGAAATGGCGCCGCCGCCGCCCGCGCTCGTTCCTCAGGAGGGTCGGCTCGCGACCGGAGGGAGCCTTCCCCTCCACGCCCCCAGGAACCCACCCTGGAGCGCCACAGCCCACCCGACCTCGAAGGAGACGCGGCCCAAGGGCTCGCCATCGACCGCGATGTCGAAGAACACGACGGGGTTGACCATGGCTGCAACAAGCGACGAGAAGGGACGGCGGCGTCTGCAAAGCGGCACGAGCCTGGCCGCCGCTTCTTTTATACCCCGGTCCGGTCCCGCCCTCTGCCCGGTCGCGCGCCCGGACCTTGATCAATCACAACTGCTTCCCAGACGGAGTGACGGTGCGGCGGGCCTATCGGCGCACGCCGGCACAGGTGGGGGCGGGGAGCGAGGCGCGCATGCGCCGTGGCGCGCGAAGGCAGGTTCCCGCCCGCGGGCTCCTATGGGGAGGTAGTGGCGTGGTCGGTGGGGGAAGACTCCGAGGGCAGTTAGCGAGGGCCGCCGCACAGACTGGCTGTCCTTAGGAGCAAGTCGGGGCCTCCCGCCTTACCCAGTGATAATGCGTTATCTTCCCATTGCACAGAGGGTGTAACTGAGGCAAACGCGGACTTCAAGGTCGAGCGGCCCTTGAAGGTCGGGCGGGGTCCTGCGGCGCGCTGCGGAAATGCGAACAGGCTTCCCTGGGCGGAGATCCAGGATCCGCATCAGCATCCTGCAATGGCAACGGTTTCCTGATAGGTTCCTTTGAGCGCCTCCGTTTTCTTAAACTCTCGGGAATGGGCAGAAGCAGCCCCCTCACTTTAAAGGTTATGAAATACTTTTTAAATGTCCCACTTTCCAAAAATAGCTGCATTTTCTCCAGGAGGAAGCTATTTAAACAGAATTCTGGCCGGAGTCTACCTGTGATTTTTCTTTTCTTTTTTTCCCCCCATCACAACAACGTTTTCTCGTTTCGTCCTGAGGCCTAAGGCAAACGCTTAGTACAAGCGCTTCCCAGCATGGTGGCACACGCCTGTAATCCTATCTCTAGATAGCCGGAGACAGGAATATAGTGAGTTCCAGACAGCCTGAGCTGTCTGTGAGACCCTGCCTCAAAAACAAAAGGACAATGACAAAGCACGCCTATGGGAAAGTCACTGCTGTGGAGGATCCTTAGTAGCTCACCAGCCTGTCTCTGGGAGTTAGCCTCAAGCTGTAAGGCCTTAGACACAGAACCTCAGGAATGTGGGTCTGGCCACGCCTTATTTGGATGAATCATACCAAAAGCACATTTGGTTGAACTGCAACAAAGGGTCTTGCTCTGCCTAACTGGGCATTTCTGTACCAGGGTAGCTTTTATTCATACAGCATTCTATAAAGGTGCTTTTTCTTAAGAACGTCTCCGACGGTAAAGTGCATCCAGTGCAAGGACCTGCATTCAGGTCCCCAGCACATCCATAAAAGCCAGATCTGTAAGCCCACGTGGTGGGAACGGAGGCTGGCTGGCCAACCAGTCTAGGCAAAGCTGAACTCCAAGTACAGTGAGACCCTCTCAAAAATAAGGTGGAGACGGGCGGGAAGCTGGTGCCGTGGTTAAGAGCACCTGCCATCTCATTGCCTTCATTTTAACTGGTTGGTTTTGAGTTCTGGGAGTTCTTTACGTATTCTGGGCTTAATTTCTTGACTCCTAATTTACTGGTATGTTCCCCCATCCCTCCACCAACGTTGACCTACCAAGATGGTTCAGCAGGTAAATGTGCTTGTCATACCAGTTCCTGGACCCACGTGAAAAGCCCGGTCAAGTGGCCGACATCTGTGACGCCAGCACTCTAAAGGTGAGGTGGCAAGCTGAAGTCACTAGAGAGACCTTGCTTCAGCAAGGTAGATGCCACAGAGATGCTCAGAGGGACTTGAGGTCGACCTCGGGACCCGTGTGGATTAAGGAGAGGACAGGCTCCCACAAGTTGTCCTCTTAACTCCACATGCACACACACACACACACACACACACACTTACCTGCACGTACACACACACACACACTTACCTGCACGTACACACACACACACACTTACCTGCATGTACACACACACACACACACACACGATGCTGAAAGAGTGAGAAAGATCCAACTTGCAAAAAGTTTTTCTTTAAGCTCCACATGTGCCCACACGCACACAAACAAGTAGATCCATGTAACATGTAAGTAAATGTGAACACACAAATAAAGGTGCCCCACACACAAGTGAATAAATCTGAGTGGCTAGGATTACAGATAGGTACCACCATACCTGGTTTATGCAGTGCTGAGGCTAGAACCCAGGGCTCAGTGCATGTTAGATAAGCAATCTACCACCTGAGCTACGTCCCCAGGCCTCAAAAAGGGCACCTGTAGCAAGACCTTGGATCACAGGATGGTTCTGTTTATTACTGGAGACACCATAACAGGCTCCCAACAATTCATAAGGGTTCTGATTTCTCCATATCTTTTTGTTGTTTTGTGGGTTTTTTGTTTGTTTTTTTGAGACAGGGTTTCTCTGTGTAGCCTTGGCTGTCCTGGACTCGCTTTGTAGACCAGGCTGGCCTCGAACTCACAGTGATCTGCCTGCCTTTGCCTCCCAAGTGCTGGGAATAAAGGTGTGCGCCACCACACCCCACCGGTTTCTCCAAATCGTGAGCCATACTCCTCTTTCTCTCTTGAGAACCCATGGAAGCTGGGGTATAGCTCAGCACCTGCTTAGCACTGAAAGGGAAGGGTTTAAGCCACACTCAGCCTGGCAGACGCACCAGTTCCATGTAGTGCTGCTTGGAACTGGCCAACAGGGCCAACCCTGCATTGACTCCCATAAGCATTGCCCAAGGGCACTGGGGCTCATGTGTTAAGCGAGCAAGGGGACCTGGGAGAACTGCTCTGGGATTTCCCCAAGAGCTACATTGACTGCTCCAGACCAGCCGTCACCATGGGGATGAGAGAAGTGCAAGCCAGGGAGATGTCATCTTTAAATAACTGAAAGCTAGACTTCACAGCCTCAAGCAGATGTCCCTCCACACAAACTGGATGGACTTGACCCCAGCACGAACAGACCGCCAGATGAAAACGGCACACAGTTTTCCTGACAGAGCTCCTCTTTAGTCTCTATCTCTGCTTTTGGGGGTTGAGAGGGCAGGATCTTGATATATAGTGGCTGGGCTAGATCTCACTATGTAGCCCAGTCTGGCCTTCAAATCCTAGCCATCCTCCTCCTGAGCCTCCTGGAAGCCGGGGCTACAGGTGAGTGCCACAACCTCTTCCCAGCGGATTTTGGCCTGTTTCAAGTCAACATCAGCTAACCAGCCCAGCATCCCAGCTTGCTTCTAGGAGTTCCTGCAACAAATAAGTTCCAGGTGGAGCTGGTCTCACTCCCAGCCTCAGGCTTGCGATTGAATAGCTCTGGCCTGTAAAATCATGGTATTTTCTTCAAGAAAGCAGGGCCTTCTCTGGGACTTTTGCTTTAATACTGGGAAAAAGATGCTCTTTCTTCCGGGGTGACTGGGACATGGGGTCTCTTTCCAATGCATTCCCAAAGCTTGATCTCTGGCTAGGTTGGAGTGGCTCCTGCCCTGGGCAGCACCGCTTCGGAAGTCTTAGCTCAGTCTTCTGCCTCCAGCAGCTTTTTAAAAATTCTTTTTCTTTTTCTTCAGCTTCTTATTCCACCAGGCCAAACTACAGAGGTCCCCCTGTTCAGACATCTTGAAAAAGTTCAGGACAGTGACAGCAAAGCATTCATCTCCGCGTGGCCCTTCTAAGGGCGTGGCCTCTGGCGGAGCTCGCTTACCTGTGTTGCTTGCAATGCCGCCTAGGCCCCAAGGGGGCAGCACCCAAGCATAGCACTCTCCACTGTTCCTCGGGACCTTGTCCTCCATGACCCAGCCTCCAAGAACAGCCCCACCCCCACCCCCGTGTAAGAGGCCGGCACTCCAGATTCTGCCCATTTCTCCAGGTTACTCAGCGGACTCCAGAATAAATATTGGGGTAGACCTGGAACCTCACTTCTTCCAGAGAGCACAACTGTGCTATGTTACGTGTGTACAGGGATGTCAGGAGGCAAATTTCATACCAACTATTCTGGGGTGGCTAGAATTAAAAGACATATCTTTTTTTTTTTTTTCCCCCTGAGACAGGCTTTCTCTGTGTAGCCCCAGCTGTCCTGGAACTCACTCTGTAGACCAGACCAGCCTGCCTCTGTCTTCCAAATGCTGGGATTAAAAGCGTGCATCACAACAACCGGCCATGTGCCCTTTTTCAAAGGGAGGTTCCTGTACCTGCCACAGTTTGGAATTGCAACCAGTAGATCCAACTCCAGCTAAATGGAGCAATGGGATTACTGGAAAGCTTGCTAACAGCTCATGATGCATTGAAAGAACAAGAGACCCAAGCTTAGGAAACAGGAATCAGAGGCCTCACACCCAGAACAAGCAGAATTCGCCATCATGATACACCGACTGAGGATGCAGCCTCCAGCATCCATGGACACACCTACAGTGTCCACGCCTGGCCCATGTGCTTGCTACTGGACATGAGCACATGGACTCCAAGCCCCGGCCCTCGCTCACCGGGTTTTCTAGTTTCCTTTCTGTTGCTGTGATAAAACACTGTGAGCAAAAACAGCTGAGGCGAAGAAAGAACCTATTTAATCTTACACTACCAGATGCATCATTGAGGGAAGTCAGGGCAGGCACTTGAGCAGGAATCCTGGAGTGGTACTGCTCACTGGCTCATGGTCATGGTCAAATAGCCTTCGTATACAGCCCAGGGCCACTTGCCCAGGGATAGCACAACCCACACTTGGTGTGCATGGAACTGTCTTAATGCTGACATGAGAGGGCCCAGCCAAGTGTGAGTTGTGCCATCCCTGGGCACATAGTCTCACTAGCAAAAAAAAAAAAAAAAAAGGATTTCTCAAGCAAAAATCTTTTCCCCAGCAGGGCGTGGTGACACACTCGTGTAATCCCAGCACTCGGGAGGTAGAGGCAGGTGGATCACTATGAGTTCAAGACCAGCCTGGTCTACAAAGCTAGTCCAGGACAGCCAGAGCTACACAGAAAACCCTGTCTCGAAAAACAAAAACACCCTTTCCCCCTCTGTGTTACCAGGTATGGAAGCCAGAGCTTTGCATTAAGCAAGTGGTCTGACACTCAGCTGCACCCTGGGCTCCTAAAAGTGTTTAATCACAATAGACCTGCCTCCTGACCAACAGGAGGGGTGGCGATGAGAAAGAGACCACTCTCAGTGGGACACTCAGGGGATGGTCTACACAGAAAGATGCTCGAACAGTGGAAAAGATAGAACAAATAATTTTTATTTCATTTTTGTTTCTTCTAGACAGGGTCTCTCTGTGTAGCTTTGGCTGTCTTGGACTCACTCAGTGGACCAGGCTGGCCTCAAACTCACAGCGATCCACCTGCCTCAGTCTCCCTGAGTGCTGGGATTACAGGAGTGTGCCACTGCACCCAGCCAATGAATCTACAAATATTAAATAAATAATAAAATAAAAAAGCTATGGACCACCATAGCCTGGTCACTTCTGTGTGTTCTTTATGACAGTTAAATCAAAACAAAAATAAACCATGGGGCAAGTGACCAATAACTTCTGAGACAAAAGATAAAATAGGGAAAAACAGAAAATTATTCTAACAAGTTCCTGATAGTGGAGATAGCTTTTATTCTTTGAACCAAGGAGGCCTAGGGTGGGTATGGGGGAGAGGGGGTGGTGGCAGGGGCAATAGTGGCAGGGAGAGAGGAGCCTGGCCTACAACGCACAGCATATTGAGGAGTTCCCTCTTTTGAGGCTCTGCAGTCTCTGTGGCCATTCTCTGATATAATTCCACATCTGGCACTGGGCTTTCTGTCAAGGGAAGGCTTCTGAGGACTCCACCATCTTCCTGGACGTCTGCTGAGGATTCATGTGTTGTAGACTTGGTCTTGGTCATCTGTGTTGTTTAATTTGTTCATGTAACTGTTCTTTTTTATTATCTTTTTATTTTCATGAGATTGGTGTGAGCATTTTTCTTTCTCCCTTCCTGCCTGCCTGCCTGCGGTGCTGGGTGCAGAGCCTGGAACATCTGAGCTACACAGCTAGCTCCTCAGTTTTTGGTTTTTTTGTTTGTTCAGACAGGGTTTCTCTGTGTAGTCCTGGCTGTCCTGACTCACTTTGCAGACCAGACTGGCCTTGAACTCATAGAGATCCACCTGCCTCTGCCTCCCCAGTGCTGGGACTAAAGGTGTGTCCACCACCAGGCGGCATCTCCTAATTTTCAATTGTTTTCCTAGTCAGTTTAGCTAAAGGCATTTGATGGACCCCCTAGGACAGGATTGAGAATGGTTGTGAGCGGCCATGTGTTAAGGGTGAAACCCAGGTCCTCTGAAGAGCAGCCAGTGCTCCCAACTGCTTGAGCCATCTCTCCAGCCCTAAGAATTTCATCTTTTTGTTTTGTTTTTCAAAACAGGGTTTCTCTGTGTATCTTTGGCTGCCCTGGACTCAACTTTGTAGACCAAGCTGGCCTGAACTCACAGCGATGTGCCTACCTCTGCCTCCCAAGTGCTGGGATTAAAGGCATGTGCCATCATGCCAGGCTTCCATCTTTTTTTTTTTTTTTTTTTAAGATTTACTTATTATGTAGCCAGTGCTCTGCCTGCATGTACACCTGCAGGCCAGAAGAGGGCATGAGATCTCATTATAGATGGTTGTAAACCACCATGTGGTTGCTGGGAATTGAACTCAGGACCTCTGGAGCAGCAGTCAGTGCCCTTAACCTCTGAGCCATCTCTGCAATACCCCAGCTTCCATCTTTTAAAATTAGGCTATTGCCTGGTTTTGGTGACAAAGCAAGTATGATAAAGTGTAAAGTCATGAAACCACCAGCTCTTCCTGGGTCTCCACAGCAAACGAGCCAATGCTCTCGCTTACTTAACAGAAATGCGTGTATAAATACATTATAAATGCATGTATAAATCCTGTGTGAATCATATTAGCTTTGAGGGTCATACAAACCGTGTACTGTAGAGCTTCTATGACCTTTCTCATTTTGTCCCGACACTCATTCCCGATGGCGCACAGGGGCTCTGGCATCCCTCAGTCATTTATCCATCCTCTGAGCTTGGACTTTCTGAATGTTTGTGTCAGGTCCAAAAGAAAGCTCAGGATAAATGGCTATGTGTTTAATAGTGTACCAAAGTCAACATTGCAAGTATCTGTACAGAGTGCACGCTGGCACGCTGGCTCTTCTACCGCTGCCCCTACCCTAAGCTTCTCCAGGCTTCTTCCTATCCAACCCTGCCATTTCAGTCATGCGCTCCCGAGCTCGTGGCTGTCCTCTCACGGTCAGGTTCAATCTGCCGGCCATGCTCAGTCTACTACTTTCTCTCCCTGGTCTGGACTCTCCATGTCTCTGGCTGCACCCTTCTTCATTTCTACAATAAAAACTTCTCAACCAGGGGCTGGAGAGATGGCTCATCGGTTAAGAGCACTGACTACTCTTCCAGAGGTCGTGAGTTCAATTCCCAGCAACCACATGGTGCTTCACAACCATCTATGATGTGATCTGATGCCCTCTTCTGGCCTGCAGGTGTACATGCAGGCAGAACATTGTATACGTGATAAATCAATCTTAAAAACAAAACCTCTCCACCATACCCTGGAGCGGCCATACCCTAATTTTACGTAGTTGGTGGCTGAAATGCCCACTTCATACAACTGTAGCCTTTGATTGATGCCACCCCCCACCCTGCCTCAGCCCCTCTCTCCCCATATAGACCAGGCTGCCTCAAAATTGCAGCAAGCCTGTCTACGGGTGCTGGAATTACAGGTGCGTACCATCATGTCTGCTGTGGTTCCCATTTTGAACCAGGAACGTCAGATTTGCAACAGGCTGAGTAAACATGAGCTCAATAGTCTGATCCAATCCAAGGAGGGCCAGCTCTTCCTCCCCTTCCGCAGTGGAGGCCCTAGCCTGCCGTGCAGTCCTCCCATTCCCTTGGCCCTGGCCCACCGTTTTCTCCGCTTCTGTCCCCTCCCCTACTCTTAGCAAGAGGACAGAAAAGCTGGAATAGGCTCCTGTGGGTTAAGAGGGCCACCGGTGTGTTCTCAAATGTCACAGATACTAGGAGCGACCAGGGCTCAGCAGGCAATTCCTTTCTCCTCCCATGCAACGCTCCCAGACGGCCTCCCGTGCTGCAGGGCAGGCTTTGGCAGCCAGCCGAGGATTCCCCTCACCCCTCCCTGGTCCTTACCTTTCCGGCTGCACAGGAAGGCTGTCTGGGCAGGGCCTCTGGGCCCAGGCCAAAAGGGGCAGTGAGCACAGGCTCACAGCCCAGTGCTGCTGAGGCCCCTGGCTGTGCTGCAGTCATTTGACAGACAGCTGGCTCTCTGCCCTAAGGCACACCCAGGGAAGGTGACTTGGTAGCAAATGTCTCCAGGGCAAGCCTGAGACACTTACAAAACAGCTCTGTCAATGGAGTCAATTTGGAAAATTCCAGGGTAAAGGAAATTTACCACAGCTCAGGGATAGCCTGAGAGTGGGTGAAAACATCTAGATTTTTTATTTGGGGTGCTAAGAACAGGAAGACCACAGTCCCTCAGCACAAAGGAAGGACTCAGCCAGGCCCACCAAGAAGGAGTCCTTTAATAGTTCGCACAGACAGAAGACACAACAGGCCAGCGCCCTGCTTGCGGGCCCAGGCGCTTTGCCAGCAGATGCAGTGGCCTCTCCCCCCCCTTGGGTGTGGGCACTAGGGTAGAGATGAGGTGGTTTAAAAACACAGCTGTACTAATTCTTCACTTTCACAGAAAAGAGGAACTTGGGGGGAGCAGCTCACTGGAGAATTTACATAGAGCTGAGTCTGAAAGCCCACCCCTAGAGTGGGGTTGAACCTCTCCGGAGCCGACTGCACCCAGTGAGGGGCAGACACCGTAGGGAAGGCCCAGGCCAGGCCAGAGGAGCATGCTGACTTCTAGCCGTGCCCTCCGTTTCCCAGCTGTGAGCATTTCTACACTATGTACATTGTTGTGCTTTATTGCCCCACCCCAGCCTCTGCCTGAAGCTCAGAATGGAGGGAGGAGCCCCCTGCACCACGTTCTGCTGGGTGAGAGTGCCAGGCCCCAGAGGCTGGCCCTCTGAATGGTTCTGAGGCTGCCACACTCAGGCCGCTGGAGTGGCAGCCCAAGGGTACAGAGCCAGCCTCGCCAGCCGGCTCTTCCAAGGAGGAGCAGAAACAGAAGGGTCAGTGCTGGACAAGATGCAGGCTGGGTGGGAGCAGGCAGGGTGGAGGGACAAGTGCAAGGCCATGAGTCTTGGGGGACAGGGTTATACACACGGGTTGTTGGGGCCTGCAGGACCTTACAAGATCCATTCTGCAGCAGTGTACCCGATGGAGGGAGGCTGTGAGGACCACTGGCCTAGGGTCCCTCGGAGCACAGGGCTGCTTCTAGTTCACCAGGGGCTGGTAGTGGCAGGCCCAGCTCAGGGTGTGTGCATGGGAGATTCAGGGAGAGCCACCAGGCGTCCTGTGGAGCTGGTGAGTCGGGAAGGCTGTGGTGGTGGTATCTGCTGGGTGTGCCCTCGACAGCCAGGGGTTAACATAGGGTCAGTTGTTCTCGAAGAGTGAGAGCAGGTCATCACTGCTGTTTGTGGGGAGGTCGGGTGGACCCAGGTAGGAGAGCAGTTCATCAGGATTGGTCAGTTCGGGGAGCAGCTGAGGACAAAGCAAACACATTAGCAGCACTGCTCTCAGCCGCTTACGTCCAGTGGCCATGCTGTCCTCTCTTCCCCTGCCACATGCCGGCTGCCTGAGTGAGGCCATGTGGCTCTATGACGCTGCTTGACTCCCCATGGAAGGCTCTCGAGAGCCAGGGTGTACAACCTGAGGTGGCCCAGGTGTGCACCAGAGACGCACAGATCTGAGAATGGGTCTGCAGTGTCATTCCCAGGAGCCAAAGAGGTGGCAGAGTTCCTCACCCTGGGGCTTTCTGCTCTGGCCTACTCCATTTATTATGGACCAGGGGCAGTGAAAACACTTGTTTTTGTTTTGTTTTCCTGAGACAGGGTTTCTATGTAGCCCTGGCTATTCTAGACTCACTTTGTAGACCAGGCTGGCCTCAAACTCTCAGCAATCTACCTGCCTCTGCCTCCCGAGTGCTGGGATTAAAGGTGTGCGCCACTTCGCACGGCAAACACACTGTCCTTTATGCGTTTGCTCATACACTGCCTGAGTTGTCAAGATGCAGAACTCAACAACTGCCCAGGTCAAGCTGGACTTTTGAGGATAGTGCCATGCGCTTCCTTGGAGGCCTCACACATCCAGGCTCCATAAGCCTCTAAGGATGGGTCACTCATTAACCACAATAGGAAGCTGGTATCCATGGCTATTCCAGATATCCAACCTGTGTGGAACAGCTGCCCTTGGGTGACATTATCTGACAGCCTCTCCTGAAGGTTCACTGTCTTCCCTTCTATGAAGCAAGGTGGGTAGACCCAGGGAGCGATGCACAGACAGCCCCAACGGCTCCCACCCCAGCACACGACAGGCTACTCACATCCAGAGCTGGTTCTGAGGCTTCCCCTGCCCCAGCCATGCTGGGAGGCCCCATCATGCCCGTGGCAGGATTGAAGGCCAGTTCGCTGATGGGCCCTGTGTTTGGTTGGCCCAGGGGCTGCCGGGATGCAGGGGGAGGGTTTGGATGGTGTAGCTGGGAGCCTGGGGTGGGCCCGAGGTTGGGGGTATGCAGCCCTGGTGGTCCAGTATTGTGGGCTGGGTCCAGGTGGCCTGCTGGTGTCATCTGAGGATGGAAAAGGAACTTGTTAAAAGAGCTTGGACTCCCTGGGAGACTCCCGCCCATGGGCCTCTGTGCACAGCACTGACCTGGCCTGGGAGGCAAGGAGCAGACTTGTCTGGAGTGAGGAGGCTGCTGGGAATGTCAGATTGGTAGGAAATGGGGGGTGGCCCCTGGGTGAACTCAGCAAGATTTGGGGTGGTGGGTGTAGCAGATGGGAAGGATTCTGGGAAGGTTCCAGGACCCAGGAAGTTGGAACCTACAAGAGGAAAGTCAGAACAGAAAACTCAGATGCGCATGGTGCCAGATGGGGAGGTGGCATTCAAGGGACACACCCACCCAAGCAGGACTTCTACATTTCTTCCCACCAATGTCAGGGCGTTAACTATGGCAGCCCTGAAAACGGGACCCACCATAACAGTGCAGCACATGCGCACCGTGGGTCCTTGAGGGGTACCCCACATGGAAGTACTTCAGTGAGAAGTCCACAGAAGTAGTTCAATGAAAAGCCTTACTCCAAACCAGAGATGGGGGGGAGCCTCACTACTTTGCTTACTAGGGTCACGGCCCAGATGAACTTCCTACCATGCCAGCGATGGGCTACGAAGAGCACGCATCCTCAGCATGCTACTTGTAACTGTGTGGCAGTGGCCGATCTGGAGAGGGTGAGGCATTTGCCAGGGTCACCTGGTGGTCAAGTCTGGGTGCTATACTCACCCTGGCTGGGGTAGTCATTGGGGGCAGTGGCCGAAGGGGGCTGCAGAGGGGCAAAGGGGGCAGCGCCAGGGCCCAGGGCAGCGATCATCTCCATCACACTGGGCATGAGCACATGGGCAGGGCTCACGGTGCGGCAGCGCTTCAGCACTGGCCCGTCCGGCTCCTCCTTGATGTGCAGGTCAGGCTTCACAGGCACTGGCTTCCAGCTGCACGTGGGGTCGATGGTGATCTCCTCGTAGTCTGAGCTAAGGCGGGGCAGATGGGAACCGGTCACTTGCCACTGTCTGGTACCTGATGCCCCACTCAGCTGACAGGACATTTCCCAACAGACCTTGCACTCGAACACTCTGCTCCCAGACCCTTCAGGGTGCTTAGCAGAATTGTGTGTGTTTATGTGGGGGTGAGGGGCACCGGCCTGGCCTGGAGCTGCTTCACCGTGGAAAGGTGCACCTGCCCCAGGCCTGCCCTCTGCGGGCCGTAGACGCAAGGGTGGCAGCAAGAGGACACTTACTTCTGAATATAAATCAGGATGCCCAGCATATACTGGTCCACCTCCAGGCCCTCCAGCAGTGCCGTCTTGCTGTAGAAAGCAAAGGAGACCAGCCGCTCAGGAGCCTAGCCCACTCAGCTGTAGTCCCCATCAATCCCCTGAGCCTGGGTAAACCACTATGGCAGTCCAGTGTGCGAGGATGCCATGCACACCGCCTAGCAGGAGCTCTCTGCGCTGATACTATGTGATGTTTAACCCTCTGAGGAAGTGGCAGTTCTCCCCTCCTCATAACCAAGACGGACTCACTTGCACACTGGGCACCTCCAGGTCCCCCGCTCACAGTTGAGCTGTAAGTATGACTCCAGGTCGAAGCACTGCAGAGAGACAGGGAGACAGTGGTGGGGCTGTCCCGGCTTCTAGGAAGCATGGCTCATTTAGGTGTATATTTAAGGGATCAGGATTCTACTGCAGTTCTTTTTTTTAATTTGTTTTAAGATTTATTTATTTATCATTTGTACAGTATTCTGCCCGCATGTGTGCCTGCAGGTCAGAAGAGGGCATCAGATCTCATTATAGGTGGTTGTGAGCCATCATGTGGTTGCTGGGAATTGAACTTAGGACCTTTGGAGGAGCAGTCAGTGCTCTTAACTTCTGAGCCATCTCTCCAGCCTTACTGCAGTTTTTTCCCCCCTGAGACAGGGTCTCTCTGTGTAGCCTTGCCTGTCCAGGACTCGCTTTGTAGACCAAGCTGGCCTCGAACTCACAGCGATCTGCCTGCTTCTGCCTCCCGAGTGCTGGCATTAAAGGCGTGTGCCACCACACCCGGCTCCCTATTGCAGTTCTTGATAGATCCAGTTTGGGATACCCCAAGCAGCCCCCCCAAACACTGCCATGCCCTAGGACAAAAGCAAGGACCAGACAGATGTATCACAAGGAGCTACCTTTAATGCCAGCACTCAGGAAGCAGAGCCAGGTGGACCTTTGTGTTTGAGGCCCGCCTAGTCTACCTAAAGAGCTTTCCAGGACAGCCGGAGCTACATGTCACAAGCATACATGCATACATAGGGAACACCATGTTATGTTTCTTTTGTTTGTTTTTCTGTTCTTGTTTTTTGAGACATGATTTCACTGTGTAGCCTTGGCTGTCCTGGGCTCACTTTGTAGACCAGGCTGGCCTGGAACTCACAATGATCCGCCTGCCTCTGTCTCCTGAGTGCTGGGATTAAAGGCGTTCGCGACCACCACTGGGCCCATGAGTATGATTCAAAGGAGCAAAACTAATATGGGGGGGGGGGGTGCTGGGAGGGCAAGGAGGCCAGGGCCCTGTGGTAGGTCTGCCTTTCTGGTCTGACAGCTGAGGTATTGAGGTTCCACCTGCCAAAGAGGATGACACTGAAGTGTCAGCTCAGAACATTGCTTTTCTAACACTTGAGTATGGTGGCGTCTGTCTGCCACATCAGGTTATGGCAAAAAGATCAGGAATTCGGGTTCATCCCCAGCCACACAGGGGCTAAGGCCAGCCTGGATACACAAGACCCTATCTCAAGGGGGAAATCTAAGACAGAGTCTCACTGGTACCCCAGGCTGGCTTCACACTTAAGATCCTACTGCCAGCAGGGTGTGGTGGTGCACGCCTATAATCCCAGCACTCAGGAGGCAGGTGTGGATCGACAGACCAGGCTCAGAACACCTCTCTAAGCTGCTGATAAGCTGTTTCTCTCTGAGGCTTTACAGGTCACAGCTGTGAACATCAGCTGGGAGTTGAGCCCTTCCCAGGTGCCCTTTCCTTTGGTGCTGCTAGGCAGTCACATCCCACTGAATACTACGTCAGCCTTCCAGTTTTTCCACAAACTCAAAACATTTTTAGGGACAATAAATTTCAACAAAGGTCTGCAGGGACCACACACCTGTATGTGGCGACAGTCGTGACCACGGGCTGGGAGCTGGATCCTGCGGAAGGTGATGGGGCACTTCAGGGACACCTTGATAGCCGTCTGCTCCACCCCATCCTCTCCATTGGGCCCAGGGGTGCCAGGGATGGTGCCGCTACTGAAGTTCCGCTTTACTGACAGTGACAGGGGAAAGGACTTGAGTAAAGGTCCCCAACACCCCGAGGCTATGAACTGGTATGCTAACCAGGGACCCAGTCAATGCTCAACCAATGGCTCTAAGGAGTTGCCTGGTAACCAGGGCCCCGGGGCAGAGCCAGCAGAGAGGGAATGTCTCTGGGCCACACAGCAGGCGTCAGCCCAGCACAGCAGCTGGTTGAGGAGTTGGGAGCACTCACTCTTGGTGATGCAGTGCTCAGCTGGCAGGAGGCGCTTCTTGAGGAGGCCCTGCAGCACAGAGCGGACAGACGGGCGGTGCACCAGCTGCAGCACGAACAGGTGGGACTGCAACAGAGCAAGACACGTTACAGAGAGCAGGAAGGCTGGGCAAGATGGCATATGGCTCAGAGGGCCATGCTTAGGAGTGAATTCGAGGGGTGCCGGGCAGAGAGGGAAGAGTTTAGCATGGGAGAAAAGCCAGGCCAACCACTTTCCTGGCAGCGAGGCCCTCCCAAGTCTCTGCCACGCTACACTATCTCAGCATTCTGTCTGGTTTTCTCCTCCATCTAATCACCCTGAGGCCCAGGCACAGCCCCTTGCTTGTCACATCTACTCTCTGGAACAATGTGGTTTGTCAGCCACCTAGTCTCCAGGCCTCTCAATCAGGTGGGCTCCTGGGAGCCTGCAGCTCATGGTCTGCTTGGGATCTTACCCACTGGAACCTGGTGAGCCCAGACCAGTGCAGGTGGACCACCTTCCACTAGCTTTCTGTGCAGCTTTGTTTCTTTGACATAATTAAGATGAGCATTAAATCTTTTTAATGCAATCTAACTGGAAAACAGAGTGTATTTAACTGGTTCCACTTTCTTTCTTTCTTTTTTTTTGTTGTTGTTGTTGTTTTTCAAAACAGGGTTTCTCTGTGTAGCCTTGGCTGTCCTGGACTCACTTTGTAGGCCAGGCTGGCCTCGAACTCACAGAGATCCGCCTGCCTCTGCCTCCCGAGTGCTGGGATTATAGGCGTGCGCCACCACGCCCAGCTGGTTCCACTTTCTTAAAGGCTAAGGACAGAGTAAAATAGAGAAGCAACACCTTGTTCTTCAAGGATAAACATCCGCCCCCATGAGCTCCCAAGCCCTACAGGAGAGATGATGGTCCGGGTGGTGTCTCAGCTGGCCCCAGCCTGAACCCTGCCAGACCCCGCCCACAGCCCTGCAGGCTACCCACACAGCAGCAGGCGGTAACGGTGATCTGGATGGTGTTGCGACCTGGCTGGCACACGTGCTTCAGGTAGAGAGGCTTATGCGAGGTCTTGTTGTCTCCACGCTCGATGCTGAGGGGTGTGGCATTGACGCTGACCTGCACGGATGCTGGCCAGTTGGTGTTCATCTGCCGGTCCTCGTGGTGGTAGCACTTGAACTGCAGCTCCAGGTCAGGCCTACCAGGGAAGAGGATGATAGGAGGCCACACGGTACAGGCAGGGCCCAGGGGTAAGATGGTAGCAGGACTCACCTCAGCATCAGGGTCTTATAGACAGAATCTCGGAGCTGGAAGACATGGTTGCTCACAGCCAGGTTGTGCTGCAGGCGGAATGGCTCCAGAACTACCCCATCTCGGACTGGGAAGGTCAGGCGCAGCTCATCACAAGGACCACTTCCTGAGGGCAGAGGTGTACTGGCCGTGAGGTTGGTACCCTACCAAGGGCTCTTGCCTCAACCTCTGCCAGAAACTCTCAAGAAGACTGAGATACCCCCACCCTGGGGCTCCAATCCATGGTTTTTCTTAGAACTTGCGCCCACAGTCTGCACTTTCGATCCTGCCTTGGTCCCTGAGCAGTCTCCATCACATTCTAACAGTCACAGGACACACTTCCAACCTAGCAAGCACACTCAGACTGGCCCACCTGCCATCACCCTGTGGTTCCCCTGAAACAGAGGGTCGTAGGCAGGGACTGGCTGCTAAGAGTTCATTTGGGGGACATACACACTTTTCTAGACAGAGTATCCGCAGCACCCAGCAGATCTTGACAGGGCCACCATGAGAAACAGGCCAGCATGACCTAACCCTTGCAGTTTTTATGAAGCTGGGGCCTGGGCTTTCCTTGGAGTCTAGCAATAGTCCCTGGGCTCCCAAGCTCTGGGGAATTGAGTCCTGATTACCCCAGTCAACCTCAGGGGCTGCTGTCCTAACGCACTCACCAGAGGGGGAGGACTGCAAAGAGCTGAGGCTTGGCTTGAGGTCAGGCAGGAAAGGAGACTTGACCTCCTGGCTTGGGGACATGTAGGGGACATTGCTGCTAGGCGTCATGGGTGGCGTGGGATTCCCCGGCAGTGGGGAGCTGGGGTAACCAGGGATGGAACGGGAAGGCTGTAGAGGTTGAGCATAAACAGTCAACACAGAACGGCAGGGCGGGAGGGCAGTCTGCTCACGGAGCGCCCCGGGAAGCCATCAGAGCACAAGTGGGCAGGAGGCAGCCCCAGAGCGCCAGGCAGGGCGCCCACACTTCCTCCTCCTGCCTCGGTGCCCTCTTTCCATGTGCCCACCCTGTGAGCCTCCCGGCCCAGCCACCCTGCCAAGCCCCGTACCCCACTCAAGCCAGGCTGGCTGTAGCTGATGCTGCCCCCGTTGAAGCTGGTGCTCTGCCCGTTGAACTGCTCTGTGGGCTGTGGGAAAGAAAACTGAGTGTGCCTGGGGCTCCAGCCTGCCCCGCACTGACCCCTTAGGCCCAAACTTAGGCCCTCTGCCACACAGGGCTGCTGACCTGTGCATTACCTACACTCCCCAAAATTTATGAGAAACATTACTGATTTCACAATGTAAAAAGTTAACACTACAGAAACAGGAGTGGCCTTCCATGCTGGAAGGGCTGACAGTAACTGCACACACACTTGTGCCTTCCCCTTCTCAGCCTCCTCATCTGCCTACCCAGGCTCCCAGTGAGGTGTGCTCACTCTCCATGTACCCAGACAGGGTGCCCCGCCAGCAAGAGCCCTAGACAGGGGTCAGGGTGTGGGGTAGAGGAGCGAGGGAATAAAATGCACAACTCCACAAGAATGGCTTAAAAGCCTGTTTACTGCTCCCCACACCAAATATCCATGGAAACAGACATATGCATGTACCACAGGACCAGACTGGTCACCCTGGGAGCCGTTCCTGTACTGACTAGAATTCCCTGGCCAATCTGCCTAAAGGTTCCCACTGAGTCCTATGGCATTCAACCCACCACGGGCCCACGGGAGCCGGTCTTACCTTGTAGTGCAGTCCCGTGGGGCCAGGTGCAGACAGGGACTGGGCCATGCCTTGCTGCAGGGGTAGCCTGTGTCCGGGGTAAGAGGAAGCGGGTCCTGGGGGCTGCCCAGGGCCAGGAGCATACTGGGCAGTGCTGGCTGCATACTGGCCTCCTTGCAGATACTGCTGCCCAGGGTACACCTGAGAAGAAGCAGATGCCCAGGGAAAGACAGAGCTATCAGGGGGAAGCAGTCTGCCATGCATGCCCACACACAAGTTGTGTGTGTGTGTGTGTGTGTGTGTGTGTGTGTGTGTGTGTAAAAGAGGGGTCCACACGATCCTGCTGGACCCCCCAGTCATCATCCAGGACACCAGGCTGAGCAGCAGAGACACTCACCTCTGAATAGGCTCTCTTGACCCCCTGCCGGGGCAGTGGCTGGGCCTGAGGAGGCCCAGGGTACCCATGCTGAGGCAGTCGCTGTCCTGCATATAAGGGTGTCATGCTTGCTGCCCGGGCAGGGGTCATGGCCATGGAGGAGAGGCTGGAGGGGCCCATCATTCCTCCCATGCCAGAAGGGTTCATGCCAGGAGGCACGGTGGGACCTCGAGGACCTCCATGCTGCAGAAACTGGCTGTTAAAAGACTGCCCAGTCCCCATCTGAGAAGAAAGAAAAGAGGAATGGTCCAGACCCCACTCGCAGCTGTGGCCATGGGCCTCCCTTTTCCTGCTCCTCTTTCTTTCACTGGCCTCATGAGACCCCAGCACAGTCCACACTTGTCTCCAGAACCCACTGCCTTGCGAAATCCACTAAGCTCACCCGTACTTGCCACCACACTGAAGGAGCTTGAGGAGGCGCTTACCGCTCCATACTGGCTTAGCTCCTGGCTCTGCTTCTCCTGCAGGGCAGCCACGGTGGCCGTGGCCGTGGCTGTAGCTGTGGCTGCAGCAGCAGCCATGGCAGCTGCAGCTGCTGCTTGTGTGAAGTCAGTTGAGGGCCGTGCAGCATGTGAGGGGAGGCCCAGGCCTCCAGGACCACCTGCATACCTGCAGACGGTGATACAAGATTGCCTCACTCTCTACAACGGCTGGCTCTGGGACACACAGCACTCAAGGGAAGCCCATTCATTCATTCATTCATTCCTTTCTTTTTTTTTTTTAGACGGGGTTTCTCTGTATAGCCTTGGCTGTCCTGGACTCATTTTGTAGACCAGGCTGGCCTCGAACTCACAGTGATCTCGACCTGTCTCTGCTTCCCAAGCATTGGGATTAAAGGCATGCACCACCACACCAGGCTCATTCTTTCATTCTTTTTTGTTTGTTTTGTTTTTGTTTTTGTTTTTGTTTTTCGAGACAGAGTCTCTCTGTGTTAGCCTTGGCTGTCCTGGGCTAGCTTTGTAGACCAGGCTGGCCTTGAACTCACAGTGATCTACCTGCCTCTGCCTCCCGAGTGTTGGGATTAAAGGCGTGTGCCACCACGCCCGGCTCATTCTTTCATTCTTAACACATCTTCCACTGTAGCTATTGGAGACAGTGGAGGAGGCAATAGGCAACAACCAACCCTTTTGGAGCACCTGCCAGGCTGATGGTTTCAAGCTACTGGCCAGGTGAGGGGCCCGCTTACCCAGTGCCGAAACTGGATCCCCCAGGGTAGCCCCCTCTGCCATACACTCCTTGCTGTACGTAGCCCTTGCTAGCACCACCTTCAGCAAACGCCTGCTGTCCCAGGCACTGCGGGGAGGTCAAGGCAGAGCTGCCACCTGCCACACCAGGCATCATGGAGCCACCAGGGGGGCTTCCTGCAGGGCCCATGGGGTTTCCCAAAACCTACAAGGAAGTGGGAGTCACCAAAGGGAACCAGACAAACCACAGACTTCAAGACACACCTCTAAAGTACTAGATGCCAAGAGAAGCCCAGTAGTGGGGGAGCACCTGGGGTGGGAGGAGTATCTGTATACAGTTCTGACTAGAAGGGTCTATGGAGCCAGGGGAAGACAACCCGTGACAGTACAGAAGGAAGGTTCCTAGTGACTTGAGACCCTCAGGGAGCCCCATCCTGTCCTTCAGCCAGTCCGCTTGTCCCTTGTTCTATCCCTAAGATGGTAAAGGCACTGCTGAGGCGCTGGATCCTGAGGGCTAGGGAAGACAGCCCAGGTGCACACTCACCTGGCTCTGTGTTGCGTTGCCAACTCCCCACACAGTAGTGACCACGGACAGTGACCCAGCTGGCTGAGTGGCACTTTGTTGCCAAGGCACAGACTCATATGCAAATGAACCATCACTACAGAGAGAGCAGCTGGTAAGGCAGGGTCAGGCGGCCCAGGGCTTGCTAGAGGCAGGCCACAGAAGTCCACACTCACCCGTGTGGTGCAGGGGGCAGGACAGGTTTCATGGGGTTCATGGGGTTCATTGGTGACGGAGCAGCCTACAGGCCCAATGTGCTGGAACTTATCTGGGAGTTGCTGCTCCGGCTGCTAGACAGGAGGGAGAAGACAGGAGCTTAGACGCAGCAGGAGCACCGTGTGGTACCATGGACAAAGCCAGGGCAATGGTGTTGGCAGATGTAAGGCCAGAATGCAGTGGAAAGCAACCCTAACAAAGGGCTTATCATCTTAAGGCACTGGATGAGGCCTGGAAAAGGGCTTTCTGCTCTCAAACCCTCTCCACAGACCCTTTCCCACACCATTTCCATATAAAGCCAGGAACCCCTCGGCAGGCCCTGGGGTGGAGGACAGAGAGCCAATGGGGGTAGCACCCACCCTGGGCAGCCCAGAGACCTGATAAGGAGCAGAGCCAAAGTGTTCTTTGAGGCGGGGGCTGGGAAGGTCAGGAAGCAGATGCGGAACAGCAGTCCATCCACCAGCTTGGCCTTGGGGAGGCTGTACCAACACGGCTGAAGCAGGACACAGGCACCAACCCAGCCCCTGGCTGGCAGCTCTTTCCTACCAAGAGGGTGGCAGAGGGGCTTTAGGCCACAGAACCTTCAAACCAATCCAGATGACTTGAAGGGAGCGCGTGTGTGTGCGTGCGTGCGTGCGTGCGTGCGTGCGTGCGTGTGTATACAGGGTCGAGTCCTGCCCTCCACAGACTCATCTGAGTTCCCAACAGGGCAGTGACACACACAGCACACCAGGTGTGTGTAGGGTATCTGCACACACAAAAGCCCCTGCTGTAACTAGTGTCTTTCAGTGAGAGTGAGTATAGGCTAAGCCACATCCACAGGATGGGACCAACTGGACTTCATCCTCAGAAAACTGCAGCAATGGCTGGTGGGCAGGGGAGACTATGGCAGGGAAGGCCAGTGGTTGGCGTCAGGAGACTACAGCTCACTGTGCTGGGCCTGTGCTCCTATGCAGCTACTAAGTCACAGGAGTGAACACAGCTCTAGGGTGCTTCCAAAGCTATGTCTCTCACACTGCCACAAGCAAGCTCCTTCCTAAAACAGCTCAGCTGTCCTCCAGGGCTGTGCCCTCCCTAGAGCCTCATTTATTTGCTCAGGCCCTAACATACCCTGAACCACCTTCATGCTCACCTCTTCTTGGTCTTACCAGAGGGGCACACAAGCCATGTGTTAGGCATGTCTCAGGGAACCCTTGGGAAAGGCCTGCATGCTCCTTCTGACCCTTTGCCCTGGTAAGTGCTGTGTGATACTGAAAGCTGGTGATTTCTATCCTGCCACTCAGCCTCATTAACACCCACTCAACTCTGGGACAAACATGTCTGTGTGCTGAGCACTCAAGAGCTACACACACAAAGCCCCAGAACAGGTGAGACAGGGTGAGAAAAGGGGACTGTGACTCGGTCCTGCCTGAGCAGCCTTAGGCTTCTGGTGGGGTGGTCCTCCCGCACTCAGCACCAGGCTAGAAGGGGCCAAGAGGCACCAAACACAGCAGTCTGTTCCCTAATCCTCAGAGGCAACTAGACTTGATTCTGGCCTTTCCCAGACCAAGTCTTGTCTAGGCAACAGAGGCCACAAAGTGCCAGCTTGGTGGCAGAGGCTGGCATCTCTGTTGCTACCGCTGGATCCTGGGAGGGTGACCTGATAGGAAGAAAAACGTGTCAACAGACTAGGACTCCTCCCAAGACCTGACATGTGGGCCTGGAACCACCATGTGAATGTCAGGAAGCAGGTTACAGGGATCGAGTCAGAAGTAGGACTTAATGGAAGGGGCAGAGATGGGAAAATAGCCACACAACACTCCTGGAGGACCACAGCAATCCAGTGGAGGAGCAACGAGAGTTTTCATCAGTAAACAAAAAAAGTCAGACACAAAACACGATGGGGGCGGGGGAGGGTGCTGGAGAGATGGCTCAGAGGTTAAGAGCACTGTCTGTTCTCCCAAACATCCTGAGTTCAATTCCCAGCAACCACATGCTGGCTCACAACCATCTATAATGAGATCTGGTGCCCTCTTCTGGCATACAGGCTCACATGTGGGCAGAATACCGTACAAATGGTAAATAAATAAATCTTAAAAAAAAAAAACAAAAACACGATGGGAGGGGCAGCCCACAGTGTAGGGGGAGGGGCAGCTCACAGTGTAGGGGGAGGGGCAGCTCACAGTGGCCCGGCAGAGCACTCACTGGCTTGGTGTTTGCACTTGTCATGTTCTGGGTCTGAGTCTCAACCCTAAAACAATAATCAGTTCACGCCACATATCAAAGTGAATTAGGTCCCAAGTTTAAATGTAAAATACAAAAGTGTAAAAAGTTTGGGAAAGGTAAAAGGAACGCCACAGGATTCAGGCCATGCAAAAAGTTCTGAGATTTGACACCAAAAGGTATGCTCCATAAAATAAATAAGCAAATCTGTGAAAGATTTGCTTAAAGGATTATATGATACAAGCTGGAAAAAATGCTGGCAAGCTACCTGTTCCGAAAGAGGTGGCATCTAGGACATATAACAAATTATTACATTATTATCTGAACTTTTGAGACAGGGCTTTTCTATGTAGCCTTGGCTGTCCTCGAATGATGCTGGGATTAAAGGTGTGTGCTGCCACCACCTGGCTTAAATCATTAAAACAAAATCCAAATAGAAAATCAGCAAAACACGAATAGACTTCTCCAAAGAGTACATAAATGGTAAATAGCCCAAGAAAAGTGCTCATCATCTTGTAAGGAAAACTCAGATTAAAACACAAGGCAATACCATCGTACATCCAAAAGAACAAGTAAAATGAAAAGTGACATCACAAAATGCTGGCAAGGAGAAACTAGACCTCACATACATTGCCCGTGAGAATGTAAAATAAGTGGCACAGCTACTGTGGAAAAGTCTAGCCATTTCTTTCTTTCTTTCTTTTTCCTCCATTAATTATTTTATTTAATCACTTTACATCCTGATCAAAGCACCCCCCCCCCACCCCCTACCATTTCTTTTTTGGTTTTTAGAGACAGAGTTTCTCTGTGTAGCCTTGGCTGTCCTGGAACTCTCTTTGTAGACCAGGCTGGCCTCAAACTCACAGCGCTCTGCCTGCCTCTGCCTCCCGAGTGCTGGGATTAAAGGTATACTCCACTGTGCCCGGCCCACCGTTTCTTATAAGTTCAAGCTTGCAGTTACCCACAGTACAAACCAGCAACTCTATGCTGGGGCATGGAGCTCAGAGAGATGTCAACTTAAGTTCACAGGAAAATCTGTACGTGAATATTTGTCACAGCCAAAGACTGCAAACAGCCCAGGTGTCCATCAATGAAGGAATACTTGCATCAGTGTAGGACTCCCACAGCTCAGGTGCCAGAAGGGACACACTACTGCTAACACACTACAATCTATTCTAGATAAATCTCCCAGATTTATCTGGGCGCAAAAAGCCAATTACTGGGGCTATGTGTATAAAGTATGAGTCCTTCACCTGCCAGAGTGGGAAACTGTCAACAGGGTGACATTGGCCAGGGGTTAGTTTTTGTTTTGTTTTGTTTTTTTGAGACAGGGTTTCTCTGTGTAGACCTGACTGTCCTGAACTCAGTTGGTAGACCAGGCTGGCCTGGAACTCACAGCGATCCTCCTGCCTCCGCCTCCCTGAGTGCGGGATTGATGAAGGGTGGGGAGGTTGGTCTTTAACTTCAGCAGAAGAAAGATAGATGGGTGTGAATATAAACCCACAACAGGGAGGCACCTCCCAACTGCAGCAATGTGTCATCCCACAGTGATCTACTACAGTTCTGCAAAATGTTACAATTTGGAGGAAACTGGGTAGAGATACAAGGAATCTGTAATTTTTTTTTTTTTTTTTTACAACTGAATATAGCTACAATTATCTCACAATAAAACATTAGCCAAACCAGGATATGGTGGCCCGTGCCTATAACCCTAGCACTGGGAAGGTAGAGGCATGAGGACCAGTTCAAGGCCAGTCTTGGCTAGATGATGAGTTCTCAACTAGCCTGGTGTGGTGGGGCCTTCAGAAAACCACAGCAACTGGGAGAGGGCAGCAGGCAGAAGGGTCATGAGTTCAAGGCCTGCCTAGGTTACACAGTGAAACTCTGTCTCAAGATAAAAATAATTAATTACATAATTACAAAATTACACCACCAGTGGCAACCACCTCTCCTCTCTAAAAGGCTATGGTAATCCAAAGTTGGTTGGGTTGGCCAGGGCCACTCTGCTGTCCCAAGCACAGGAGAGGGACAACCTCTCAGCCAGCATGAGTCCTTGCCTCATTTCAAATCATTAAGGCAGCAGCTGGTGAGACAGGCTGCTGGCCCCACCCAGAGCCATTAGGGCAGGCTGGGTCCCCAGCCTTGCATATTTTACACACCTGACCACAGTTTGGAAGCCTCTGATCTCGGAAATACAGAGTTGGGGAGAAGAGAGAAGGGCAGGAGTGGGTTGGGGAGACACCCACAGGAGCCTTCTACATCACATGGGCCCGGGGAATTCCACCCACAATGCGTCTTTGCTGTGGACAGAGACCACAGACATTTCCAGTTCCCCCTGAAAACGCCTCTCTGTGCTGGGAGGACTTCCTGCTAAACTCTTAAATCCACACCTCAGCATATAAGTCTGGTGGGAAGGTCCTGAGCCCCCAGATCTGGTATCCAGTGGGCCCTCGTCTCCTGACTACAGGGAGGCATTCTGCGAGTGTAAACCTTCCTCTCACACCCAAGGCAGAGCTGAGGAGGAGGAGGCCTGGACCTTCAGTGCGCCAGCTTCAGCTGGAAGCCAGGTCCCCTAACCAAGCTGCTCTGACCCGAGGTCAGTCTAGGAGTACAAGGCTTCCTGGGGTGTCAGGTCATGTTTTCCTTCAAGCACAGAGCTCTGGAGAACTTGCTTTCCAGCTGTCCCAGAGCAGCTACACCTCAGTCTCCCGGCTCCATCCACCTCTACCTGTCTGAGCAGCTAAGAATGGTCTCAGAACATTCCTGCTCCAGGCCAGCCCTTCTCAACAGCTCAAGAACCAGGGTTCACTGCCTCTAAAGTTTCAGGGCTAGGCTTCAACTTAAGTGGAATCAACTGGGCGGTGGTGGTGCACGCCTTTAATCCCGGTACTCAGGTACAGAGGTAGGTAGATCTCTGTGAGTTCGAGGCCAGCCTGGTCTAAAGAGTGAGTTCCAGGACAGCCAGGGCTACACAGAGAAACTCTGTCTCGAAACAAACAAACAAACAAACAAAAACAGTAACAAAACCAAAACCAAACCCAAAACAAAAGAAAGAAAAGAAACTGGGATGAAAGGGCCCCCAGAGAAATGACAGTTCCAGAAAAGGAACCAGAGGTGGTGTGAACCTGTAGTCTTAGCCACTCAGGAGGTTGTGGCAGGAAGACCATTTAAGCCTGGGAGTTCAAGGCAGCATAGTAAAATCACATGACAGGGGTGAGTGGGGGAGGAGAATATAACAAGTTTGAAGTGTGGCAGAAGCAGGCCCTAGTAGGAAAGGAAGGGGTAGGTAAGTGCTCAGAAGGCCCACACTGCACGTGAGGCTACACGACTTCCTACCTCAGTGTGCCGACAACAGTTCATGAAGGAAGGAGCATCTGCCAATAGCCCAACCAAACAGCCAAAGGGACAACCAAACCTGACTGCAACTTACAGCGTTTAAAACGGGAACCTGGAAGCCGCTCTTGGCTATATGGCCACTTCTGTGTCAGCAGCCCTCAGAGATCAACCCTAGCAATCAGGATGCTGAGCCTGTCTCTCAGAAGTCTTCACCTGCTTTCACCCTCAGGGAGCACGTCGTTGAGGGCCTTGAGGTCAGTTCTTGTGAGTAAGACTAAGCCTCCCTGCCTCGGTACCATTCTCAAGTGTCAAGGGATGCCCTTGGTTCTGGCTCTGACAGGACATGGTGGTGACTCTTGTGTGCACCCTATCCACATCGATCACGGTGTTAGATCAGGTCACATGTGCTATTTGTGTCCCTGTGAAAATTTCTGTAATAACACCAACGAATTAAAGACATCACCAAAGACGGTCTCTAACTACTACAAGAAGGTACCCTGAGAGGGATAGGGGCAGGACAGGGAAGCAAGCAGGGCAGGTGACAGGGCAGGTGACGAAGTAAGAAAGGCACTAGGTGCTGGAAAAAGGATACCTTGAGGGAAAGGGATACTGGGGGGGGGGGGGGGGGGGGCGGCGGCGGCACTGGTCACCTGGGAGTAGTTGTTAAGGGTACCAGAAAACAAAATATCTAGGGAGAGTAGGGCACCTTCGTGGCTAAGATTCAGTACGGAAAAGGGTGTTCCCGTCAAAAACCCGGCCAGGGACTGACAGGTCAGCGTCCTCAGCCTAGGAACAGCGCGGTTCCTCTTCCGACCAGTAACGGCTTCCAACGCTCCCCCCTCCCCATCACCCAGATGATGAGCACCTAAGTGGGATCCGAGGGGTGCTCCGTGAAGGTGAGTCTGCCGGGCTCCAGAGCTGGAACGACAGGCTGGGGAGAGGGCCCATCAGCCTCTTCCGCTCAGGAGGCCACCGAAGGCCACTTGCACCCCTGGGCCAGCCCCAACAAAGCCTCGGCCGAAGGGTGAGTGAGCCCGATTGTACGGGGCAGGGGACAGGTACCCAAAGGTGGGCGGCAGAGGCCGGCCAAGCCAAAACCTCGTTCGGTGCTCCGGGACCGGCCGCACCTGCCACCGCACCTGCCGCACCTGCGCGTCCCACCGGCCGCCAATTGCCCGCTGTGTCCCGCGCCACCCAGTCGCTCACCTCCGCCCGGCACGGCCCGGCCCGTTGCCGCGGCCCCCGGCCCGCGCCGCTCCATGCGCTCAGCCCGCCCTCGGCGCCGCCCGCCGTCCTCCGGCCGCCGCCGCCCGCGCCATCGCGCCGCCGCCGCTCCGAGGGCACAATGGAGCCGCCGCCGCGCTGCTCATGCATATGCATGACGCCGCGCCGCCGGCCCCGCCCCCCAGGCCAGAGCAGCGGAGCCCCGAGCGGCGCTCTGGAGGCTCAGGCAGGGGCGAGTGAGGGCCTGCATGGCCGGGCTGGGCCGGGGCTGGGCCCTGGAGGCAACTGGCTGCCGCGCTGGAAGCTCTGTGCGCCCGGCCTGCACCCCGCGCCCCGTCCGCACCTTTGCGACCGCGGTGTCAGAGGAGCCCGCACGCTTCCTGCTGCTGTCCACCGGGGCGGGGCCGAGCAGGGGGGTCGGGCCATGGCGGGGGCGGGGCCACGGCGGAGCAGCCTGGGCCTGGGCCTGGGCCTGGCCTCAGCCTGCCAGTCTAGTCTGTTCGTGACTGAATACTGTCTAAGTCCCTCCGGAACCTTCGAGTCCCTCATGGCGGACATGCACATCTTAGGAGACGGGGACCCAGAAGCCCATCGTTGAAAATGAAAACAACATAAACCTGCCCAAGTAGCCTTCTACACAGCTGAACGGTCCCTTCCTGGAGTGCTGCCTGCTCACCTCTCAGATGAAATCACGATTTTTTTTTCCCTTAGGGCTGGAGAGGTGGCTTAGTGGTTAAAGGCGTTGTTTGGTCCTCCAGAGACCCCGGGTTCGGTTCTCAGCTCCAACAGGTGGAATTCCCCAGGAGTCCCAGTTCCGCTGACCTCCAGAGGCGTCAGGCAAGCACGTGATGCAAAGATACAACAAGCTAGCAAAACACTTGGCACATAACTAATTTAAAAAACTATTTCCTAGGCAAATAAAATAGACCTGTAGATACTTCTGTCATTCTGTAAGCCTGGCAGGCTCATCCAGCCTTTTGACATTGCAACGAGAGTTCATACTGGAGAACCGGGCAATAGACTTTTGGTTTGGTTTGGTTGGTTTTTGTTTTTGTTTTTTTTTATTTTGTTTTTGGTTTATTTTGAGACCGGGTTTCTCTGTGTAGCCTTGGCTGTCCTGGACTCTCTCTGTAGATCAGGCTGGACTCGAACTCAGAGATCTGCCTGCCTCTGCCTCCCGAGTGCTGGGATTAAAGGCGTGTGCCACCACTGTCCGCCATCTCATAATGTTTTAAGTAAGTTTATGATTTTTGGGGGGGCGGGGGTTGGGCAGAATTCGTTAAAATCGCCTTCCACATGTATGTGTGCAGGTCCCCAGGTGCTAGGTTAGATACCAGAAAAAAATATCTACTTTTTTCTACCTTAAGTTTCAGAAGAGTAGCCGGGTGGTGGTGGTGGCGGCGGCAGGGGCAGCCCACGCCTTTAATCCCGGCGCTCCGGAGGCAGAGGTAGGTGGATCTGTGAGTTCAAGGCCAGCCTGGTCTACAAAGCGAGTCCAGAACAATCAAGGCTACACAGAGAAACCCTATCTTGAAAAAGAAAACAAAACAAACAAACAAAAGAGAAAAAGAAAGAAAGAAAAAGAAACTCCATTTTTTGTTAAACCTGGCCAAGAGCTAAACCCAGATTCCAGAAAAACCACAAAGTAGTCTAAACAGAAAAATATTCCCTAGCAACACAATCAGCTCACCTTGGGAAAGTCCAAATATACTCTCTGCTGGTGGTCTGGCACATAGCAACAACCAATTAGGAGACGCCGGGCCAAAGTTCCTAACGCCCTCATGACTGCTTCAGCCAATCTTTTCTATAGGCCAACTTGCCCCTATACCTATTAGCCAACCATGAGACGCCAAGGCTTGTAACTCCCTGTTTGCAGCTTTTCTGCCCAAATGCCATCCAACCATATACTATAAAACCCATTTCTTTGTCTAAAACCTATAAAAACCCCTCTCGACCCCTCTCAATTGAGACTTGGGGTCACTTCTGTACATCTGCTGTGTGGCCTGGGTTTAAACCTGCAATAAAGACTTTCTTGCCTTTGTGTTTGGACTCATTTCTTAGATGGTCTGTTCGGGGAGTCTCTCAAAATTTGGGCATAACGGTAACAGCCGTGTGCATCTAGGACAAGGGTGTATGTTTTTGCCAGCTTCAGTTGGTGGAATTCTGAGGACTCAGAATGGGTATAAATACCAGGTCCCAGAGAGAGGAGGAGCTGGTCGGAGGAGGAAGAAGGCTGCTTGCCTGTGCTGCTGCTGTGTTTGCTGTTCCCGGTTAGCTGGGCTGCTGGATATCCTGATGACTGAGATTGGTGTTGCACCAAAGAACCTGAAAACCTAACAAACTAGAAGTAGTAAAGAACTCTGCCTTCTCTCCCAATTAACCTTCTATCCCTACTATAAGAAACACAAATAAAATAGAGCATAAAAAGGAGGGCCAACATATAAGAGTGTTGGGGAGAGAGACTGGAGGCCATGTGAAGGCAGGACAGAGACGGAGCTGTAATAAAGGGAAAATGGAGCCACAAGCAGCTAAAAAGGTAGGAAGACACATCCCTCAGGGCCTGCTCACAGTCTATCTCAGTCTTTGCTGCTCTGGACCCTCTGGAACTGCCTGTTGTTGGAGCCACTTGTTATGGCAGTCATGAACACTGGAACATCCATCCCTACAGCTGTTGCTCCAGGTTCCTGTGGAATCAGATGCAACCCTCTGTAGCCACCATTTGTCATTTGCATCTCTTGGCTGTGGTTACTTCCTTATTTCTCTGTCCCTCGGGGCCTGTCTCTCTCTGTCTCTCTCTCTCTCTGTGTCTCTTTCTCTGCCTCTCTGTCTCTGTCTCTGTCTCTCTCTGTCTCTCTCTCTTTGTTTTGTTTTTTGGAGACAGGGTTTCTCTGTGAAGTCTTGGCTGTCCTGGACTAACTTTGTAGACCAGGTTGGGCTCAAACTCACATTGATCCACCTGCCTCTGGCTCTCGAGTGCTGGGATTAAAGGAATGCGCCACCATGCCTGGCTTCCTTTTTCTTTTTCCAAGACAGGGGTTTTGTGTGTGTGTGTGTGTGTGTGTGTGTGTAGTCCTGGCTGTCCTGGAATTTTCTCTGTAGACCAGGCTGGCCTTGAACTCAGAGATCTGCTTCCAAATATTTGGTTTTCTTTTCTTCTTCTTCTTTCTTTATTTCTTTTTTGTTTTTTGTTTTTCTTCAAGACAGGATTTCTCTGTGTAGCAGCTCTGGTTGTCTTGGAACTCACTTTGCAGACCAGGCTGGCCTCAAGCTCACAGAGCTCCATCTGGCCCCTCCGCCCATCCTACCCCCACTCTCCTACCCCTCCCCACCCCACCCCCACCTTTCAAGTGTTGGGATTAAAGGCACATTGCCACCATGCCTGGCTAATTTTCAACCAAAGACTCAGGAAGATCTCAAATTGAATTTGTGAAGATAGTTAATAGATACCAATTCCAATGTGACAGAAATTTTAGAATTATTTAAAAAGATTTCAAAATGGGCTTCAACAGTGGGGCTGGTGAGATGGCTCAGCTTGCTGCTCCTCCAGGAGCTGAGCTGGGTTCCCACCAGCATCTATGTTGGGTGGCTCACAGCTACCTGCCATTCCAGCTCCAGGGGGGAGGTGGTGATGCCCTCAGGAGACCAGCAACAGGGGGAATCTCTGAGTTTGAGGCCAGCCTGGTCTACAGAGCTAATTCCAGGACAGCCAAGGCTACAAATCATCAATCAATCAAGCAAGCAAGCCTTAATATATAAATAGAAGATCTAGACAGATGTGGCAACCCATACTTATAATCCTAGCTCATGGGTAATAGAGACAAGAAGGTCAGGAGTTCAAGACCAGCCTTGATTACAAAGCAACTTCAAGAGCTGGGCATGGTGGCACACACCTTTAATCTCAGCCCTTGGGAGGCAGAGGCAGGTCGTTTGGTTGGATGTGGTAGTGTAGCCTGCAATCTCAGGGCTCAGGATGTAGATGCAGGAGGATCAAGAGCTCAGAGCATCCTCAGCCACATAGAAAGTTTGAGGCTGGCTTGGACCATATGAGACCCTGTCTTAAAAAAAAAAAAAAAAAAAAAAAAAAAAAAAAAAAAAGCCAGGCTTGGTGGCACACACCTTTAATCCTAGCACTCTGGAGACAGAGTCAGGTGGATTGCTGTGAGTTCGAAGCCAGCCTGGTCTCAGTGCGAGTCCAGGACAGCCAAGGCTACACAGAGAAACCCTGTCTTGAAAAAACAAGCAAACAAAAATAGAACTGAGGGCCTGGAAAGATGGCTCTGCAGTTAGGAGCGCATTCTTCTCTTATAGAGGACCTAGGTTCTGTTCCTAGCACAAGTATCAGAAGCTCATCACTGCCTGTAAGTCCAGCTCCAGATCAGAACCCTCTGGCTTCTGCAGGCACCTGCTTCAATGTGCACATACCCACACACAGACACACAAAAATACACATCATTAACATTAATATAAAGAGCCAGGCATAGTGGCACACAACTTTAATCTCAGCACTAAGGAGGCAGAGGCAGGTGGCTCCCTTTGAGTTTGAGGATGGCATGGTCTACATAGTGAATTCCAAGACATGCAGGGCTATATAGAAAGATCCTGTCTCAAAATAACAAAGACACGAAACAAAAACAAACAAACAAATATAATGAAATAAAACAAAAGCAACAAAAATGAAACAAAGTAGCCCTGAGTGGGCTGGCAAGATGACCCATGGGTAATGTGGACTCTGCCAAGCCTGATGACGTGAGCTTTATCCACAGGCCCAAGGTGAAGGAAGGAGAGAACTGACCCCACAGTTTCCCCTTTGCCTTCCACCCGTGTGCTATGGCAAGCACGCCCGTGTATGCACACACATAGAGGAATACATAAGTAAACAGCCTATTACCAAATTCCCACTAATCCCCTCCTCGGCACACTCCATCCTTCATTAACAGGCTATATTAGTGTGACATTATTATAGTTTCACACTGAACAACAATACCAGTACGATACTATTGATTGCAGTTTATAGTTCACATCAAAGTTCTCTTGTGTTATACAGCTCTATACATTTTGGAAAGCATGTAATTCTTCATGCACCATTATCTTATTATCGTGTAGTTTTACTGTGTTCAGTGCCCATGGCCCCTTGTCCCTTACCTCCTGTCTGGCCTCGGTCGCCTTTATTCACACCATCCTCAGACTTCTGCCTTTTTTAGATGGTCGAAGAGTTGGCGTCATGTACAACGGTTCCTTTCCAGACTGTCTTGCTCATTTATCAACATACATTTAAGGTGTCAGTATCTCCTTTCGCACGGCTCAACAGCTGCTTTCATTTTTTATTTTTTACCACTGTCAAGTGTTCTATTGTACAGCTTTTCCATTCCCCTACTGAAGGTCATCTTATTCTTTTGCAAGTATGAACAAAGCTGCCACAGCGTTACATGCAGGTTTTTGTGTGGGCTTTTCTTCTGCTCAGTTGGGTTAATTTCTTTCTCTTTTTAAAAAAATTTTATTTCTATTTTATGTGTGTTGGTGTTTTCCTGCAAGTATGTCTGGGTGAGGGTGTCAAATCTTGGAGTTACAGACAGTTGTGAGCTGCCATGTGGGTGCTGGGAATTAAACCCAGGCCCTCTGGAAGAGCAGTCAGTGCTCCTAACCACTGAGCTGTTTCCCCAGCCCCAGTTGGGTTAATTTCTAGGGGTGTAGAAATTCTAGGGGTGCATTGTAAGAGAATTTTAGTTTTTGTTGGGGAACAAAGGTTCTTGATGACGTGGTAACCTTTCTTTCTTTTCTTTTCTTTTTTTTTTTTTTTTTTTTTTTTTTTTTTTTTTGAGACAAGGTTTGTCTGTGTAGCCCTGGCTGGCCTCTAACTGCCTTTGCCTCCCAAGTGCTAGGATTAAAGATGTGCACTGCCCAGCACAAAGGAGTTTCTATGTAGTCACACCTGAGCTTTATTGTGTAGCCGGAATTGGAATGACTGTTACCTGGAAACTTTCCCCCATGTTCTACTGTATTTAAAAATGCTGCCTGGGCTGGGCGTGATGGCGCAGGCCTGTAATCCCAGCACTCAGGAGGTAGAGGCAGGCGGATCTCTGTGAGTTTGAGGCCAGCCTGGTCTACAAAGTGAGTCCAGGACAGTCAAGGCTACACAGAGAAACCCTGTCTCGCAAAACCAATAAATAAATAAATAAATAAATAAATAAATAAATAAATAAATAAATAAAATGCTGCCTGGGATAGAGAGATGGCTCAGTGGTTAAGAGTACTGTCTGCTCTTTCAAAGGTTCTGAGTTCATTTCCCAGCAACTACATGGTGGCTCACAACCATCTATAATGTGATCTGATGCCCCCTTCCAGCATGCAGGCATACATGCAGATAGAGCACTCATATACATAAAAAATATTTAGATATGCTGGCAATAAACTGCCTGGCATCAGACTCTCTAGACATTTGACCTAGCCTGGTAGACTATGTCAGGTTGAATCTAGTTTTCATTGTCCCCTCTTTGAGGTTTTCCTGCCTGCTGTGACTCTTGCAAGGACCCCCTCCGTTGCTGAATGAAAGCGCCCTTCTCCTTTCCAAAGTGCATGCACCATCTTGCATTCCCATAAGCAGTAGATAAGCCCTCCTGTTTTTCCACATCCTTGTCCACATTCCATGATGTCAGTATTTGGAGTTTAGCCATGCTAGTCACTATGTGGTGAGATGTCATTGCTGTCAAATAGCACACTTTTTGAAGAGCTTACAGGATCAGTCTTTCTGGTCTCAAAGTTTATCACACTGTGACTCGTATTGGACCTTCTGGCTCTGTGACCAAATACTAGGGAAAACAACTTCAAGGGAAAGTTGGTTTGGGATCATGGGTTCAGGTGTTTCAGTGCATGGTTGTCTGGGTCCCTTGTGTGGGGCTGTGGTGAGGAGAACAGCATCACAGGCGGGAAGAGAAATAGGAAAGGACTGGGCACCAGGAGTAACTCTCAAGGCCATACTTCCAGCTCCCCCACCTCCAAAAACCCTATTCAGACTTTAAATCTATCTGTGGCTCAGTCCATTCAAGAGGACCGAGCCCTTCTGATCCAGTTATCTTCCTTAAACCCCATCTCTGAACACTGCTTGTATCAAGGACCCTTTCAATGCAAAAAGCTCCATACCACAACTATGGCACTAGTATAATCATGCAGTGTAGTGTTGGTGATGAGAGGACAGAGATAAATGGGCAGAATAGTAAACTTAAGAGATAGATGCTAACAAATATGCCCAGCTAATTTGTTCTTTTTACTTATTTAATTTTTTTGGTTTTTCAAGACAGGGTTTCTGTGTAGCCTTGGCTGTCCTGGACTCACTTTGTAGACCAGGCTGGCCTCAAACTCACAGTGATCCACCTGCCTTTGCCTCCTGAGTGCTGGGATTAAAGGTGTGTGCTACCACCCCCGGCTAATTTGTTCTTTTAGCAGTGGGAGTTTGTAGCTCAGGCTGGCCCATAATTCACTATATAGATTAGACTAATCTTGAACTTGTGACTGCTTCCTGAGTGGTGGAATTACAGATGTGGACTCATGCTCCTGGCTCTCCAGCCATTTTTGTTTTGGTTTTCTGTGTGTGTATGTGTATGTGTGTGTGTGTGTGTGTTTTGTTTTGTTTTTTGTTGTTGTCATTTTGGTTTTTTTTTCCAAACATACAAAATAAACTTAAGGGCTGTGGATTTAGGTTGGTGGTAGTGTACTTACTCAGCAACTGCAAGGCTTTAAGTTTGGTTTTCAGTTCCAGGAACAAAACAAAACAAGAAACAAATTCAATGCAGAAGCCTTGATCTTTTGTTTCAAATGGTTCTGGAATTGCTACACACAAATGGCCAAAAAAAAGAACTCTGACCTAAACTTCAGTTCCTATACAATTATTCAAGATGAATCACAGGCAGAGTCTAGATACAAAAGAAAAACCAACCACAAATGTGGGAGGGAACTGGGCCAGCAGCATAGCTCAGTAAGTAAAGGGCCTCCTGCCTGACACTAAGAGCCTGACAACCTGAGCCTTGATCCCAGGAACTGATTCCACAAAACTGCCCTTGACTTCCATGTGTGTGTCATGGCATGTGTGTCCACATATATAACACACACACACACACACACACACACACACACACACACACACACACACACACACAGAAAATTTAAGGTAGAGAGGAAGCGACTTGGAGGGAGTTGGACACTGGCAGTTTAGAAAGGACATAAAGGAAGTGACAGCCTAGTGGAGACAGATGATCGAAGGGCATTGTATGTGCGTGTGATAAGAGCTTGAGGGAACACACTATTTATGCAGACCCAGTGGTGCAGACTTACTGTTATAGTTAATACCAAGTGTCAACGTGAGATCTAGAATCACCCAGGAGACATCCTCAGGGTATGGCTCAACTGGACTTTCTAGACTGAGTTAATTGAGGTAGAATGACCATCCTAAAAGTGGACTGGGGAGCCAGCTCAGTGGTAAAGTGCTTACCTGGAGTTCAGGTCCCAGAACCCATGGGTTATGTCTAAAGTGCTCACCCAAAATGGCAGCGCTGGTGACAATGTCCTAAGCAGGAGGACTTTGTCCAGGTAAACAGAAGGATTGTTATTGTGTAAAAAGGAGCCTAAAGGCCAGTGTCTGTGTCCCAGAAACCCCTCTTGATCCACCCCCAACAGTCAACGACCTGGGGCAAGAGCATCTAGTTCTGAAACAGCCTGTACCAGCTCAATGACCCCCACCTTGCTGACTGCCATATAAAGTCTTCCTGGTTCTCTGCTCTTTTGCTTCTCTCTGCATCCCCTCGACCCTGCCAGGAGATGGTCTTGGTAGTTTGATCCCCAATAGACCTTTCTTGCAACCCATGCAGTGGTCTAGTTTGGTAGTTACACTGTGCCCTCGCTTACACCATGTAAACAACTGGTGGGCTTGGAGGTCCATCTGTAACTCTGGCCTCAGGAGGCAGAGCCAAGGGACCTCCAGACAAGATGGCGGGGAAGACTAGTTATCTTGGTAAGCTTTGGTATGAAGTGGGAAGGCTCACCTTCATGGGTAAGGTTGAATTACATCAAAGCCGACCTCAGGCTTCCTTATGCAAGCACACACACATGAACGTACCTCCCACACATGGAGAACACTCACTCACAGAGAATGGGGGTGGAGGGAGCTAGGTATGGCCACACGTGCCTTTATGCCCAGCAGTCAGGAGGCAAAAGCACATGGATCTCTGTTGAGTTGAAGGCTGGCATGGTCTATGTCGAGAGTTCCAGGACAGCCAGAACTACAAAAAGAGATTCTGTCTGAAAATAAACTAAAATAATGTTGAAGAAGAAAAGGTAAGCTGAGAAGTAACGGTCACTTCTCTCTGCTTCCTGGTTGCAGACACAATATGCCTAGCTGCTTCACACACCAGCTGTCCCACCACCACGTTACCCTCAGACTGTGAGCCATGAAAACCCTTCTTTCCTTATGTTGCTTTGGTAACAGTGATGAGAAAAGGGACCAATATTCTTGTAATCCTAGTTACTCAAGACCTTGAGACACACTTAAGACCAGCCTGGGAAACTCAGTGGAACTATATCTCAAAGTTTCAAAAAAAGTCACATGCCTGTAATCCCAGCACTTGGGAGGCAGAGGTAGGCAGACTGATGTGAGTTCAAAGCCAGCCTGGTCCACAGAGTGAGTCCAGGACAGTCAAGGCTGCACAGAGAAACCCTGTCTCGAAAAAAAAAAAAAAAACCCAAAAAATAAAATAAAACAAAAGTTCACAGACAAAATACAATGAAGTGTTTTAGCCAGGCAGCGATGGCGCACACGCCTTGGGAGGCAGAGGCAGGCGGGATCTCTGTGAGTTTAAGGCCAGCCTGGTCTACAGAGTGAGTTCCAGGACAGCCAGGGCTACACAGAGAAAACCCTGTCTCTAAAAAAACCAAAACCCAAAGTCTTTTGCTTTGAAAACTGACTTGACTTTGTTGACCCCTGACCAGGCCCTGGACACCTCCAAGGATCCCATTGAGGGCTACTACACACTCTGGACCTTTGCACGTGGCGCGGGGGGTGGGGGGGCATTGACACCCCACTGAGCAGTGCAGCCTTTCTGGCTCAACCTTTTAGACCGCTCCTGGCTAGAGTATGTTAATGTGGCAAACTCCAGGACTCCTGTGCAGCCCAGACAGCCTGCATTTTTGTACCAGTTTCCTCACCTTCCTTGACAGGCCAGTCACTATTTCTCAAAATCTGCCATTAACTGTTTTCCTCATTCCTTCAGGGCTGTGGGAAAGGCTGAGATCTTAGTCCTGACTGCTGAAGCAGAGGGGCCTAACATGGCCCCCTGGAGCAGCTCTGGGCTTGTTTCCCACTTACTTTCTCTAGTGGCCACCCTTGGTTATGCTCCTTAAAACCCACGCATTTTTCTCTTCCTACCTTCCTTCCTTTTAGTCTTCATTATTTATTTAGTATGATTTATTTTATATTTGTGCCTGTGCAGTGCTCACAGAGGCCGAGGGCATGAGATTCCTGGGGCTGGAGTTCAGGGAGTTGTAAGCTACCATGTGGACAACTGGAACCCAACTGGGTCTTCTGTAGGAGCATTTAGCACTCTTAACCACTGATCCCATCTCTCCACCTCTCTGCTTTCTTCTTTCAGGATGACTTTCCTAGCTTCATACAATTGCTGTCGGCGGCCATGTGATCTAAATGCAAACTCTTGCTAATGTTCCAGTGTCCAGAATTTTCTTATCTGATTGCCTAGATACCTGTTAACACGTGGCCCACTCTCTGCCACACTCTCCTGCTGCAGTGTTCTCTATGCTGCCCCCTGCTGCTGGAAAAGATGCCTGAAAACTCACTTTATTAAGTGAGCCCAACACCCGGCCCAGGCTGTTCATCATTTCCGGTCTCACCAACTGACGCTGCTGGAGACTCCAGAGCTTTCTCCAGGAAACAGGTCAGGCCTGCCCAGCAACCCAGCCTGTCTGCAGTACACGTGCGTGTGTATGTGCAATGTACGTATTGCCATTTCTAACTTCACTATAAGGTTCTATCGTCTAAAAAAAATTACTTATTGCTGGGCGTGGTGGTGCATGCCTTTAATCCTAGCATTCAGGAGGCAGAGGCAGGCGGATCAATGTGAGTTCAAGTCAGTCTGGTCTACAAAGTCAGTCCAGGACCACCAAGATAACATAGAGAAATCCTGTCTCAAAAAACCAAAAAAGAAAAAAGGGCTGGAGAGATGGCTCAGAGGCTAAGAGCACTGACTGCTCTTCAAAAGGTCATGAGTTCAATTCTCAGCAACCACATGTTGGCTCACAACCATCTATAATGAGATTTGTTTACACAATAAATAAATCTTTAAAAAAAAAAAAAAAGAAAGAAAAAATATTACTTATTAGCCAGGCGTGGTGCACACCTTTAATCCCAGCACTGGGAGGCAGAGGCAGGAGGACTGCTGCGAGTTCGTGGCCAGACTGGTCTACAAAGTGAGTCCAGGACAGTCAGGTAGAGGGAAGCAGCAGCTGAGGAATAGAACTCAGGAATCTGGAATCAAATTTTGGGTCAAAAGCCAGCAAAAATAAGTGATCCACACATACCTTAGCAAAGCCAGATCAGCAGCTTGGCTCAGACCAGTCCAGTTCCCCAAAGGGGACACAGTTATGCCATTCTCCAGTTTGGACCCCAGATGAGAAGAAAAAAAAAAAAAAAAAAAAGAAAGAAAAAAGAAAAAAGAAAAGAAAGAAAGAAGCAGAGAAGGGGGTGGGGCCCAGAGAAGGACAGAAAAAGGGAGAGAGACCATGGGAACAGAGGGGCTGGGACAGAGAGTGCTGGGACAGAGAGTGCTGGGGTGGCGAGGGTCCTTTTATCTAGCAGCCCACCTGGTGCACCTGGTGTGGCACTAAGTGATGAAGTAAGCAGCTGCTGGGTCTCTGAGGCAGGCCAGCAGAATCACCTGTACTCTAACGGTACCATAGTGGCCCATGCCAAGGTGTGCCCCTGAGAAATTATGCCACGCAACAGATCTGGTATAAGGAGGTTTATTGGGGGAAGGGAAAGGAATGAGACCCAGAGATGGGGGGTGGGGTAGAGGCAGACCGATGAGCACAGACATGAGGGCAGAGAGGAGAGAAAGGGGTAGAAAGAGAATGCTGGGAACAGAGAGGGATGGGATGGTGAGCAATTCTTTTATCTGGCCACACACACCTGTTGCCATCTGCAGATCATGGCATAAGCAATTGCTAGGTCCCTGAGGGCAGGCCAGCGGAATTGTGCCTATATGCTGACAGTGGTGGTATACTTCAGCACTCAGGATGCAGAGGCTGGTGATCTCCATGAGTTTGAGGCCAGCCTGGTCTATGGAGTGACTTCCAAGACAGCCAGAGTTACAGAAAGACATGACTGCTCCTACGTGTGGTGGAGGAGAGAGTTTATTGCAGACACGTGGGAGAACACAGCCATAGGCAGGAATACCTGGGAGAGTCCAGCTTGGCCATGGACATGACCGAGCCATGTAAAAAACAGGAGAGGGGGGAAAGTGAGGGCATAGAAGGGAAGGGTATTCCAGTCAGCAGGGCTCTGTAACATGGAGGGACTGAGGGACACTGGGAGAGAGAACTAGGTCAGCATCCACTTTGAGTTTTTTTTGTTGTTTTTCAAGACAGGGTTTCTCTGTGTACCCTTGGCTGTCCTGGACTCACTTTGTAGACCAGGGTGGCCTCAAACTCACAGAGATCAGCCTGGTTCTGCCTTCCTGAGTGCTGGGATTATAGGCGTGTGCCACCATGCCCAGCTTCCACTTTGATTTGTTAAATAGGCACCTCAGCCATTTGTCCCAGGTTTGAGACCTAACACCTAGGAATCATGAAGTAGCTCTCAGCTACTGCTCCAGTGGCCTACCTGCTTGCCGCCATGCGCCCTGGCATGCTGACGATGGACTAAACTCCTGAAACTGTAAACAAGTTCCCAATTAAATGGTTTCTTTTATAAGAGCTGCCTTGGTCATGGTGTCCCTTCACAGCAACAGAACAGTGACCAAGACAATCTCCAAACAAAGAAATCATGTCTCTCAACCCCACCCCCCCCAAAACCAAACAAAAACAAAACCCCCAGAGGCTGGGGTGATATTTTAATTGGCCTGCAAGCATGAAGTTGTGCTCCATCCCTGGAACCTGGGTAAAAAAGCTGTTTTTAGCCAGGCGCGGTGGTGCTTGGGAGGCAGAAGCAGGCAGATCTCTGTGACTTTGAAGCCAGCCTGGTCTACAAAGTGAGTCTGGGACATCCAGGGCTATACAGGGAAACCTTGTCTCAAAAAACAAAACAAAACAAAACAAAAAACAAACAAACAAAAAAACCTGCAATGCCCCCTCCAAAAAAAGCTGTTCTTGACTTTCTAGGCATAAATCCCAGAGCTGTGGAGGTGGAGCCAGGAGGTGGAGGTGGTCTAGACTTCACGACCAGCCACTAGACAAGAAAGACACCACAGAAAAGAAGGAAATCTTTACATCTGAGAAAGGATTAGTGTCTAGAATATATACTGTATAACGAAGCAAACACTAAGAAAACATATACAGAATGAAAAAAGAGTTCTCAAAAGAAGAAAGACAAATAGCTAGGGAACATAGTTAAACGGTTCAACATTTGTAGGCATTATGGAAATGCAGACTTATACCACTTTAAAATTCCATCTGGGTCTGGAGAGATGGCTCAGTGGTTAAGAACACTTGTTCTTACACAGAGGACCTGGGTTCAATTCCCACATGGTGGCTAACAACCATATGCACAGCACAGTACTACTGTGTTCTACTTAGCATAAACTGTCAACTTGACATTATAGAATTACCCAGGGGGGACAGAAGAATTTCCAGTGAGTAATTAATAGTTTTAGGTTGGTGTGCTAGATAGTTTTATGTCAACTTGACACAAAATAGTCATCCGGGAGAAGGGAACCTCAACGAAGTTAATGCCTCCAAATAGGCAAGTCTGTAAGGCATTTTCTTTCTTCTTTTTATTTTTTATTTTTCGAGACAGGGTTTCTCTGTGTAGCCTGGGCTGTCCTGGACTTGCTTTGTAGACCAGGCTGGCCTCAAACTCACAGCAATCCGCCTGCCTCTGACTCCCGAGTGCTGGGATTAAAGGCGTGTGCCACCACACCCAGCTGGCATTTTATTAATTGATTGACACATTGTGGGTGGTGCCATACCTGGGCTGACCGTCCTGAGTTCTACAAGCAGACTGAGCAAGCCATGAGAAGCAAGGCAGTAAGCAACATTCCTCTATGGCCTCTGCGTCAGCTCTGGCCCTCAAGTTCCTGTCCTGACTTACTCTGATGAACCCTATTCCCCCCCCCTAAGCTGCTTTGCTCATGGTGTTTTATCATAGCAGTAGTCACTCTCACTAAGACAGTTGGTTTCTGGACATGTCTGTGAGAGATTGATTATTACTTGTATAGGAGGGCCCAACCTACTGTGGGCAGCACCATCCCTAGGAAGGTGGTTTTGGTCTAGCTGAGTGGAGTGTGAGCCAAGATAGCCAATGAACCAGCAAACAGTATTCTTCCATGATTTCTGCTTCAATTTATGGTTTTTGGAAACAGGGTTTCTCTGTGTTAACAGCCCTGGCTGTCCTGGACGTGCTTTGTAGATCAGGCTGTCCCTGAACTCGCAGAGATCCCCCTGCCTCTGCTTTCTGAGTGCTGGGATTAAAGGTGTGAGCCACCATGCCCGGCCTGAAATTGTTTCTTTCTTTTCTTTTCTTTTTTAAAAAAGGTGTATTTATTGCCTGGGTGTGTGCCTGTCTGCCAGAAGAGGGAACCAGGTCCTAGTATAGATGGGGTTGCTAATGAACTCAGGACCTCTGGAAGAGCACTGACTGCTAAGCTGGTGGTGGTGGTGTACACCTTTAATCCCAGCACTCGGGAGGCAGAGGCAGGTGGATACCTGTGAGTTTGAGGCACTGACAGCTCTTCCAAAGGTCCTGAGTTCAATTCCTAGCAACCACATGGTGACTCACAGCCTTCTCTAATGGGATCTGATACCCTCTTCTGGTGTGCAGGTGTACATGCAGGCAGAGCACTGTAAAATAATAATAAAGTTAAAAAAAAAAAAAGCTGTTTAAAGAGGGGGGTTTAGGTGTGTTTGGGTGTTTTGTCTGATGTATGCACACCAGAAGGTGGCACTGGATATCATGGGACTACAATCACAGATGGTTGTCAATCCCACTGTGGGTGTTGGCAATTAAATTCAGAACCTCTGAAAGATCAATGCTCTTGACTGCTGAGCCATTTTTCCAATCCCTGCATTGGTTTTTAAAAAATGATTTATTTTTATATGCATTGTTCTGCCTGTATGTGTGTCTGTGAGGGTGTCAGATCCCCTGGAACAGGAGTTCCAGACAGATGAGGGCTGCCATGCGGGTGCTGGGAACTGAACCCAGGTTCTCTAGAAGAGCAGTCAGTGCTCTTAAGCACTGAGCCATTTCTCTGGCCCCCACATTGATTTTAGAGATGTATTTTTTTGTGTATGAGTATTCTGCCTGCTTATATGCACGTATACCAAGTGTCCAAGGAAGTTATAAAGTGCATTTGGTTCCCTGGAACTGGAGTTATAGATGGCTGTGAGCCACCGACTGGATGCTGGGGACTGAACCTGGGACCTCTGTGAGGACACATGCTCTAAGCCGCTGAGCCATCTCTCCAGCCCCCTACTTTAAGTTCTTGCTGGTCTTCCTGCCCTGACTTCCCTCAATGATAAACTGATTTGAAAGTTGCTTTTATTTTAGTTGTTTTATAACAGCAACAGAAAGAAAACTAGAACATTAAGCTGCAAAGAAAAATGAAATTATGGAACTTAGAGGGAAATAGACGGAACTGGAAGAAATTATTCTGTTGTAACCTGTGTTCTGAAGGATAAACTGCGTGTTCTCATTCAACTCTTTAGTATAGTCCAAGAGGAGTACCTATACAAGCCAGGAAACCAAGGAAGGGGGCTACCTAAAGCTGAGGAAACAGTAGGACATGGGTTTAAAAATAGTAGAGGGAGAATTCCATAGGTGGAAAATTTAGGCAGAAGTACTGGGGAGGTGAGATGGAGGAAGGATAACCTGGCTAAAAGGGGTATAAAGAAACCATTTGGAAAGCAAGGTATGCCCAACTGTGTGATGTAAGAGAGAGACAGACAGAGAAGGGAGGAATGGATCCAAGACTCCTCTGTGGGGGAAGGACTGTCGGTCTGTGTACTCTGCTGAGCTCACCAGGCTCTAATGGATAGCTCCAAACCTTTGGTTACAGAGATGGCTTTGGTTAAGTTTGGTGAGTCACAAAACAAATTGAATAGGTTAGGGTTAGGGTAGGGAAAGGGGGTATGGATAGGGGTAAGAGCAGACACTATGGAAGGCGAAACTGGAAAGAAAAAAAAAAAAAACCCACAACCAAAACAAAGAATCTTCCCTTGAGGTCTTCCTTTTTGCACGTCTACCACACTCTTGAAGATACTGATTTTTTTTTACAGTGTTCTGCCTGCATGTGTCCCTGCATGCCAGAAGAGGGCATCAGATCTCATCATAGGTTGTTATGAGCTACCATGTGATTGCTGGGAATTGAACTCAGGACCTCCAGAAGAGCAGCCAGTGTTCTCAACCTCTGAGCCATCTCTCCAGCCTGACTTACTTCTCCCCCCGCCCCCAGGATAGGGTTTCTCTGTGTAGCCTTGGTTGGTCTAGATTCTCTTTGTAGACCAGGCTGGCCTTCAACTCACAGAGATCTGCGTACCTCTGCCTCCTGAATGCTGAGATTAAAGGCGTGTGCCACCACATCTGGCCTTTTTAAAAGAATGGAAGTCATTTCTTCTTTATGGTGCTCAGTCACTGATCCACACATACAGGACTTGGTTTCTCTGTGAAGCCTTGGCTGTCCTGGACTTGCTTTGTAGACCGGACCTTGAACTCACAGTGATCCACCTGCCTCTGCCTCCTGAGTGCTGGGATTACAGGCGTGCACCACCATTGCCTGGCTTTCTGCTTACTTCTAATAGCTTCACACTGAGCTGCTTCAGGAGCCAAGTCAAATCCCTGCTTTCTAGGAAGTGCTACCAGGGCTTTCACAATCTGGGCTTTGCTCTTGCCTCTCCTTCAGCATTTCAGTCTAGGAGGTGAGCCTCCCGGCTACCTTGCCCTGGGCTATCCTTTCTAAATGGTGTTTAGGTCAAGGGGAGGTAGTACAGGTCTCACCAGATAGATGACAGGATGAGGTCATCAGTGTCACAGCAGGCACACTTCCACACAGCTCTATGCTACCTACCCAAGGAAACTAGGCAAGTACAAGTATGTGCTGACAAACCGTGGCTTCCAGTAGCCTACCTCATCATCTCTCTGCTGTAACAGCTTCATTACATCTCAGAATGGATTTCAATTGCTCCTGCTCCACCAGCAGCTCCTGAACGGTGACTGCAAAGACTGCACGTGCACCTCCTGCAAGAGCTGCTGTTGCCGCTGTCGCTATCCAGGATGCTGCTCTAAGTGTGCCCAGGATTGTCTGCAAAGGTGCATCTGACAAGCGTCCCTGCTACGCCTGCCTGCTGTTAGGACAGTACTGCTCCTGTGTGTAAACACAGTGTGGACCAACCTAGAGTTGTTCTTCATACAGCTCTATCCTGTTTAGAAACCCCCTTTTCAATGAGGTACGTGAATAAGAAAAGCCAATTTGTTTTTCGAGACAGCAATTTCTGTGTAACAGCCCTGGCTATCCTAGAATTCACTCTGTAGACCAGGCTGGCCTCACACTCAGAGCAATCCACCTGCCTCCGCCTCCCTGAGTGCCAGGATTAAATGTGTGCACCACTACACCCAGCTATAAAAAAACAACAAAAACAAGTGTGTGCTCACCACAGGTAGATGCAAAATAGTATCCTGTCCTTTCCACCCCCCATCCCAAGAGTAAGGGCCATTGTTTCCAGCCCAGGACATTCTCTACTGGGCACTCATTATAGTTACTGACAATCCTGAAAACAAGTCCATGATAGCTGGCCATGTTGGCACACACCTTTAATCCCAGCACACGGGAGGCAGATCTCTGTGAGTTTGAGGCCAGTCTGGTCTCCAGAGCAAGTCTAGGACAGCCAGGGCTACACACAAGGTTTGTTTTGGGACAAACAGCCCTCCCCCGACCTGGGGGGAAAAAAAACCCAACAAAAACAAAACGACAAACTCATGAGGAATGCTGACTCAAATATAAATGCCCAGTCCAGGGAGCAGAGTACTCTCCATTGAGGCAGAGCAGCTAACCCAGTTCGCATCAAGTACCTCATAATGATTGCTCCTGCCCATAAGGGTATAGAAAGCTATGGGGCACAATCCAATAGGCAAGTGGCAGCTGGCACCACACCTCAGTGAAAAGGTTTCCAGGCAGGCTGGCTGGAGGTGAAACACAGAATGACAGCAGACAGGCTGGCCATGATAACTTAGTTTATGGGTCAAGCCGATGCAATGCAAAGTTGGTTGTTCTTTTTTTCATTTTTTAAAAATCAAAATAAATAAATCAGATCTGTCCCTGTGAAGGTCAAAAGAGGGAGGAAGGACAGTTGGTTCCTTGGGACACCTTGCCTTGTCCACTCATCTCCTGCTTTTGACCTGCCTTGGCACAGCAAAGAAAAGATTCATTAACAGTTTCCGTGTGTTTAAGGGAACAAAGAAAATTAAGTGGCTAGGGGATTAGGAGAGAAGAGTCAGCAGGACCAAGAGGCAGCCAGTGCCTGGGGTTTGGGACCCACAGGAGCATCTGGATCCTACTCAAAGCCAATCACTCCAGGCATGGTAGCTAGGGCAAATTCCCCACACAGCTCGAGACCCAAGGCAGGAGAGCAGAGCTGGACCCAAGGTCATTGCTAAGGCCTCTCCAACTGCCCTGTGCCATCCTCCACTTATAGCCGAATGACATCCCCAAACCCTGCTAGCTATACTTCCTCCATGACTCCTCAGCTTGGCCCTAGCAAGATGAAGCTACCCCTAGTCTTGAATCTGTGACTTGCTGGGTGACAAGGATGGCTAGTACCCTGGAAAGCCACACAGGGTTTCCGTTCCTACCCTGGAGGATTGCACAGTGAGGATGGGTGGGGCCAGAGCTGCGTTCCCTAGGACATCTAGAGAGGGCTTTCTTTCCTCGTCCTGCTCCTTTCAGTCTCCATGAAAGCTGTGCAGCCTGGAGAAGTCAGCACAGGCTGGGCAGGATCTGGCCTGGGGAGCAGCCGAGCACTGGAGTGGACAATAGCTTAACTTCTATGAGAATAGGGGGAGGTGTGTGGCACAGCGAGGGGCAAAGTGTGGGCAGTGCTGAGGCACTATTCTTTAGTTGAGAAGCAAAGAGCATCATGGACATGGGGGGGCCATGGCCTGATCAACTCCATGAGCATCTAAGAGAATTTCTTGAAGGCGTCCAGGTCAAACGCTGTGTCCAGAAAGCGCTGCAGCTCTGTCAGGTGAGTTTTCTTGTTGCCAGTGGCTGGAGCAGCTGCTGGGTCTCGGCCAGCATACCTGAGAGACAGAGAAGGAGCAACGAAGATGAAGTCAGAGCTTGCTTGCTTCCAGGTTAACTGCCCACCAACCTGAGGGAAGGTTTTGCAGGTCTCCCTGTCAAGGACTTGAGTCTTACCAGACGGGCTTGGCACGGTCAATGGTGGTCCGAAGTCTTGGCTTGACATAGTCATAGTAGCCTTGATTCTTGTGTTCTTCCTGGCACCAGGCCAGCTCGGCATTGGGATACTTCTGTGCCTCCTTCAGCAGGAGGTCAAAGGGGAATGGTGATAGCTGGAGAGAGCAGGGGCGAGATCAACCAAGGGACATTTAGAGGATGGGTAGGGTTAGCGAAGGGAGGCTGAATTCCAGAAGGAAAAGTCTTGCAGCTATTGCAGGTGGGAGAGGTTAGGAACCTCAGCAAATAATGTTCTGCCAAAGCACCATCGCTCCCCAAGTACCCCATAGGTACTGCTATGCCACATGCTCTCACCTGCTCAATCCTTGTAATAGCCACCTGCTCTGCCATGTCCCTGGCTTTACGCTCTCGGGTGAGGTCATAATACACCTTGCCAGTGCAGAAGAGAAGTCTTTTGACTTTGTCTGGGTTCTGAGCTGCAGGTCCATCTTCTGGGATCACACGCTGGAAGTGGGTTCCTACAAGAAAATTTCCACAGCTGGGATGTGTCTTTCTCCAGGCCCATTCCATAGTTGCTGTGGCTGAGCTGAGGGCTGTCACACAGTGCCTGGGATCTATGGTGTCTGAGGGTTAGAGATGCTTCTCCCTCATAAGCCTATGATGCTTGTGTATTGGCTCAGACTAAGAATGTTGCAGAACCAGCTGTGGGGGTACACATCTTTAACCCCAGAACTCAGAGCACAGAGGGAGGGAGATCTCTGTGAGTTTGAGGCTAGTTTGGTCCACATAGCACTTTTCAGGCCAGCCAGGGTTCTATAGTGAAATGATATGGCAAAAAAAAAAAAAAAAAAAAAAAAAAAGCCTGTACAGGCCGGGCAGCGATGGCATGTCTTTAATCCCAGCACTCAGGAGGCAGAGGGAGCTCGTTATGAGTTCGAGGCCAGCCTAGTCTACAAAAGTGAGCCAGAGCTACACTGAGAAACCCTGTCTCAACAACAGCAACAACATGCTGTAAGCAGGAACAACCTGGGACACAGCAGGTTATTCTTTAAAAGGTCTGCCTATAGCTAGGCGTGGTGGCACATGCCTTTAATCCCAGCACTTGGGAGGTAGAGGTGGACAGATCTCTGTGAGTTGGAGGCCAGCCTGGTCTACAAAGGGAGTCCAGGACAGCTAGGGTTATTACAGAGAAACCCTGTCTCGATGACTGCCTCCCTCCAAAAAAGGCCTGCCTACCGTACACTTTAGGAACAAATAAATTAAAACATCTGATGGAGGGGGCCTGGAAAGGTGGCTCAGTAGTTAAGAGCACTAGTTTCTCTTCCAGAGGACCAGGTTCAATTTCCAGCACCCACATGGCAGTTCACAACTGTCTGTAACTCCAGTTCCAAGAGATCTGACACCCTCACACAGACATACATGCAGGCAAAACACCAATACACGCAAAGAAAAAAAAAAAAGCAATCAAACAAACCAAAAACCAAACCAACCCTTCCCCCCAAATCTGATGGACAGTTGGAGAGGTGGCTCAGTGGTTAAGACACTTGTTGCTCTTGTAGAGGACATGCGCCAACTCCCAGCACACATGGCAGCTGCCATGTGGACACTCTTTTGTCCTCCTCAGGCACTAGGTACCACATGGTATGTACACGCACGCACACATGCATGCAAAATATTTATATATGTAAGATAATAAAATAGACCTTAAAAAAAAAAAAACAAAACAAAACAAAAAGAGCCGGGTGTGGTGGCACATACCATTAATCCTAGCATTCGGGGAGGCAGAGGCAGGTGGATTGCTGTGAGTTTGAGGCCAGACTGGTCTACACAGTGAGTCCAGGACACACAGAGAAACCCTGTCTCGAAAAACCAGAAAAAAAAAAAAAAAAAAAAAAAAACCCCAAAAGTAAAAAGAAATAGAACAGGCTTAGTGGCACATGCCTTTAAGCCTAGCACTTGAGACATAGAGGCAAGTGCATCTTGTGAGCTTAGGGCCAGTTTGTTCTACATGGAGAGTTCCAGGATAGCCAGTACTATGTAATAGAGAGATTCTATCTCAAAAAAAAAAAAACAAAAACAAAACAAAAACCGAAAACCCTACCACCTGACGGCTACTTGTAAGTTTACAAATAAAAAAGTTAACACACTCAAGAGGGCATATTCAAACAACTGTTGCTAGAACTAGTGCTCATAAAACAGAGAAGACTTGGGGCTAGGGAGATGGCTCAGCGGTTAAAAGACAGGTCTTCTAGAAGCCCCTGGTTCAATTCCCAGCACCCACCTGGCAGCTCACAATTGTATATAGATGCCAGTTCCAGGGGGTATGACACCCTCACATAGACACACATGCAGGCAAAAACACCAATGCACATAAAATAAACAAACAGAAGACTTAAGTGACCGTTTTCATGATTAAACATTCAACTGGATGATACAGAGTATAGATGAAAACCCATGGCAAAACTTATATTCATTGGTAAAAGAGTGGAAACTGTTCCTCTAAGGTTAAGAACAAAGCTAGCATGCCCACTCTTGCCACTTCTCACTTCTATTCAACATGCTACTACAAGTGCTAAATACAACTGGGCAAGAAAGAAAAAAAATAAGTGGCATCAAATGGAAAGTGAGGGTGGGTGATATGTTTCAGTGGGCAGAGCACTTGCTATGCAAACCTCTTATGAGTTTGGACATGGAAGGGGACACACACACACAGACACACACACACAGACAGACAGACAGACACACACACACACACACACACATGGTCAGATAACTTTCGGCACAGGCGTCAAGGCTTTTCTATGGTAAAAAATAGTCTTGAAAAATGGTGCTCTAAAACTGGAAATCCACATGGCAAGAGAATAATGTCAGGATCTTGAAGGATTATTTGTATACCCGTGTTCAAAACAGTGTTACTCAGCCAGGTGCAGTGGCTCACGCCTGTAACCCCAGTACTTGGGAGGCAAAGACAAACGAATCTCCGTGAGTTCTAGGCTAGCCTGGTCTATAGAGTAAGTTCCAAGACAGCCAAGGCTACACAGAGAAACCCTGCCTCCAGAAAAACCAAAAGCAAACCCCGCCCCTCCCCAACCAAACAGTGTTACTCATGACAACTAAAGCCAAATGCAGCAGATGCATAAAATACATTATCTTTTGGCTAAGATCAAGTTTGCAGACTGAAATACTGTTCCACCTTAAGAAGACAGGACACGATGGCACACACTACACCACACGGGTGACCCCTGACGGCACACACTACACCACGAGTGAACCTTGAGGACATTATACTGACCAGAATAAGTCAGTTATAAAAAGACTGGTGTAGACTGAGTAATCCTAGGCTTTTAAGTCCTAAAATCTGAAAGCATCCTGAATACCAACATTACGCCCCAGTGGACTATTTATCTGCCTGCTATGTGATGGGCTGCAATCAAAGCACAGGCACACTGGAAATACAGAGTGATTTTTATCATATGTGGACAAGATACACACAAAAGAAGTGCAGTGCACATTTAGACTTGGGTCTATAAATATATTCCAAAATCTAGAAAAAGCTCAAATCCAAAACATCTCTGGTCTTAAGCACTTTGGAGAAGAGCTGCTCAGCTCTACTCACTGATTCTGGTGGGACGAGGTTGCCAGACAAGAGCAGTAAGTGTGGGGGGTACTTAGTGGGTAGAGGTTCAGTTTTACCTGATGTAAGTTCTAGAAATGGAAGGAGAGATGGCTGTACAACAATAAGAATGTTCCTTAGTGACACTCAAGACTTACAAATGGTTAGGACAGTCGAGTCCACATTATGTAAATGTAACCACACATATACACAAATAGAAAACAACAGACAAGAGGCTCACTGTGTGAAAGACTATAGGGCTTGGGGTTGAGAGGAAGCAGTCTGGCTTCATGAGCCCACCTGTCATCCTCCACGTAGAACTCTCACGCCACAGACTCCTCTCAGCAGCGCAGCTGGCATGCTCCCCCCTCCACCATCCTTTTCTCATTGCAAAGATTTACTCTGAGCCTTGTATTCCTGAACTGTGCTAAGTTGTCACAAGCATGCATGTGTGACCCTAGACTCACTGTGGTGTCTTTTGTTGTTGTTTTAGGTTTTTTTGAGACAGGGTCTCACCATGTAACTCTGGCTGGCTTGGACTTCCTCTGGAGAGTAGGCTGGCCCTGGAGATGGGTTGGCCTCTGCTTCCAGAGGGCTGGGATTAAAGGTATGCACCACCAAGCCCTGCTACTTCCAGGAGAACTCACAGTCAGAGGTCTTTATATCATGATTAAAAATCCAGAAGGAGCCACAGGAGATTGATAACTACAAGCCCCCAAAGCCCTACAGAATAGCAAACAACTCCCAGAGCTAACATCCCCCGCAGGAAACACCTATGCCTTCCGCACATACCTAGAAGCATCTCATCAAAGCTAGTTCTTGCCTCAGGGTGGCGCAGCAGGGATTTGGGAGTGAAGACGATTAACTGAAAGACAAAACAGCTCATAGTAGACTATATCTTAAAGATTCTAGAGCGAAGGTACAAGATGGAGGACATCTAAGGCGTGACCTGAGATAGCAAGGCCAGCCCGTCTCCCAGCTCTCAATGGGAGACCCAGAGCTCCTTATCTCCTCCAGGGAGGTGTTACTCTCCAGGGCCATCTTCCCATCTGGGAGCTCCAGGTGGTGTCGGAGACCATGTTCTGTCAGCTAGTTTACAGCCGTGACAAGGCCTAGCACCAGGGCTGTTCCGCCTTGTGGGCCTGCAAGCTGCCAGGGACATAGACGTCCTGGAACTCTTAGCCTTGCACACGCCCTTGCAGCATCCCAGGGCTGCAGGGGTCTCCCTGTACCCTTATCCCAGGCACCCTCTTTCTGACCATTTTGCCCACTTACCTTCTCCACACAACTCTTATTCATGCTTTAACACCCAGCTCAAGAGCTGCTGCCTGGGGCTCCTGGACATCTTTGGTCCTTGCTGGGGCCTTCTTTCTCACCTCTCTTCCAGTCCTCAGCATACCCACATGACAACCTGTCTTATGTCGTGGCTATGCTTGTTTTGCTTGCTAAGCCGAGGACTGTATCTGGTCAACTCTCTTACACGCCATGGTCAAGACCACATGAGGACTCAGTCTGGGAGTGAGAATGTGCAGTTCCCTGGCATTCAAAGCAATAGGACCTGGTTTCCTGAGACCATATCTCATCTGCATTCCCCTTAGGTACCACTTAACCAACCTAAAGCAACAGGCACCAGGGAGTCCCTCCTTGTGTTAGCACAAGAAGGTTGGCACCCTGCTCATTCTGGAGATCCCAGCACTGACCGGCTTCCGGAAGGGCAGCAGGATCTGTCGTCGCAGCACATGGAAGAAGTTGCCAGGGGTGGAACAGTTGACAACAATCCAGTTGCAGTCGTACAGCTGATTGATGTCAAAGTTGTCTTCCTGCAGGTCCTGTAGCATGGAAGGAAATGCCCAGAGTCTGGGGGCAGGTGTGAGCATTCTGCCTGGGAGAAGGGGCAACTTGGGGCAGAGGGGCCTCAGGATGTCATACTGGAGACTCAAGGATTCACTGAAGACAGTGAGGAGCAGACTTCACAGGTTCCTTGAGTCTGAGCCCCATTTAACAACTGGCAGCATCTGATGACTACTGCTTGGCAGTGGATGCATGAAATATAGGAGACCCGGGTGCTGGCTACAGTCACGTCTACTCTTCCTTAGAAACTGACACCCAGTAGTTCTGTTCTTTTTAAATTGCCGTTAAGCCCTGTTTGAACCACAGCAGTACCAATGTCACATAAGAGTTAAGGCCAGGTTTCTAGGCTTTCTGCAAGAGCAGGAAACAAATGAAGTAGCCTATTTTAGTGAGATCAGAAGGCATGGGGCCACACTGGTCCACCCACTCCAATCTCTAAGCCAGAGAGCAAGAGTCAGCTGAGATCTGACCCCTCAGGACATCCAAATGGAATTCTCCCCTAGATACCCGGGCAGTTGAGTAGCAGGGTCCACTCTACTCACAGGCAGGACATCTGGGTCATCATTGCACATCTGCAGAAACCGCTCTGGGCGGGCAGAGGAATGCTCTGGTCCCTGAAACCAGACACACATGTTAGTTTGCAAGTTGTCACATGCTAACATCTGCTGTACTTCTGTTTCTGCTTCCTGACATCAGAACTCATTTGGTTCCTCCCCTTCCCACCAGCAAGGCACAGGCAGCAGGGATGAGGGATCTGAGTGCTTAAGACTCAGGAGCATCAACACTATCTGTTGCTCATCCAGAGACAGCCGTGCAGGGTACACGGAGATGGGCCATGCTTGCCTTCCAAAGGGCTAGTCTTCCCATCTGAAATGGGTGGGAAGGACCAACAGAATCATCTGGTCTTTGTTTGGGGTGGGGTCCTGGACAGGTCCTTGTGAGGTCTTGAGTTCTGTGGGCAAGGGGGAAGCTCTCACCATGCCTTCCATGCCATGAGGTAGCAGCAGCACAATGCCATTCTGCCGCACCCACTTTGCCTGTCCTGGGCAGATGAACTGGTCAATGATGCACTGTGCCATGTTGTTGAAGTCGCCAAACTGGGCCTCCCAGAGAACCAGAGCATTAGGGCTAGCCATGGCAAAACCCAGCTCAAAGCCTATGATGGACAGGAAAGAAGAAATACATGTTTAGGGCACCAGGCAGGGAATGCAGAAGACTGAGGTGGGGTTGGGGCTGGACTTACCCAGGACACCATACTCAGAGAGCGAGCTGTTGCATACGGTGTAGGGGGCCTGATTTGGCCAAAGGTGGTTCATGGGGATGCAGGTTCTTTTGTCTACATTCTGATCATGGAGCACATGGTGTCGATGGCTGAGGCGGAAGGACAAGATTAGTAAGGAGCACAGATTGCACTGGAACCTTGAAGCACTAACAGACTTGCTGTGACAACTTGGCTTTCTGTTAGATACTGCAGGGTAGACCCCTCCCAGCATATAGATGAAGCATCCGCAACAAAAGGGGAAGTTAAGGCATCCTAAAAATTGAGGATGCAGTGACTTATCTGGAAATGACTCCCCCTATCCCTGGAGTAGAGATACCAAAGCCCCTCCCTTCGATTTTGGACTGAAGGGTAAACATTTTTACTACCTGAAGGTGCCCCGCTCCACATCCTGGCCACTGAGCCGGACATGGATGCCTTCCTTCAGGAGTGATCCAAACGCCATGTATTCTGCCAGGGCCCAGTCCACAGTCCGGTTTGTCACTAGCTCCTTGCGAGTCTTCAAGATCCGGCTCAGGCCTGTAGAGAAAGAGAGCATCAAGAGAGAGCATTCACAGGACTGCAGGCCCAGCCCAGGTAGACAGCTTACTGCCTGTGCTCCAATGACAGAGGCACAGCCTTTGTCACCAGTATTAGGATAGCAGAGTGGCAACCTCTTAGTTGCTTCTTTCCAAGTGAAGGAACCTGAGTGGAAGCCGAGTCTACCAACACAGCCAGGGGTTTCTGGACAGGGGAGTCTCTATAGGGCATGGCTGGGGAACCTGTCTTCTTTAAGAGGTGCTGAGCTAGGCCAGTCTTCCCACAGCCAACTGCAGGTTTGGTTACCTCCGTGGATGGTAAAGTTCTCCACAGGTACAGAGCTGGCCACATTCCCAATGTGGGTCAAGACATCCTCCTCCAGGCCAGTGGAGGGACAGGTCATGCTCCTGGGCTGTCCATCCAGGGTGAAAAAGCCTAGGAGAACAAAGACAGGCTGAGGTATGCCATCTGCTTTGGAAAGGACATCTACAGAGCAGATTAGAGCAACATCTCAGCCTTTCTAGAAATTTCAGCACAGCACTACATGGCTTTGGGTAAATGAAAGCTAAGAGACAATACAGCCTCCGTGGCCCCTGGCGACTGCAGAAGCTTGGCTGAAATGGAGCCGTCGCTGTGTACTGTAGGTACAGAAGAGGGGGCAGGAGCTGTCTGGAAGAGGCCTCATGCTACAGCCGATTCTCAAGCAGTCGCTGTGGGGGTGGTCCCTTGCTTACCAGGCCAGGGCGAGTCCAGCCAGTGCTTGATGTGCAAGATCTTCTCATCCTTGGATCTGGTAAATGCCTCCTCACAGATCTTATCGTACTTGGAGATTTCCTCCTGGAAGAGTGAGTGGGAATACGTAGCTGAGGACAGCACGCGTGCTGTGCGGGCCTCCTGCACCCCGGCCTTTCAGTGCCTCTGCACTTCTGCACACCCAACTACCAGCCCCTGTGTTTACTCAGACTCGCTAGTCTCCAGCACACACAGCCTCTTCACCATCTGAAAGACACCTGTACACTTTGTTCCTCACTCCCGGCATCCCTGAGCCAGAGATTCTGTTTAGTCTGAGCCTTAAACCCTTTTTCATAAGAACTGGTTCAGTTTTATGTGTTTTTAGAGGACTGGGCTTTAGAGCTGTTCCCTCTGCAGCTGTCCAATCTGGGCCCTGGCACCATCCCATGTGTCTAGAACACCTGCCCATACTGTCTGCATGAGACAGAGTACTCTGTGCAGATCATACAGGATCTTTACCAAGCTGGGTGGGCCCTTGTTCATAATCTCTCAACCCAACCAGTGTGGACAGAGAGAACCTATTGGGTAGCCACTACCTCATCTCTAGAACACTTTTCTCAGCTTCCACCTTTAAAAAGCATCTTGATACTCCAGATCCTCATAGAAGCTGAAATGCTATAGTTGTCAAGTCTTCACATGCTTTCACTTGGGTCCCAAAAGACTGGCCTAAAACAATCTTCTCTACCTTGTCACACCACCCAAGGCCTGCCAGGACATACCTCATACTCGGGCTGGTTGACGACACCCTGGGACACCAGCAGCTCTGCATACTTCTGCAGTACGGGCTTCTGCTTGCGGATCTGCTTGTACATGAGTGGCTGCGTGAACATAGGCTCGTCCATCTCATTGTGCCCATTGCGTCGGTAACACACCTGTCAGAGCAACAAGAGAAGACGGTGAGAGGCTGTGGCTGGTCTGTGCAAAGAATAGCAGTGTGTGTGTGTGTCTATCTGACATTTCATCTGTTTGATGGCAACATGACTGTGACTGCTTTGCCTTAACTTACTTCCTCTACAGCTAAGATTCTGTTTCTCTTTCTTTTAAACTATCAAATCTGCTCTAGTGAATGAGATATAATGAGAGTGACTTTGGAATAGAAATTTTTTATTTATAAAACAGTCTTAGACAGGACCAGATGGGCCATACAGCTCTCTCTGAGCAGTATTCAGAGGAGAGCCTGAATCTGATCACTCTGGTACCAGAAGGATCCTGCCTTCAGTATGACACTGCAAAGCCCCAGGTGAGTGAGGGACAGGCCAGACCCTCTGCTTGGACACAGCCACTGTGCCATCACTTACCAGATCAACAACAACATCCTTGTGGAAGGTGCTTCTCCATTCAGCTGCCACCTTGCATACATACATGACAGCCTCAGGGTCATCTGAGTTGACATGGAAAATGGGGGCGTTCACCACTCGGGCCACATCAGTTGGGTAGGGAGAGGAGCGGGCCATCCGAGGGTCTGTGGTGAAGCCAATCTGTAATTATGAACAAATGATCTGGCAACGGTACCTGAAACTGGTAGTAGAGGGTACAGAAGGTGGAGGCAGTATTGGGCCCAGCCTGTACTTCCTACTCAGCTACTATGAGCATAGGCCCCAAGTGGCTTGTTTTCCTCTACTCTGATAACAAAATTCATGTATGTTTAACATAGGGAATTTGGGAGAGGAGCTAGGTTGTAGTATGAACATTTTTATACTTTCCATTCTATTTATTATTATTTTTTTAGATTTATTTATTTATTATGTATACAGTGCGCTGCCTGCATGTACACCTGCAGGCCAGAAGAGGGCATCAGATCACATTATAGATTGTGAAAACCTTGTGAACATTGTGAACCACCATGTGGTTCCTGGGAATTGAACTCAGGACCTCTGGAAGAGTAGTCAGTGCTCTTAACCTCTAAGCCATCTCTCCCAGCCCCCATATTTTCCATTCTAGATGATCTTTTTATGCAAATGTATACAAGTATAAGTTTCAGATCTTGCTTCAGGAGTGCACACCTGTCCGACTCCTCTGCTACATGTACAATAGGCTAGAGGTAGCATGCTTCCCTAGTGTGTACAAAGCCCTGGGTTTGATCCTCAGTACTGAAACAGAAAAGAGAATGTTAGAGAGGCCAAAATGTCTTAAAATTATCTCCCTTCTCGCCCCAACTTCTTTGTGTGGGGGTGGTATATGGTGTGGCTTGTTCTCGTGGGGACATGCAAGTACAATGGCGGCTAAGCATCAATGTCCGGTGTCTTCTCTCATTGATCCTGTAATTTGGCTAGGATCGATAACTAGATAGTTCCAAGTGAGTACTTGTCTTCGCCTCCCCAATGCTATGCTTAGGTCCTCATGCTTGTGTGGCAAGCAAGTTACCAAATGAACTATTTTCCTAGTGCCCTGACTACTTTTTTCTTTAAATTATTCTTTGAAACTAGGTCTCATTCTGTAACTCTGGCTGGCCTGAAATTCATTATGTAGACCCAGATAGCCTCAAACTCCACAGATCTGCCTGTTTCTGCCTCGCTGCTGGGCTTAATGGTGAGTGTCACCATCCTCAGCAAAGTACAGCTAAAATCCAAGGACATTTGTGAAAACACAAAACTCTGAAATTGTTCAGCACTCAAGAGGCAAAAAGATCTTTATACATTTGAGGCTAGATTGGTCTACCTTACGAGTACCAGGTTAGCCTACAGAGTGAGAACTAAAAACCAAACAACCCCCTGCCCCCTCCCCAAAAAACCCAAAATAAAAGTTTAAGTGGAACCACTCTATAAGTCAGCAACTCCACTTATGGTGTATAGCCAAAAGAAGTACAGGGAGGGTCTTGAAGAGTATCTGTAAACCACATCCACAGTAGCGTTAGTTACAACAGGTAAGTGTAGAGGCAACTCAAGTGTCTGCACATGGATAGCTGAACAAAATTTGTTGTATTCCTAACAGAATGTTATTCAGATTTAAAAAGCAGACTCTAACACATCACAACATAGATGGGCAGTGAAGGCATTAGGTTAGTGAAGGAACATTATTACCTTAAGAAGACAAGTACTACAGGCGCCACGTAAATAATGTACCCAGAGTAACAACAAATAAGAGGAAGTAAAATGGTGGTTACCCGGAGCAGAGGAGAGGAACAGAGAATAGGCACAGGTTGTTTGATATTTATTTTACTTTATGGATATGTGTGTCTGTTTGTGGCTGCCTGATACATATGTGTGGGTGCCCACAGAAGCCGGGAGAAGGGGTTGAAGCCGAAGCCTCCAAACCTTGCTGGCATTAATGATATTGTATACTGTGTACAGTTTACCCTGTTTACTCAAATGTTGATTTCTCTATCCCATTATCTGGTTTCAATCCAGACATTGCACTGTAATGTTTATTCTAAGAATCTCCTGTCTCAAGTTTGTATAAACACGCTCACCATTTGTTCTCTGCTTTGCCAATAAAAGCTAGCTAGCCAGTAGCTGGGCATTAGAAAGAATAAGAGGGGACATGTTTCCAAGTGAGGGGAGGAGAGAGAGAGGAAGTGGGAGATTCAGCCATGAAAAGAGGTCCAGGAGGCTTAATGAGAAAAGACCCGATTCCAGAGAAAACCAAAATGCAAGTATTATGGGGATCTCTCCATCTTTCTTTCTTATTTATTTATTTTTGATTACAGAGTTTCTCTCTATAGCCTTGGCTGTCCTGGACTCACTTTGTAGACCAGGCTGGCCTCGAACTCACAGGGATCCACCTGCCCCTGCCTCCCTAGTGCTGGGATGAAAGGCGTGCGTCACCACACCCGGTACTTATTATGGGAATTTTGGCTGAGAGGAAAACAGATTAGCCATGGAGCATCAGAATAGATTTATAATGCCCAGTTATTGTGCCCTAAAGCTATAAATAAGTCATAGTCTCTCTGTGTCATCATTGGGGAACTAGCTGGGTAAAGAAAACTGCAGCTGTATTAATTTCTAGGAATGTTAAATATTAATTTTTCATTTTAAACAACATGGGTGCTGGAAACTCAGCTCATGTCTCTGGAAGGGCAGCAAGCAGCAGCAAGCACTTGTAACCAACCACTAAAGCCTCTCTTCAGGCCTGCTCTGTGGTAGGCAGAGGGCAACCTCAAGTGTTATACTCATCAGGAGGTTGCCGTCTTATTTGGCTCGAGACAACAGGGTCTCCATTGACCTTGACTGAGTTCAAGAATTAGGATAGAGAGCCTCTGGTCTTCTGCTTTCTACCTCTAGGATTATAAGTGTGTACAATCATATGCACTTTTTTTTTCTTTTTCTTTTTTCATATACACCTTTTAAAAATTTTATTTATATTTGTATGAGTATTTTGCCTGTATGTATGTATGTTTGTCGTATGTATGTATGTATGTATGTATGTATGTATGTATGTATGTATGTATTTGCTTCATGTGTGTGCCCACAGAGGCCAGAAGATTTGGATCTCCTGGAATTGGAGTTATAGACAATGATGAGCTACCATGCAGGTGCTGGGAATTGAACCTGGGTCCTCTGGAAAAATAACCAGTGCTCATTAATTGCTGAGCCATCTCTCCAGGCCTCACATATAACTTTTTCTATGGGATCTGGGGCTTGAGCTTGGGTCCACAGCCACGTGCTTTGGAGGCTAAGCTTTCTCTGGACACTGGCTGATGGCAGCTCAGGCTCACATTAAACATCTGGGATGGATAAAGTCCTTTAGACTAAAGACTTCCTCTGCTTGCCCCACCCCCACCATTTGTCTACTTGATCTTTAAGCTTTCACTTGGTCATCAAGTACACAGAGAATTGCTATCGCCTCGCCCTTGCCTTCCTTCTTGGCTTTCTGAGCCCCTATCCCTCAATGGACTGTTCTGTGTTACTGGGGCACAGTGGCACTTGCTCTGTTTGATGCCTGATATGGTATTTATATTGAGTATCTGTCAGGGAGAGTTACATGTATTGGGTGAGACAATTCAATGGGAAGACACAATAGGAAATAGATAATGTGTCAACACTGGGCAGAACTGAGCTGTGAGAACTATAATATTATTAATTGAAGCAGATCTAGAAACAAGAAAACCTAAGATCAGAAGCCTGTTTTATGAAACAATCTGTATTAACTACTTTTACTAAGCTGTTTTAAAAGACTGTGATGACATCAGCAAATAATGTGGTAAATAAAGAGTAGATAGTAAGACATGTATATAGGACTTGACTCTGGTTTCTTAAAGAGAAAATCAACTACCTATAACTATGGCTTTAGACAAAAATACTTAAAACAATGCCCTCCTTACATAAGGTAATTAAAATATTTCCACTCTAAAAAGTGGCTTTCTGTGTTATCCAAAGACATTTTCCTAGTTATTTATTTTATGTGTATGGGTGTTTGCATACACAACAGAAGAGGGCATCAGATCCCTAGGACCACAGTTATAGATGGTTGTGAGCCGGCATGTAGTGCTGGGAAATGAACTCAGGACAACTGGAAGAACAGCTCTTAACTGCTGAGCGAGCTCTCTAACCACATGTTTTAACAAAAACCCACTTATATACACAATCATCAAACAGTGAAGGTTTTAAATGAGGAGGAAGACACGTAGCTAGACAGACAGCTGGGGTTACCTGGTTGTTGACAACCACATGCACGGTGCCGTGGGTTGTGTAGGATGGCAAGTCACTGAGATGGAAAGTCTCATACACAATGCCCTGGCCAGCAAAGGCAGCATCACCATGCAGCAGGATGGACATCACCTGCAAAAGACCAAGTACAACACATCTTGACTGCTGAGTCCACAAAACGAGTGGCTGAAATGAGTTGCAATGTTTAAAATTTTTTAAATTATTTTTTTATTTTATGTACACTGGTGTGTCTGTGTGAGGGTGTTGGATCCCCTGGAATAGGAGTTACAGACAGTTGAGAACTGCCATGTGGGTGCTGGGAATTGAACCACAGCCACAGTCCTTTGGAATAGCAGTCAGTGTTCTTAACTGCTGAACCATCTCTTCAGCCTTGATTTATAGTATTTTAAATAGCAAAACCAGGTACAGTGGTACACTGCATGTGTATAACCCTGCCACTCAGGAATGGCTGAGGCAGGATCTCTTAGATGAGGCCAGCCTGTTCCATAGTGAGACTTTGTCTTTAAATAAATAAACAAGTATTGTAGGCCCTAGTAAGATGATTGGTTCTTCCTACCAAACTGCCCTGCTAAAGTCTCAACCCTCTCTCCATCTTAATCTCCATGGAACATTCTTTTCTTTCCACCTCCCCAAATCATATTGCTTCTTCAATTAAATATTTATTTATTTATTCATTCAGTTTTTTTGAGACAGGGTTTCTCTGTGTAGCCTTGGCTGTCTTAGACTCACTTTGTAGACCAGGCTGGCCTCGAACTCACAGAGATCTACCTGCCTCTGCCTCCTGAGTGCTGGCATTAAAGGTGTGTGCCACCACGCCCAGCCAATTATTCCTCATCTAACTTGACCCCACATCTATGGATGCTTATTCTAAAGTGCTTCATGGTTCATTCTGCAGCTCTGCTTCACTTACTGATCACTGACTTCCTGACACCCTGCCCCCTCCCCACTTTTCCTTTATTTACCTCTTTTTCTTCACAAAGAGTAAGGATCCTTGAGAGAAGGCTGACAGTGTCTTTTTCACATATCATCCAATGTACATTACCATGTACATCAAATAATTTTTTCTGCTTTCTTAGTTTTTACATTATTAATAAGAACTAAACAACTCAACAACACAAATATACAATTTGCTACAACTAAGAATTCTATCGTGAGGTTAAATAAGATTATGGTCAGATAAGAATTTTTATATTTGAGCAAGCTAACCAATATTCAGCACTTTCTGTCACAAGAAGGAAATGCCATGGAAGTTTCCTGACACCTGAGCCCCACACCTTTACCCAGTTTTGGTGATCACAGTGTAGGAAGAAGTGAGACTACACCGGGAGAACACAGTGTGAAATACAGGGCTGAAGAAGCGTTACTCACAGGCCTCTGAGGGCACTCACCTTTTTCCCTTCAGTGTCTCCACAGTAGAACTGCTCAGCTTTGGTCTTTCCCATCACCACAGGGTCAGCAGCCTCTAGGTGGGAAGGGTTAGCCACCAAGGACAGAGTGATGTTTCTGTCAGTCACACGGTTGATCCTGCGGTGATACATTCCCAGGTGGTATTTCATGTCCCCAGAACCCTGATGATAAAAATGACAAGTGAGCAACATGCCTTTAATCCCAGCACTTGCGGGGCAGAGGCAGGTGGCTGTCTGTAAGCTCGAGGCCAGCCTGATGTGAAAAGTGAGTCAAGGACAGCCAAGGGCACACAGAGAAACAAAAGAACAACAACAAAAGCACAAGTGATGCTGGCTGGAGAGACTGATTCTCAATAGCAACTCCCAGGGCCCAAGTGCAGGAGGATGGGAAGGCTTTCGCCAGTATCATCTCTCCCAGGCACAACTATGGTCAGCTGGGCAGAGGAATGTTCTTGTCCCAGCAGGAGGAATATAAGGCTGCTGGGTAGAGGAGGTTGGCTGGTTCCAATAAGAAAGGCACACTGTAGATGGTCTGGAGGAGCTGCATTTTGGTTAAGACATCAGGAACTCCAGTGGTTCCAGGGGAGCCTCAGGCAGGCTGAGACAACCACAGTGGCTATATCTCCATACAGAACCTCACCTCATCAGCTGCCTCCAGCTTTGAATCAAACTGACAGAAAATCTGCTCCAGCTCCTTCCTGATGACATTCGCAAGCACGTTCAGTCGTCCTCTGGGACATAGGCAACAGTGAGTAATCTCCAGGGCTAAGCTGTTCCACCTTGCTCCTTACCCAGGACACAGCATCTCTTGGTTTGTAGCCCAAGAATAGCTGTGACCCAAAGTTGGTGTGGATACCAGGTCTCTGGCCAGCAGGCACGATGAGCCAAACCCACAGACAAGAGAAAGGCAGAACGTCCCAACAACGCTACCAGCCCCAGCCCCATGCTTCCCCCAGATCTCAGACAGCAGTCATTCTTACAAGTGAGATGGCCGCAATGACATGGGCTGATTTACTTATGCTCTCATTGTGCAGCAAAGCTAGTCTAGAACTTACTATTGCCCAGGCTGGACTTGAATTTTGTGATTTTTCTGCTCTAGTCTCTCAAGTACTATTGATTACAGGCATATACTACCATATCCATTTGAATTTAATTTTAACAAAACTCACTAGAAATAAAACACAAGTCTAACTGCATTTGGCTTTGAGACGGACTCTGTAGTCCTCCTGATGTGGGAGTGTAAAAACATTGGAAAACAACACATCTTTATATAGTCAGGCATTCTCAGATCTCTAGCTGCCACTTGATGAAGGAGCAGCAGGGCCTCACGGGCCTGAAGTACCTGTGTGGCATTCCCATGATCACATAGTCCACTCCATTTTCACTTGACTTGTCAATGATTGTCTTGAGGGCAGGGATCAGCACCTCACAGCCTTCCAGACCAAAACGCTTCTCAGAGGACCACTTTCGCTGTAGGAACTCCTCAAACCTGGATGGAGAACCAAGCAACTTGAAGAGCAACGTCCATAGGGCCAGCCTCAATGTTAGGGATTCTCAAGTGACAACAGGACACAATGGAGGTCAATGCTATTCTCCTGCCTGCTCACCACCCTGGAGGACAGGCTACCCATACCCCACAAATGGGCCATGGATCTCCTTGGGAGCTCTTTACCTGGTGGACCGCACAAGCCTGGCTAGCAGGGTCCTCTTCTCCTCATTGGTGAACTGCATGATTCCAGGGGTCTCAAACTTTTGCCGGATCCACTGGCATTGCTCCAAATCATTAATGAACATGAATTCCACACCAATGTGCTGGCAGTAAGCCATCTGTCCACATATGTGCATACAGGGACACAAGAGTCATTGGTGAATATGAACTGTATTCCAGTGTGCCAGCAAGAAGCCATCTACCTGTCTGTCACCCTCCATACAGGCAAGGGTATGTTTAACCAGACCTCATGGTATAAAGGTATCAACTGCCCCCTCACCCCCTTAAAAAGACCTATTTAGTTAATGTATGAGTACTCTATCTCTGTGTACACCTGCAGGCCAGAAGAGGGCACAGGTCCTAGCGTAAATGGTTGTGAGCCACCATGTGGTTGCTGGGAATTGAACTCAGGACCTCTGGAAGAACAGACAGTGCTCTTAACTACTGAGCCATCTCTCCAGTTCCTGACCAATTGCCCTTTTATCCAGGCCAGAGAGGAGCAAACTTCCTTCTCCCATATACCTGAGGTGCTACCATAGAAAGCAGAACTCATGTAGCTATCATTCCTGCCTTAGCCTCCCAGTGCTTGGATTACCATCTTATAAATGCCACACTTAGCTTCTGAGGTCCTTCTAATGACAGTGTAGGAAAAAGGACATTATTTTTTTTGGTTTGTTTGAGGCAAGGTCTCTATATAGCCCCGGCTGCCTTTGAACTTACTATGTAGACCAACTTGGCTTTGAACTCACAGAGATCCACCTGCATCTGTCTCCCAAAATCTTGGACTAAAAGAATGCACCACAAAAAAAGTAACAATAAAGGTATGCACCACCACACCCTAGTAAAAGAACAGTTCTTGAGTAGATCTGACAAGCCTGGAGCCACATCTGTGAAAGGGGGTATGCACATAAACCCACCACTGCCATGCTGGTGGCGATGCTTCCCCACACATGATGTATGTGTGCATTAACTTGTGGTGTAATTACACAGAGCTTAGCAAATACAACTTTAGTAAGTTCAATTTTCCAAGTAGAAATAGATACAATAAAATTTCCTACTTTACTTGATGCAATATATTAAACACATTGCTTCAACAGTTAAAAGTTATTCAGGAATTTTGCCCATTTCATATGCTCAATAGCTCTGTAGACCAGGCTGGCCTCAAACTGAGAGATCAGCCTGCCTCTGGCTCCTGGGTGTTAGGACTAAAGGTGCACTCCATCACCACCCAGCTGCAGGTGCCCAATGGTTAATAGGGGGCTCCTGTGCTGAAAAAGGCAGAACAGACAGCATAACCAGTGTGGTGACAATGATGCCCAGCTAGGACGCAGAGTTAATTCACACTGGGTTAACCTTGAACAAATAACTTCCCCATGCTGATATTCCTGTCTCTTCTTGATACCGATACAAGGAATTCCCACTCCTTGCTCTCCCAGGGGCTCATAAATGAGGAAGTAAGGCAGTTCCTAACTGAGATGCTTTGACAAACATACAAAGTGTCCTATCTGACATACAAATATTTCCTGCCACTGATGTGCTAAGTATAGACTTGGAACATGAAGAAGATGCAGTGGGACAAACATTAATCACCTGGGGATGGAAAGGCTGACTTAGGTGACCCCGGCTGACTCTAATGTCCAGCCACGGCAGGAGCTCCTCAGGGATCCCCGACTGTGACTGTGCTTCAAAAGCTGGGTTTGTGAAGAATGTCAGATGGCACCAGCGGGTTCAGAACCTGTTAGTTCTGAATGCCACATAAAGCACTAAGTAAAAGCAACAGTAATACTGGACCAGGGCCTCTCAGCAAGTGCACTCCCTTCCGGAACAGGCACCACAGTTACCCTGAGTTACAGAACATAGGAATGACGTGCCCAAGAGAGATGGGCAACACACAGGTGGCCTGACACCAGAGCTGGGCTGTCAGCTGCTGTTTGCAGCACATATAAAGGAGTACCCTAAATACTAATAAAGTCCAGAAAGAAAGAAAAAAGAAAACAAGACGGATGGGAGAAATGAAAGGAGGGGGTTAGAATGGGAGCAGCCATTCTAGTGTGTAGTGCAATCTGTGGCTCCAGATACAGGGATTTTCCAGGGTGACAAGTGCATCTTAAAAAAAAAAAAAAAAAAAGAGGGATTTGAAAACATTGGTGGTTTGTTTTGTTTTTTAAATCCAAAAGTAGTTTTCTAGCTATAAAACAGGGGAGGAGGCTTATTTTTCCATTTTTTAAAAACACAGGACCAAAACCAAACAAATAGCCTGGTCTCGAGTTTGTAAGCTTTTCCTAAAAACTATTCTTACCTCCAGCCGGCGGATGATCTCCCGCAGCGGAAGTGCTGACTCAGGTCCCCCGATGAAAGTGGTGGTGGGCAAGTGGAAGACCTTGTCAAGGTCAGACTCATCTAGGCCATAGAACCCTATAGACGATGAGGGATAAGGCACAGCCATGCATGGGTCACAGTTTACAGGAAGGGAAGAGAAGGGATGCCCCAAGGAGCAAAAAAAGAAAAATATATCATATACCCCTGATATATATGTATATGAAAACAAGCAATATTTACCATCAAACCCAGCCATTTTAATAATAACTATACACTAAGATTATATAAAGCTATTATGTACATATTAGTCCAGTGTTTGGCAATTATTTACAATTTAGAGTTAAATTTATTTGAAAGTCCCAAAATAAAAGACAATTTGGGAGGTGGAAAGAGCCATAAGAAGTCAATCAAAAAGTAAATAAAAAGTTAAGAGAATTATAGTAGGAAATCAGGAACTGATAGAGAAACAGCAGATCAAGTACGAGCCATTTAACAGTAACATGAGTTCATATTATAAAGTGAATGACAAAGAGCTGGGCTTACAAAGCGAGGGAGAAACAGTCACTAGGAACCAAGTGACTTGTGGGAGAACTGCCCTTCAGGGTACATCTGAGGTAGCAAAGAAAAGGTAAACAGCCCTCAGGCTTGGGTTAGTGCTGAGTGCTTTCCCTGGAGAACCCCAATTGTTAGATATTGTAGGCATATTTTACAGTGCTAGTCAGCTACAGGTCAACCCCTCTTTCTCTATCCACTCTTCCTGAAGCACTCATTACAGGTCTTCATCAGGAAGCCGGTTCAAACTGGTAGCAATAGGAGGCTCTTTTCTTCAGCATCATGTTCATTTTATCTTGAAATCACTGAAGGCACAAACTATCAAATGACAGACAGCACTGGTTCCTTTTCCAGTTTGGCACTTATTCTGAAATAACTTATCAATTCAAGAAGAGTAAAGAGCAGAATCTGAGAGTCGCTAGCACTTCAAGACCTGGTGCCAGCACTTTCTGAGGCCCTAGACATGAAAATGGAACCAGCAGACAGTGTGCAGAGCCTGACATCTGAGTGCCTGAGATAAAACAGGATCATTGTTCCTGCCTGGATTAAGTATAAGTAAGGGCTGCTGCGAAACCCACAACTCAGGGAACCATATTAATACAAGGAGCTTGCAAACACAAGCATAACTCCAGGGTGGCTTTTTTGTTTTGTCCCTTGGTAGTCGCTATGAAGCTCTAAGCTGGCCTTGCTATGTAGACCAAGTTGGCCTTGAAGTTTAGGTAATCTTTCTGCATTTGTCTTCTGAGTAGTGGAATTACAGCTGTGTACTAACATGCTGGTTCTCAGGGGGGACTTGTAAAAAACACCTTTTCAGTCTTTAGCATCAGTGGCCCAGGACTCTCATGATTCTAGCTGAGTTGGGGAATTGCATCTTCTTTGTTTTGGACAGCATCTCTGTACATAGCCCTAGTTCGAACTCAGAGATTACCTACTTCTGCCTCCTGAGTGCTGGGATTAAAGACCTGCACCACCACGCCCAGCTATTAAGTCTTCGATTTTTATTTTTTTAAGACAGGGATTCTCTGTATAACAGCCCTGGCTGACCTAGATTTGCTCTGTAGACCAGGCTGGCCTCAAACTCACAGAGATCTACCTGCTTCTCCCTCCTGAGTGCTAGGATTAAAGGCCTATGTCACTGGGACATCCCCAAGTCTTAAAAAGCCCTTTTAAGTTCAATTAAAACAAAAGCAAGACAAAAACAACCCCCCAACCCAAAACCTAAAGGAAGATGGGGGGTGAAAGTGGTTTATTTAAGCCTGCTCACTTGCTTTTCCCTGTTATTTTTATCATCAATAAAGGAACAGCAGTTATGGGCTTTTAGGAAGCACAAAGCTCTTACCTTTTATAGCCCACCTTGTAAGCAACAGCTCCACAGAGTTTATGAAGAAGAAAATAAAATATTTTCTGTGGCTGTTTTTTAAAACAAATGTTTAAATAAGAAAAAATATTTATTGGGCTGGAGAGATGGCTCAGGGGTTAAGAGCACTGGCTGCCCTTCCAAAGGTCCTGAGTTCAATTCCCAGCAACCACATGGTAGCTCATAACCATCTGTAATGAGATCTGGTGCCCTCTGTACATGCAGACAGAACACTGTATACATAATAAATAAAATAAAATTTAAAAATATTTAAAAAAATATTTACTTTATGTATATGAGGGCTCTACCTGCATCTACAGATAGAGGGCATCAGATCCCAGTACAGATGTGGTTGCTAGTAATCAAGTCAGGATCTCTGCAATAGGCAGTGCTCTTAACTTCTGAGTCATCTCTCCAGCCCTGTAGTTGTGTTTTTTTAAGACAGGCTCATGTTATACAGACCAAACTAGACTTGATTCAGCAGCAGTTCTTCAATGTCAGCCTCTTAAATGCTTTGACTACAGGTATCCACCACCATGCTTGATTTAATAAAATTATTTTTGAGAAAATTTCCCAGGCTTACAGAACTCAGCCCAGGGCCAGGTGTGGTGGCGCGTGCCTTTAATCCCAGCACTCAGGAGGCAGAGGCAGGCGCATCTCTGTGAGTTTGAGGCCAGCCTGGTCTACAAAGCAAGTCTAGGACCGCCAAGGCCACACGTAGAAGCCCTGACTTGGAAAAACAAAAACACCAAAACTCAGTCCAGGCCAGGTGTGGTTATTATAATCCCAGCACTTTGGAACTGAAGGCAAAAGGGTCAGGAACTCAGGATTGGTGTTGGTTACAGGAAGACTATATCTCAGAACAAAACACCAACAATCACCTAATAAAAAAAGAAAATACTGGAAATCTCAAGGGGAAGATCAGAAGACCAGAGTGTCAAAACAGTACACTATTTAGTATAGAAAACACTCAGGCTGTGATGTTAACCTGTCATGCACACATGTGGGGTGAGAACTGGGCTGCTATACCACAGCATGAAGAACTAATGAGGAAGCACGAGCTCTGTGATGGCCCTTCAGGTGGAATTCACAGCTCTTGGGCCTCACTGAGCAGCTGCAGAAGTGCTGGACCCATTTCTACATCACCAGTCATTTGAGAAATGAAACCCACACACATATGCTTTTGGCAGGTAGAAAAGTCATTCTTTCTGTTTCTTTACTAATTCCAACTAAAAACTCCAGACTTTGTATGTAGGAAAAAAGGTAAGGTAACCCTGTTGAAAGGCCAAAAGAAGGCAGACAGCCAGGGAAGTCCCTGGGTTTGCTTCTGTTCCCACATCTCAGGAGTAGAGAGAATCAGGGGCAGAGAAATCTCAAGAAGTAGAGAGAACAGAGCCCCATAGATGCTGCTCTATGTGACGATCCGGAGGGGGCAACTTCACAAGACCAGGAAACTTGAGACGATTCCTGCTGCATGGTGTCTCTATCTCCATCTCTGTCTCTCTAACTTGTTACAAGTCTGGAGCATCCACATCGAGGTTTTAGGGAAGACTCCAGAGCGAGTCTAAAACCGCCTCCTTTCTGAGACTAAAACAGGAGCAAGGTAGTGCCCCTGACAGAAGCAGTGTCCAGAAGGTCTGTGATGGCAGACTTAGGTAAGATCCCACAACCACTAAAAAAATATTCAAAGCACAGAACAGAGCTGGTGAGATGGCTCAGTGAGTAAAAGGCATAAGTAGATTGATAAGAAGATGGTTCAATCAGTAAAGTTGGTTTACCTCCCGGAACTCACATAAAGGTGGGAGGAGAGAACTAACTCCACAAACTGACCTCTGATCTCCACGGTTACACACAGCCTGGATACACCCATCTCCTGCCCCTCACAGTACATTTTTCTAAAGATCCATAGATGAAGAGAAAATAAAAGCCAAAAAATTCTTTTAGCTGTTTCGCAAGAATAAAGATATTCTACTGTGATACGTATAACTCTTCCTTTGGCTTATACTAAACAAACTGGAATTTCCACAAGAGTTTCTTCCTGGGAAAGGAAAAGGCTGAAGCCTGGTGCCAACCAGAGCAGTAGTTTGTCTCCTGGAAAGAGATTCCACACAGTTCTGACAACCTGTCAGACAACCATAATTGAGGTGATGATGGGCGGGACCACACCTTGACCAGGCTTCTGAGTTATGCATTGCTCTTTTTCTTTTACTTAAACCTGAACTTTATGTCAGGACCCCAAAGATGGCCTTTGGAGGGTCACTGAACCTCTTTATTCCTCTTCCCACTGTGACCACATTGAATAAATTTTCTTACTCTGTTTCTCATCGGTTTTTATTTGTTTTGTTGTTGTTTTTGTTTTTTGAGACACGGTTTCTCTATGAAGCCTTGGCTGTCCTGAACTCTCTTTATAGACCAGGCTGTCCTTGAACTTAAGAGATCTGCCTGCCTCTGCCTCCTGAGCACTGGGATTACAGATGTGCACCACCACACCTGGCTTTACTTTCTTTAACTGGCCTTTTGAGGGTGAGTAACTGAGCCTAGCTTGTTAGGGCTGGCTCTGACACTAACAACTCCAATAACAAAATGAAAAATAGAAAAAGCAGAAAGAATTAAATGGCACACTGAAGCTCTTATTGTATCAGTAACCACACTAAATATAAATAACACTAAATGAAAAGAATTAGTAGAGTGGATTAAAAACAAAACAAAACCTCCACAGAAAAACTAGGACCTAAGCACATGATTGTTTACAAGAACCTTACTTATAATACTGTAACATAGACAGAAATATTAGAAAAATATATTGTATAAACATCAAGCCAATAAAAGTAAGGAATATTAGTATCAGATAAGGTAGACTTCAGAGTAAAACATTACTAGGGGTACAGAAAGATATTACATTATAACAGAAGAATCAGTATACTGAGAAGATAGCAATCCCAAATGCAGAAGCAGATTTTATATATATTTAAAATATAAAAAGCTTGTATTCCCAACACTGAGGACAAGACAGGACGACGGCTACTAGTTTTGAGGTTAGCCTGGGTTACATATAGTGAGCTCAAAGCCAACCTGGGCTACACAGTGAGAGCATGTCTCAAACAAACAAACAAAAAACAAAACAAACCCCCCCAAAACCCCAAAAACCAAAGTTTTACAAACAAAATACAATGTGTGGGAGGAAAGGCATTGAATTTATCAAAACATCGGAAATCCAAAGGAGTACCAAGAACTTGCAGGAGAAAATGCATACATCAGAAAATAAAAAGGTTTTAAGCAATCATCTAAGTTCCTAACCCTGGCCCCAGAACTAGAAGGGGAAAACAAAACAAAACCCAGCACACAGATGTTAAAAACTGAAAGAGCAGAAATCAATGCAATCGAGGAACATGAAACAGTAGTGAAAACCCAGGGAAACAAACACACTCTGACAAGCCCTTCATAAAGCAAAGGCAACACAAATTACCAATGTCAGCAATGAAACATGGTGTCACTAAAGACCCTCAAGATATCACAAACTCTAGGTATTTTACAACTTAGAAGAAACAAGCCATGGAGGAACACTTCTCAATTCCCCTGTAAGTTTAACCTAATTCTTAATAAAATGTCAGAGTTTTTATATAGATAGAAACACTTATTCTAAAAGACTCTAAAACTCTTACAATAATTGTGAGACGCTAATAGCCACAATAACAATATTGGTGGGAGGATACACACCACTAAAGGAAAACAGAAAATCCAGAGTAAATCCATACAAATAAGACCTAGTGATTTTTAATTATTATACTTAGTTACTATGTGTGTCTGTGAGACACACAGGCCCCAAGGCATGCTTGTGGAGGTCAAGGCTCTCTCCTTCCACCATGTGAGTCCCAGGACAAAGCTCAGGGTTATCAGGCTTGGCTTCAAGTGCCTTTACTCACTGTCCACATCCTACTTATTTTTCAAGAAAAGTGCACAAAACTTACTGAAGGAGAGATTTCCAGCCAACAGCGCCAAAACAATTAAGACACTATGGGTAAAATAAGTATTTAAATAAATCTCAATTTAGACACTGATCTTTTTCTTTTTTTAATAATTTGTTTTTATTTTGTGTGCATTGGTGTGTATCTGTGTGAGGCTGCCCAATTTTGGAGTTACAGACAATTTTGAGTTGCCATGTGGGTGCTGGGATTGAACCCGGTCAGTACTCTTAACTGCTGAGCCATCTCTCCAGTTACAGATACTGATCTTACACACATAAATTCAAAATGGATTCTAGACTTATTTGAAATGATAAAACATTTACAGCACAGGCTTGCCTCAAATTCAAAGAACACTCCTGCCTTGCCTTCTAAGTGAGTGGTGAGATGACAGGTGCAGGCCATTGTGCACATCAAAATATACCGGGGGAGAGCTCTGTGATCTAAGGCTAAGAGAAAAATTAAATTGACAACAAAAGCACAATATGATGAAAAAATTTAACAAACTACATATCACAAAAATGAAAACGTTTTGCTCTGGAAAAGCCCAGTCCTCAACATGTGAGTCCTTTAAACAACTGCATTTCTATACCATGGGACACTACTCACCAGAAAACAGTAGCAATCTGGGTGTATCTTACATAACTAACACGGGAAAAGTGACAACCTCAAAATGTTCTGTATTGTGGTTTCACTTTTATAGCACTCATAAAATGACAAGTTACAGAAGTGGAGAAGACAAAAGTAGTTGCAGAGGCAAAGCACTGTGGTAGGGCGAGAGGCAAAAGACAGAGTCTTGACCCTGCTGTGTGCTACAGTCACAACTCTACCGCTGGGGACACTGACTAAAGGTTATGAAAGTCATTAATTCTTACAATTACATGAGTCTACATTTGTCTCAAATGGCAAAGTGTAACATCTTAGAGCTACTATGACTAAGACAAAGGAAAAGAAAAATGTCTTAAGAGAAGCCTGAAGGAAAGAAACTGGCCATGAGAGTGAGGGGCAGGTCGAGAAGACAGCAGGCAGATGGCCCCAGCTCCTCAACTCTGGATTCCTCAAGGGCATTCTGCCCAGATCTGGGATCACAAAGTACTCCCAGAAAGTACTCACTAAGACTCTGGCTGTCTTTTAAACAGAGAGCGGTTTAGAAACCCAGGAAGCAGAACCTGAAGGAATCCAGAGTCTAGCAAAACCCACAAACAGAACGTAGAGGACAGGACAAGCCACCATGCGGAGCTAATGTGGCCTCAGGACCCCGCTGGCTCCAGCAGGAGCTAAGCGTGAGCAACGCTGCAGATGGAAGTTCACAGCAAAGCGACAGTGAAGCATGTAGAAGATGAAAATGCTCTTCAGAACACAGAGTGAACAGAAACAAGCCCACACTGGGCCACAGCTCTACGTGGTTATTAAATAAGTGAAGGGAAAAAAATGTGTTTTAAAATAATTAACAAACTGTGAAACACTGTTGATGTTGTGTCAACTTTCCCAAAATCACATGCTAGGAAAAGTTGCACATCCTATTCAAACAAAGTCCTCAACTCCAGAAAAGTGAAAGGCTCATTATTTTCATACCTCCTACTGTTAGCATTCGAAGTCGTTCCTTGAAAACTGCAAGATCTGAGAGGCAGAGTGAGGTAGCATGGGTGAGCGCAGAAGGAAAAAGACAGGTGAGTTAGTTTAAAACCTCAACACCAAAATCCTATACCATCACCACAGAAATAGGCAACACAGACACTGTCACACGGACGGAAGGGATGGAAGGACAGATGGATGGATATGGACATACACACACACACAGACACACACACACACACACACACACACACACACACACACACACACACACACAGAGACAAGGATGGGGTTGTGATCAGGGGTTCATTGCTGAGTAGTAAATGTGGGACCTATCCACAGAAGAGCTGGAATAAGGTAACTCAGAAGGCAGGAAGGCCACTCCCCTGACACTGGGAAGCCCAGGCAGTATCATTTGATCCCATTGCTTTAACCTAGCCTCAAGAAGCTGCTGATACAGCGCTTACCTGGGAAGTTACACATATTTCTAGACCACAAGATGTGGCCAAAGATGGAGGGAAAGAAAGTGTAAAGACCTGATTGGTGAAGTAGCCATCTTTCAGAACTGGATTCAGGTGGCAGTTGATTCTAAAGACTAGAAGGATCTTTAGTCTAGTCTTCCTGGATAAGAGGCTGAGCTGGAACAGAAGAACCCAGCAGCCCAAGCCACCCTAAGAACCTGAAGTACACATGGCTCGGCAGGCCTTCCCCTGCCTTCCACCGAGAGCTTTCAGGCACTTCTACCCCAACGTTCCTGGCCACCAGTGAAGCTCAAAACATTTACCAAATACACAAAGCTCCTCCTCCAGAGTCACGGTCATTGCACTGGTCAGGGTGTGCAGATGAAGGGCAGCCAAGTGCTTCCCTTCCAGTGGAGGGTTTGGAGGGTTCAGGCTGACTGACAAGATCCCAGTAAACAGGTAGTCTCATTAAGACATCTATGCTGGTCAGGCGGTGGTGGCACATGCCTTTATAATCCCAGCACTCAGGAGGCAGAGGCAGGGGGACCGCTGTGAGTTGGAGGCCAGCCTGGTCTACAAAGCGAGTCCAGGACAGCCAAGGCTACACAGAGAAACTCTGTCTTGAAAAACCAAAACCAAAACAACAACAACAAAAAACCCACCACCACAACAAAAACACCTATGCTGTGCAAACCAGGCAAAGCTCTGCCTTCTCCTGGGGCACCTATCTAAGACCTGAGTATCCAAGCTCTGGACAAAAGCAGCAATGCTCCACTTAAGGTGAGGGTGAAGAGTTTAAGTTTTTTCCTAGGATCTTCAGATTCAAGACAGACCAAGTCAATACCATTAGTGATCCTGCAGAGCTTGGACACAGGGGAGGGCCTCAAAACGAACTGAAATTGCCCGTTCTTGTTTTTTAGAAAACAGTATGGAATAGTGCTTGCTATCTGGGTATTGGGTATGTAGATACTTTTACTCAATTTTTTGTACTTTGAAAACAAAAGACAAAGGACACAGCCAAAGACTGAAAGAGAACCACTGTGTTGTCATTTATAGAAAGCACAATTGTCTCCCATTACATCTGAGTACTTTTAGAGTCTTTTCAGCAATTACTTTTAGAGTGCAGGCGTGCCACAGGAGTAGACAAAAGCCATTAAGGATACAGCTTGTCACTTCTAAAAGATGCAGGACACTTACATGGGGGTGTAGAGATTTACCAATTCTTGGGCATAAACAATTCCTGTTAAACACCTAGGGACTTCCTGGTCTGGGTCTTGATGCCCTTTGAATACAGCTTCAGGAGAGCTGCTTGAAGTCACCTAAAGAAGCTTATTTGTTACTACTCCCCAGCTATCTGAAGGACAACATGCTGCACACAGCAGGCAATGTATGCTAAATAAACTGCGATTACTCCAAAAGACGTGATTCAAAAGCAATTCTAGAAGCGGGTGGTGTGGTGTAGTCTCAGCCAGCTGAAAGGCTGAAGTGGGAGGGTCACTTGAGTACATGGTTTTAAGACCAACCTGAACAACAAGAACGACTGCATCTTAAACAAAAAAGCAGTAATAGCAAAAAAGCCCAATCAACCAAAAACACCACCACCACCACCACCACCACCAAAACCTAAACCCCGCCCCCGCCAAACCCTCAGATTTGTATTGAGTTTTCAGCTCATGCTGCTCAGTGCACCAAGAAAGTCAGGAACACTGACACACTGTGCTTAATGCCACAAAGGCAAATGAGTGGCTGAAATGCTGACATAATTTTGGACTTATAAATAAAAAGACCTTTAAACCAAATGTAGGTTTATATCCTAATATTATTAGGAATTTACAAACACTAAAGGGGTATGTTTGAGAATTTTCATTTTTTCCTTATTTGTTTACAGAATGTTAATCTGAATCCTTTTTTTGTTTTTGTTTTTTTGATTTTTCAAGACAAGGTTTCTCTGTATAGCCTTGGCTGTCCTGGACTCACTTTGTAGACCAGGCTGGCCTCGAACTCACATTGATTCGCCTGCCTCTGGCTCCTAAGTGCTGGGACTAAAGGTGTGCATCACCGTGCCTGGCCTGAATTTTTTAATTATACTTAAATCTCAGATTAGGAGAAATAATTACTTTGTCCCTGTGAGAAGCCGCTGTGGAATATGTAACAGAAGTCACAAATTATGGCAATTTTAGGCAGGAATTTAGTTTTGGTACTGTACTTGAAAGAAAACAATTGAGGACAAGAGCTAAAAGGAACAAGATGTCAAGCCTCCCCTGTGTCAAGCTGAGCATGACTAGCACAGCACTGGAACCCTGAGACAACAGGCGCCGCGCTGCAGCTGGCACTGCAGGTTGATTTGTTTCTGGCTAAGCTGTGTATCTCCAAAAAATGACAATGGTGGAGGCTCAATGTCTAGACCTGTTCACTCATAACAACTCTGTCATCTTGCAAGACACACTCGTTTCTACTTTGGTTCCTAAACCCACGAGCCTTCCTCCTGGCAGTAGACAGTGGGATGCCTTATCCTCACTGCCAGAAAACACACGGAACAAACCATGGCTGTGGGTGACAGGAATGTTAAGGCAAGTATGGTCTACAGTACAACCCCACACAAATTAAAATGGCCCTCCAGAGGCTTACTTGGAACCTGACTCCACCTGAATACGTTTTGGAAAAAGGAACCCTAGCCCAGACATCATGAGCACAGTCGTGGAATATAATCCACAACTAACTGAAGAGCTGCTCCAAAAATTAATCTTTAAATTTTTAACCAAAAGAGCCAGGCTCAGTGGTGCACACCTGCAATCCCAGCACTTGGGGAAGCAGAGGCAGGTGGATCTCTGTGAGTTTGAACCCTGGTCTATAAAGTGAGTCTGAGATAGCCAAGGCTATACAGAGAAAGCCTGTCTCAGAAACAAAAAAACTTTTCATTGAAAAGCCTGTAGTCCTAGTTATTCAAGAGGATAAGGCAGTAGGGCCCTCTGAGCTCAGCCTAAGTGAGGAAAGGGTGGAAAAAGAGGGAGAAGGGGAAAGCAGAGAGGCAGACAGGAAGGAGAGATAACTAGGTGTGCTGGGTCACAAATATAAGCCCAGAATTCCAGAGACAGAAAGATCACTGCAGCAAGTTCAAAGGCACGCTGGCTTACACAGAGAGCTTACAACAGGTATATTCCTCTATGAACGGCTTAATTCTGAAACAATCTTAGGTGATACCATCACACCTGTCTTAAAGATGAGACGACTGAGATACAGAAGGTTAAGCATCTAGCTGAAGGTCAGCCATTAATTATAAACTCCATCCAATAGGGAAGAGATGCTGGAGCTTGAGTAGCGTCTGGACTCATAAAAGACCTGTGGCCATCAACGGTGGCTATTCAAACTACTTCTCCTACAGTTTCAAACGTCTACCAACTGACACCTTTTTAACCTATATGTATCTTTATGTCACACTATTTAAAATTCACAGCATCAGGGATAGGATGTAGTGAAATGGTAGAGTATTTATCTAGCTTACTAGAGGCCCTGAGTTTGATGGGGCGGGACTCAAGGGAAACTAGCCATGGTGGCAAAGAGCCATGTTAATCAACATGTGGAAGACCCACGAGGAAATTCTTAAGTTCCAGACCAGCCTGGCCTACACTGAGAATTCAAGATCTGCTTAGGATTTTAATTTTTCTTATTAAAATAAATAAAATTTACAGGATCAAGTGGCACATCTTTGTGATCCCAGACCCTTGGAGACACAAACAGGAAAATCAGGAGTTCAAGGCCAACCTTGGTTACAGAGCAAGTTCTATTCCAGCCTAGGTGACATGAGACCCTACCTTAAAAAAAAACAGAGCATCAAATGTGCTTTTCTCTCATTCCTAACTCTTAGTGCACCCATATGCTCCTGGTCACAGACAGTGGTCAGAGGATTTCAGAGCTCTGAGCATTTCTATGCACTTAAGCTTTATAATTTATTACATCTTCAACTATGATCCTCACAGAAGCACAAAAACACTGATGACACTATCCAAAGTAGATCTGAGCAAGGCCTAGGAAGGGAAAATAAATACATAAAGATAGGGTAGACTGGTAAAGTATAGACTCAGGAGGCTGGGCTCTGCTGGAATTCCATACGTTTTTTTTTTAACACCCCCCCCCAAGACTGCTAGGCTGGGATCCCCCACAGCTTGCCATGACCTACACAGTCTGAAGGGGACAGAAGATAGTTTGATCACACCTGTGCAATAAAGTCTCCATATAAGCCCACGAGGACAGTGTACTGCAGGCTATGTACTGTGAAACGTAACAGCTGAACAAAAACTTGTCTACATGCCAAGATGGTGGTGTACTCCAACTCCATGCTACAGAACACCTGAGACATCTCCAGACTTGTCCTCAGCTTTTCTTCACCTGACTGACTGTTTACATCCTTAAATCAGCCTTTACACTAAGGTGGTAAATACATGCAAGTGTTTTGCTGGGTTTGTAAGCCATTTGAACATCTGGGTATGGTGGCACAAACCTTTAATACCAGCATTTGGAAGGCAACTACAGGTCGATCTGTCTGAGTTTGAAGCCAGCATGGTTTACATAATGAGACTCTTGCCTTTAAACAAACGAACAAACAAAAAATAAATAAATAGAATCTGAACACAAACGTGTAGTAAGTCAGCAGTTACTGAGGCCTAGACTTATGACTGCGCCTCATAAACACAGTCTTGGGACGTGAGCTCCCATCTTGGATCTGGTTTCATTTCCACGTAGACAGAAGTTAGTCTTTACACTGATTTGTTACCTGTCTAACTGTATGCATGTACATGCACAGTGTACGTGTGCAGGTCAGAGGACCACCTGCAGGAGTCTATTCTCTTATTTCACCATGTGTGTTCCAGAGACCAAACTCAGGTTGTGGCTGAACCATCTAGCCAGCCTCAAGTAGTTGGTTTTTGTCCATGGTTCCTGGCTCATAATTTTTTTCCCTAATGCAGGTCATAGAAGCTAGAAGTCCTCTTACCCCACATGGATCACAAAATCTTAATCTTTTCCAGATTTTCTATTTTGGAGTTCACCATAAACAAATTATTTTTGGGGAGCAATCTATCAGAACGGAATTAAATGAGAGGAAACATAGCTGGTACTGACTGCTTACTTGCTGGTAGGAAGAAGTGTCTACACCTTTCTGTGTGTGTATCTACACTTGCACAGAGACCAGAGGAGGTCATTGGCTATCTCTGTCTTATTTCCTTGAGGCAGGGTCTTTCTCTTAACCTGGAGCAGGTAGGCTAGCAACAACAGACGCCAGTGCCCTTCCTGTCTGCAGTCTGCACAATGCTGGAGTCACACGCTTATGTGGCCATGGGCTGTTAACACGGTGCTTGAACGCAGGCCCTCATCTTACATAGCAAGTGCTCCTACTCACTGAGTGATCTCCCCAGCACCTTTACCTCACAATTTTTTTTTGTCTAGATAACCAAAAGACAAAGTTTATTTTTCTACACATTTCCTAAACTTTCTGAAAGAATATATACAATACGGAGGAAATTCTGTAATATCTACGAGTGTTCTTGAACACTAAAGAACAATTTACAACTGTCAACACCAAGTCCAACATCAATAAAGTCCTCTAGCTGTAGCTGATTAACATCCAAATCCTGGGTTACATCTCAGCAGTGCCTGTAGGACTACAGGGCAGGTACCGAGCCCCAGAGACTGTTCCTCAAGGACACTAATTCCATCTTCTCCCCAAGAGTATTAGCAAGTAGGTGATAATCGATTTTATTAGCATGCAAGGTGCCTACTGTGAACACTCTGGTCATTTCATAATTAGTCACATCATTTCCTTAGTACAGGTTAGCAGCATGGTGACATAAGCAAATTAACTCTGGAAGCAACTGCAGTGAGCACCTCAATGCCAATTCACCTCACAAGGAGGACAAGGCACAGGTTGGCATATCTTCTGATAACAGTGACAAATCCCAATTCTCCACACATGCACCACCCAAAGGCCCTGGCCTCCTGACGCTGTAGGGAACGCCTTCCAAAGTTTCCTCAGTGTGATCACCAGCATTTACAAATCAGGAAAACCTTGCTCTAGAATTCCTTCCTTAAGAATATGAACACCCTCCAGCCCAAGCAGGCCCCACCATATTCAAGAACGGGACACCCCTGACAACTGCAGCCTTGCAAGGAAAGCTGGAGCCAGAAGAGCTATTCTCTGAAGCAGTGGACCAGGTTTTCTCGGTGCCACAGAACCTTCCTTTGAAATTTTATTTTCCAGATTGAGACTTGGACAATCTGGGTGAAAATTGAGACAACATCCTTAAATACACTATGGTTGTATTACTGCTGAATTTCAAGTGATCAGAACGAAGGAAACTTAAGAGCCTTTCCCTCCTGTCTGGATGTCCTGGCTAGCACAGGCTGTGCACAGCGAGAGGAGCTCAAGCAGCGCAGCTGACTGCTCGCAGACCCTCACCAAGTTTGTCTGTGGATGAGATAATGTCAGCGGGCACGGAGGAGTCCAGATCAGCATCCAAAATCCCCAGGGGGTCCAGCTGTGCTACATGGTGCCCTCGTATCTATGAGTGGGCCAACGATGAGAGGGAAGGACACACACAAAAGGACAGGAGAAAAAAAAGAGGGAAGGGGCAAAAAAAAAGTAAAATTACATTAAAATTAGCATTTACATATTAATTCTCACCCACGTTTGAAGAAACAGTTACCGGAGCATCATCAAAATTTACACAACTAATTCCGAGAGGATCAAGTTTTGCAATGTGATGACCCCTGACCTGGAATAATAATACAAGCAAGTCATTAAACAGATCCAGTGAGCTTTGGGGAGGGGTAAAAGTTATATTTCATACAAATCTTTCTTAGAAAGGAACATAGCTCAGTGAATCCATACAACAGATTTAGTTCTTTTAAAAACAGTTTAAACAATTTATTTTAAAATGCATTACTGGGAGCTGGGCCTGCTAGTACAGACCTATAATCTAAACCACTTACAAGGCTGGGGCAGAGAATCAAAAATTCAAGTCCTGCCTGGGCAACTTAGTGAGATCCTGTCTCAATGTAAAGAGAGACCAGGATATATACAGCTCAATTGTAGAGACAAGGCCATAGGTTCAATTCCCAGTATCCCTCTCTCCCTCTCCCCCACCACAGCATTATTGTGCATAAGTGCCCTTTTATGAGGATAAAAAAGGAAAATGTTTCTCAAGTTATTACAACCTTGGATATTTAAAAAGGAATCTTGGGCTCGTTACAGTTTCCTAGATCAGTGAAAATGAGACATGATAGGAAAAGACAATTATTTCCGAGGGAGAAAATGAAGGCTTAGGTGTTGATTGTGACTGGAAAGGGTATAATCATGGTACTATTGTATTAATAAAGGTTTGCCTTCATTATATCCAAATGTGTGGAGGAGTAAGGGTTCTGCCCTAATGCTACAGAGTAGGTCATATAAACAGAATCTCCCACTACTATATGGGTTAAAAGCCCTTTATCTGAACTATTTAAAAGAACAGAAGAGAGGTTTATTTGTTTTTTGGTTTTTCGAGACAGGGTTTCTCTGTTGTAGCCCCGGCTGTCCTGGGCTCACTCTGTAAAACAGGTTGGCTTCGAACTCACAGAGATCCACCTGCCTCTGCCTCCAGAGTGCTAGGATTAAAGGTGTGGGCTACCATGCCTGGCTTCCTCAGATCTATCTTAAAGTCTGAATTCCCCAACAGAAGCACTCATGGAAGATCATCTTTGTGCTTAGATGGAGAAAGGACAGGGTGGAAAAAGCCCAGTCCTGCTGAACACATGTAACGAGGCTGGCTGCTTACTGGCAGAATTTAGATATAGGATCTTTGTTTTACCACATTTTTAGACTTAGTTCCTCTTCTCTACCCACTGGCTTCTGTCTCTAAACTCTATGGATTTACTTTCTTACAGGATTCAGTTGTCAACTGAGATAGGACACAACTCCATCCCACAGCACCGCCCCATCACCAGCTGTGCAAAACCTCACGTTCCATGCCCAGATACTGGCTTGCCTATTTATGAAAAGAAGTCATGAGCTATTATGAAACAGACCATTAAATTGAAAAATGTGTTCAACTAGGGGAGTGTTGTTTCTTTTCTCTTATACTTGATGTTTGCCTCCATAAGAACAAAGCAGAAAGGAAACAGCTGGCATGTGGAAGTAAAACAATGCATACCCAAAAAGGGCCAGGGAATAAATACTATATCTTATATGATACTGACAGCCAGCTCTTGCTCACCTGATATGCTCTGATGAGAGATTGCACCGCCAAGTGGTCCTCCACAAGTTTGTCGACGTTAGGTTGTGCTTCCATCAGGGACTGTGCATGGGCCACGGTAGCCAGGGAGCTTCGACTCAGGGAAAGAGGGCTCTGGTAGGCAGTGCCCGGAGGGGCTCCAGCATTGGTGTTTCGGAAAAAAATGTCCCATGACTAAAGACAAAAAAAGCACAGTTACCTGATTCTTCCTTAAGTGTCATAAAGAACTGTCCTCTGCAAGAAGGCAACACTGTCATTTCCTTATATTCCTATTTTTATTTACTTCAGATTTGAATAGTCTAATTTGTATTTTGTATTGTAAATTATATACTATATATTACTTAACCTACCTCACACAAGATGTAAATTTTAAAATATTTAAAGGTATATGTATTTTAAGATTTTTACTTATTTCTGTGTGTATGTCCATACTTGGTTATTTGTATTTAACACCATGTGTGCACCTGTGGAAGCCAGATGAGGGCACTGGATGCCCTGGAAATGGAGTTGCAGGTAGTTGTAAGCTGCCCATTATGGACGCTAGGAACCAAACTAAGTCCTCTTAGTGCTCTTAACTGCTAAGCTATCTCTTTAACCTCTTAAAATAGTTTCGAGATCAGAGATGAAGACTTATTTCCACTGGGAAGGAAAAAAAAAAGGACAGGTTGGGGGGTGTGTGAATGTGAGGGCAGGATCTGAGTATGGAAGTCACTATTAGGCTTAAACTGGCTTTGAATTCATGATTCACTTGTTTTGGTTTCCCCAGTACTGGGATTACAGGCTCATGCTACATAACACAGCTTTGAAGGATGAGGCACTGTCTTCTCTGCAACAGTTGTGTGTCTATAATTTCCCACCAGTAAATTCTGATTAGATTTTCTGGAAATTTTAAGAGATGAAACTCTCCTTCCTACGAACTTGTAAAGTTACTACTTAGATGTGCTTTTCGGGGGTTCAGTGTGGGGATGTTTGTGGCTCTCAAAGGAGTATGTCTATGCCTGGGGGCAGCAGGTAAAGATGACTCAATAAATCATAACACTAAGCCAGGCGTGGTGGTGCACGCCTGTAATCCCAGCACTCGGGAGGCGAGGCAGGCTGTGAGTTCAAGGACACTCTGGTCTACAAAGGGAGTCCGGGACAGTCAAGGCTACACAGAGAAACCCTGTTTTAAAAAATCAGTAAACAAATAAATAAATCATGATATTGATTGTTAAAGTTCTTTGTCTTTAAAAATATCCTGCTAGGAATAAACACCAGGCCCTAAACATGGTAGGCAAGTGACCTGCCAGTGACTTTGCTCCCTGCCCCACCCCATTTGATCATTTGGATTCTGTTGACTTAGCTCTTTCATAATGCTGTCTAGGGATATCAACATATCTGATTTATGAATATATATCTATATGCTCTTGGTATATAAACCAGAAAGCTACACAAAAGCAACCACACAAAAGTCTGACTACCTCTTATACAACAGAGCAGCCTCTCACTCTAAAATATTTATGAACTTTTCTGAAATGACTATAACAGTCTACAGTAAGAACATACTTCTGGCTATAGGTGCTTGTTTTAGAAGCAAAGATGACCAGGGTGTCTCAACTGTCCAACCCTGTTCTAGAATCAGGGTGATCAATGACAGCACATGTGAGCGTCTATCCTCATTCTAGAAGAGATGACCATAGACCACACGGTTTAGTGGTCCATCTTCAAATATCAGTCCAAGAAACTTCTTGGCCACACACACCAAGGCCTTCAGTAAAAGCCTCATCAATGCCGAAGCAAACGGGGTGAGACAATCCAACCCTATCACACTCCAGCACTGCATGAACTAACAACATGCAGCTCTATCCTCAGGAAGGCTCTATCCCTCCAAACTAGCAGCAGGAGCTGGCTCACTGTCCAATTCTGACACTCATGGCCTTACCCTGACAGCACGGAGCCCATGGAGAACAGCACAGCCCAAAGCACCTTCTTTTTATCCTCAAAGCACCCCTCACCTCAAGGGAAACCCAGGGCCTCTCACACACTAAGCAGGCTCTCTACCTTTAAACTGAATCCTAAGCATGATTGATTTTATTTTCTGACAAGGTCTCGTGTCCCAGTCTGGTCTTCAACTTGCTATGCAGCTGAGGATGACCTTGAACTTCTTACCCCCTTGCCTCCACTCCTAGAGTGCTTCTAACTGTGTGCCACCATTCCTGGTTCCGCAGGTTACTCATAAGGTTAAGAGGCAGGAAGACTAGTTTAATACTAGAGCTGGGGATTATAGCTCATTTAGCAAAGTGCTTGACACACAGCATGAAGGCCCGAGTTTGAGCTCATATAAAAGAGCAGGTATGATGGTGTGCACCTGTAATCCTCGTGCTGGGGGGATAAAGATCATCCCTGGGGTGTGCTAGCCAGCCAGTTCAGTCAAATTGGTAGCCTCCAGGTTCAAAGACAGACCCTGTCTCAAAAAATGAGGTAGAGAGTTCAGTGCTTGCTGCACAGCATGAGGACCTGAGTTCAGATCCCAAACAAACATGTAAAAAGTGGGGCATGGTAGCGTCACACCCAGCTCCCTGTGACGTTCTTTTGTGCTAAGTAAAACTCCAGGGACAGAAACTCTGCTTGTACTAAAGCCAGTGAGGAGTGTGGGAGGGGGTTAGCAAGAGTGGGCGTAGGGAGAGAACAGGTTTATACTAGTTTTTTCCAAAGAGGAAAATGTAGGGAATGCAGCTCCAGTGGTTCTTCTCAGACAAGCAGATACGGACAGAGTGGCCCCTATGGGGTTGGAACTGCACCTAAAAACCTCTCCCTCTGTACCATGCCTGGTGTCACACTAACAGGTTTCTGATAGGCAACCATCAGAGGCCTCAGTATACAGTAAGCTGACTATACCTACTTGGCAAAACTCATACTACATACACTAAGTACATTTAAACAAGTTAGATCTTCTTTTCAATAGGCTTAGAAAGTGAAGGCCATCATCTGGCCCACACATGTGGCCACAGGTAGCCAAAACGCAGACACCTGTTCAAGGCCAGAAGCACCCCTACATAACTTCCTTCTTGGGAAGCCAAAGGCCATTCCTTTTTCTCTTGCCCCTGCAACCCTGCATCTTATGTACAGCTCCCACTCCCCAGCCCTGCCTTCATCTCTCCCACCCCTGATGCTAACATCCATGCTACTGTCATCTCTAATACCCCAGCTCTGGGTCTGGAGTTCTTTGTAGTCTTTAGAGACCTTACTGACCACCCACTTCTAGACTCTCACTTTCTCTACAGCTTCCTGAGAAGCCCACTCATCACCTCATACAAGTGTCACTGTAACATCCAGATTTGTCGCTATTTTGAAGATGTCCTTAACCCTTAACTGAAGCCCTGTTGGTCTCCTCCTGCATTTATCTCAACCTGAGAGTCTATGTATTTATCACTAATTTGTTCCCAGGCTGCCACCACAACTCAAGTTTAACCCACTGGGATGAAGAACAATTAGGCTGAGACATCAGTGCCTGGCCAGCACAAGAGGTATGAAGCTTCTGCAAATGTGAAAAAAGTTCAAGAGAAAAAAATGTCAACTCCCTTGTCACTAATTCCTGCTCAGTGTGACCTAGATGACAGAGGGCCACTCACTAAGGAAAGCAGCAGCCCTGGTGGCATCAATGACAAGCTGACTACCTTCCATCTTCTGGTGAGTGAAGAAAATAAGCCTAAGCTCCCAGCCTTGGTTTTCTGTTTCTCTGAATATTCCCCCACTATCCTCTGCTACCACCTGGACAAAACCATGGTCAACATAAAAAGGGCAGCAATTTCTACTTTCAGAAACGTCTCCAGGTACCAGGGAGAAACAAAAAAGGAAAGCAGCAGCTGGTTCCCTGGGAACCACAGCACAGCACAGCAGCAAACACTTCCCCAACAGGAATGGTTTCTTGTCCTTGAGACAGAGACAGAGCTGGGCTCTGGCTCCAGAAGGATGAAGGGTGGTGGTGGTGACTTCTGAGTCATGCTGACCTGTGCTCCTGCCCCAGGTCCACCACACCCACCTCTACGGTAATCTGCCTCTCCAACCTCTTACTTGGCATGTTTTGCAATTAATAAACAGAGAAAAACATGTTTCCTTGCCTATCTTAGCACTAGACTGTTCAAAGTTCATAGCACTCACTTTTGGCCGCGCAGCCATCTTACAGTAACTCACCAAAATGACAAACAGGAAGGGAAAGAGGAGGCCCACTCGCTTATGTTCTCTAGCCCTTTTAGGAAGCATGGAGCTGTTGCTTTGGCCACATACATGTGAATCTACAAGAAGGGTGATGTTGTAGACATCAAGAGAATAGGCACAGTTCAAAAAGGAATGCTCCACTAAGTGTTACCATGGCAAAACCAGAAGAGTCTACGACGTCATCCAGCACGCAGTGGGCATCACTGTAAACAAGCAGGTTAAGGGCAAGATTCTCACCAAGAGAATCAATGTGTGCACTGAGCACACCAAGCACTCAAAGAGCAGGGACAGCTTCCTGACGCTTGTGAAGGAGAACCACCAGACGAAGAAGGCGGCCAAGGAGAAGGGCACCTGGGTTCAGCTGCAGTGCCAGCCTGCGCCACCCAGAGCAGCACACTTTGTGAGGACTGATGGGAAGGAGCCTGAGCTGCTGGAGCCCACTCCATATGAACTCATGGCCTAATGTACAAAAAGAAATGAAGGACCTGGACTATATATAAAAGAAGCTCATAGCACTCGAATCTCATTAGAGATAAAGACTTTTTTAAAAAGAAAAAGTTGAAAGATCACAGTAGGTGGGCAAGATTATGAATGACACTCAAGGGACAAGAAGCTGTCAGGAAAATTAGGTCTGGACAGGAGAGGGGCTACATGTACATGAGGTGCCTATCCCAACGCACTAGTCTTTGCATCTAGTAAGTGGTCTTCAAATTCTCAGAAAGTATACAGATGTTTTCTTTGTGCATACATGTTCATGTATGTGGGCCATCTGTGTGCATGTGGGTATGGGAGGCAGGGGTATCATCTTCCACAACTGCACTTTACCATAACTTTTCAGACAGGGTCTCGCGCTGTATTTAGAGCTCATTGGTGCAGCTAAGCTGGCTTGCTTTAGAAAGCCCCAGGGATCCTTCTGTCTCCACCTCCCCAGTAATGGGACTACAGGTGTGCACTGACCACTGCGTCCTTATTTTACATGGGTGTTAGGGATTCAATTCAGGCCCATGCTTTACTAACTGAGCCAACCCACCAGTCCAAATTAGACATATTTTCTTTAAAAAGAGTTGTACAGAGCTGGGTGTAATGGCGCATGCCTTTAATCTCAGCACTCGGGAGGCAGAGGCAGGCAGATTCCTGTGAGTTCGAGGCCAGCCAGTCTACAAAGAGAGTCCAGGACAGCGGAGGCTACCCAGAGAGACCATCTTAAAAAAAAAAAAAAAAGAGTTGTAGAGAGTGTATGTGTGTGTTGGGGGGGGGGGGAACGACACACACACACACACACATTATTTTTGTTTTGAGACAGGGTCTCACTATGTATCCCAGACTGGCCTTGAACTCAGAGATCTGCCTGCCTCTGACTCCCAAATGCTGAAATTAAAGGTGTGCACCACTATGCCTAGCAAAAACAATGGTTTAAAAAAATCCATTTCTGGGGCTAATGATATGGCTCTATAGTTTAGGGCACCTGCTGCTATGCCTGAATTCAATCTTTGGAGCCCATGGTTGGGAGGAAAGAACCAACTCCCAAGAGTTGTCCTCTGACTACCACATGCATGTCATGGTACCTACTCCCACCATCAAAATAAATAAATGTAAATGCTCCCCACCCCACACCCATCCTGACAGGGTTTCTCTGTGTAGTCTTGGCTGTCCTGGACTCACTTTGTAGACCAGGCTGGCTTCAAACTCACAAAGATCTGCCTGCCTCTGCCTCCCAAGTGCTAGAATTAAAGGTGTGTGACACCACGCCTGGCTGTAAAAATTTTTTTTAAAAATCCATTTCTGGTTCAATTTTAGGAACATCCATTAAAAGCTAACTGTGTGCACCCTGCTCTAAGGTTTGGGAACAAGAAGACAAATTAAAATGAGCTTCCTACTCTCAAGGAAGGTAAGAAAAGTAAATATGTGAATTCACAGACTATGCAACGGATATAAATGCTGAGAAGAGAGGGCACCAAGTCTTGAAGAGCAGGGAGGACCCAAAAAAGCTGAAAGGAGAAAGATCACATGCTGAAGACCCCTGTATGGCTGCACCAGGAAGGTAAGATAGTATTGGAAGAACCAGACAAGAAAGCTGTACTGGAACTAGGTCATGGGGCAAAACACTTGGGGTACACTGCTTAACTCTCTTGTGGGGAGGGTAAGCTCTGCCACCTAATGCTAACAGGAGGAGGGAGCCTACGGAAGAGGAGCTCATATCTTCCTGCCAACCTCCCGTCATAAGTGGGTTTAAGGTCATAGTCTTTCTGCCAAGATGACTTAAAACAGGACAGGTTTCAAATGTAAATCATTTTGAACTATGGGTAAAATAAAGTGAACTAAAAAAAAAAAGTGAACTCTGAGCTCCCAGTTTATTTATAGAAACCAAAAGCATTTAGTAGTCCTGTACTGGGGCCAGCCAAGGACTAACAAAGGACATGTGACAATAAATAATCCAGGGATATGGGTGGGGCAGGCTCAAAGGCCTACCTACCATTGATAGATAAATTTTTGATGAAGCCCAGCATTATCAAATACACCCTCAATTAAGTTCAAATGCTAATTATACTTACTGTTATCAATATAAGCTACAGGGAAACAAGTGAAAACCAACAGAAAGCTTCCTTTTAGCTTTCTGATCCAATGAAAAGGCAGATGCTCCCTGAGTGACCCAGTGACCACCCAATGCCCTGTGATCACCTACGTACAGGATGGCTAGTGCTACTCTGAGGGGCAAGCCCTGCTGTCCTAGCCACAGCATGGATAAGCAAGGCTGGCTTCATGCTTTCTACCCCTCTCCTCCAAACCCAGGAATCTGTTCTAACTTGTAGGTTTGAGTCCTTCCATCAAATGCCCTGGGAATGATTTCAGAGGTGAATATGGACAAGTCTCAGATCAATGTGAGAGTGGCCAGAGTAAGGCTAAGTACAAATGCTCAAAAGAACTCAAGAGGGAGAGCTGAACTCCCCACACTTCCTAGGCAGGACTTCTCTTTCCCAGCCAGGGCAGGACTCCTGCCCAGCACCGTCCCATCTGTGAGGCAAACCCTCATGGTACACTGTGATCCATGCTTGCTGATACACAAACCCATTACAAGGAGCCAGTTGGAACTAGAAACCTGATGGATGTATGCCTGTAATCCTAGTACTCTTGAGGTTGACAGCCTATAAATAATAGAGAGGTACTGCTACATAGTAGGCAAAAATTCCAAACAAACTAACAAAAAACTAGGGCAGTCACAATTAGATGTCAGTAAAAACATCAAATGAATGCAAGCTCCATTACAACAACATTGTTTTTACAGTACAGTATACATATCTAATGCTTCTAAACTTTCTGTCTGGGTATGTGAACTAATTTGTGATAAACACCTATGAGTGACAAAGAGCTGCCTTAACTCTGACTATGGAATGCACTGTCCTAAACTATAGGTGACCTCAGTGAAGCAGGCTGGAGGCTAGCCAGTCAGTCCTACATGGCCTTCCATGCACACACATGCCCTGCCTCTCCATCTCTCAGGATAGAGGCTGTCTCTCAATGTGCTCAGACTAATGTCTCAGAGCAGCAGCCTGAGATCTGGGCCCAGATCTCAGGGACTCTTCAGCCAGTCCTTCAGCCATCACTGGAACTTCCCTAAAACTAAGACTGCAGCAACTGAGGAGAAGACCAGCCACTACTGCCAGCTGTGACTAGGGCCTTCAAAGACCCTGGCTACAGGAATCTTGACTGCACGGGACCACTGTGGGAAACCAGAGGCCCCCACTTTTTTGGGGGGTGGGGTAGGTGGAGGTCTCAAGACAGGGTTTCTCTGTATAGCCCTGGCTGTCCTGTACTTGCTTTGTAGACCAGGCTAGCCTCAAACTCACATTGATCCACCTGCCTCTGCTTTCCTGAGTGCTGAGATTACTGCGCCTGTCTTCCTGTACCACTTTGAGATGCAGTTTGGGAATGGTTTGTTATAGCAATGCTCTTGAGAATCAGGCTTTTCCCATAGGAAAGTGCTGCAGCCAATATACCCCATGACTCTTCTCTTAAGCAGACTTAGGACATTCTGTAGGAAAACAGACCAGATCTGCATATGACATTACTCAGGTGGCCAGCTGAAAAGTGATCATCTGGGGTTACCTGTGCTGATCTGACTAGGGGCCACCTGGGTAAGTACCAACCAGTTTTGTCCTCCATAGACTGGGTCTTTTGAGGGAAGCCCTAGCCCAGGTGGTTGTAAACAGCTGCTCCAGAATTTCTAGTAGAATGCTGAGGTCTTCAAGTCTCCACCTCCTCATCTCACAACTAAACACCTACTTTAAGCAAGAGTCCCAGGGGCCTAAGACCAGCTTCAAGAAAGCCTTGAGTGGGAGAGAAAGCCTCAAGACTGAGCAGGCTGTCTCTACAAGGCGACATCTTCTACCTTCTAAACACTGGCATTGCCCCTTAGGAAGCCTCTCTAGTCCCCATGCCATGTGGAAAGAATGAGTTGCTTCCTGGATTTACAAATTCCACTCTTTGACCTTCTCACATGGGAAGGAGGACATTCTGGCTGCTCTTAAGCAACTCAATTCTTTTTACTGTTGGTGCTTACCTTTCCCTTAAAATTTATTTTGTAATCTCACTTTGATTCTAACTTTTTGTTTTTGCTTTAAAACATAGTGCAAGGGAAATTGTTTAAAAAAAAAAAAAAAAAAAACTGTCCTGAAAGACGTAGTAGCCCTCAGAGTAGTTTCTCCCTTTCCACTTGGCCTGAATTAGCTCTCAAGGCCACTCTGGCCAGTCTCCCGCCCCACTGAAGAGAGCTCACACACTCACAGCACCTAACAAAATACGAAGTAAGCAAGCACCTTCTGATTCAACCTTGGAACTTCTTTATTTTTTTATTTTATTATTATTTTTTTTTTATTTTAAAACTTTATTTCTGCAAAGCCAATCAAGAAGTGTGGGAAGGAAAAAAAGTGTAAAAGTTATCCCTTGCATATTTGGGAACTTCAGCAAGCACTTAAAAGTTGGAGAAAATGAGGACTTAAAACAGTTGAATCAAAGGCAATACCCAGCAATGTGTGTTTTAAAACAATAATGATGTCCTTTCTTAAGCAACATTCCTTTTTTCCCCTAATAGCTACAATATGATACAGTACACAACAGCTCACTTGAAAAGATTCCTTTAGAACCTAAATATTACCCCGAAGGCCTTTCCTCCCAACCTGCCACTTGCTGAGGTTATAAGCCCTTGCTAAATCCCTTCACTTTATCCCCTATCTCCAACCCTGCACCTGCCCTTCCTTATCTCTCACGCACAGCTCGGAACAACCCGCACTTCTCTTCACAAGTTCAAGGGTTCTCTTCTCAGTTAGCTGAGCCAACTCACACACACTGCTAGTAAACAGACACCAGTCAGTATAGCTCTCATACAAACAAAGCTGTCACCATCCGTAACCTGACACATGAGACAGGTGAAGAGGCTGCCTTGAAACTCCTGCTGCTTTCAGAAGTTAAAGATATCCCCACTTGAACCATAAAAAAATGCAAATCCATTAAAGTACAATATTGTGCACAAGTTTGGGCTGGTATAGTTAAACACAAAAAGCTGTAATTGCTGAAACCACTGCTGATAGAAGAAGTTGAAGATCACTGAGAGACAACTTTAAAGTCTTTCTTTCTTTTTTCTTTTTGAGTTTTTTGAGACAGGGCCTCTCTGTGTAGCCTTGGCTGCCCTGGACTCTCTTTGTAGACCAGGCTGGACAACTTTAAAGTCTTAATTATGAAAATCTTCTTACCCTGACTACAGACTTTAAATATGTATTGTTTTCATAATCATTCAAAATCAACTACAAGTAAGATTAAAATAAGGCTGGAAAGACAGCTCAGTCAGTAAAGTGACTATCATACAAGCATGAGGGCCTCAATTTGATCCCTATATACCATAAAATAAAACAAAACAAAACAAAAAACAAAAACAAAACAGGCATGATGGCATCCACCTGCCCAAACTATTCAACGAGCTCCAAGGCAGTAACAATAAGAAACCCTGTCTCAAAACTGCAGCACTTGAGAGGCAGAGGCAGATGGATCTTTGTGAGTTTGAGGCCAGCCTGGTCAACAAAGAGAGTTCCAGGACAGCCAGAGCTGTTACACAGAGAAACCCTGTCTCGAAAAACCAAAAACCAAAATAAAAAACCAAACAGACCCTACAAGGTAGATTGCTCCCAAGGAACAACATCTGAGGTTAAGCTCTGACTTCCATGTATGTACTCACATGCACATATGCACATATACTGACACATATGAGTAATATACTAAAAAATAAACTAACTAGGACTGGGGGCTAGGGATAGAGCTCGGTGGTACGGTGCTTGCCTAGATACATAAGGTAACAAGGTTAAATCCTTAACACCACAAAATAAAGGGGAAGAACATATACCTCAATGGTAGAGTGTATACTGAGTCAACCTCAGCACTTGTAAATAAAAATAAATCATAAATAAAGTTTAAAAAAATCTTTAGGGGTTAGGGAGATGGCTTATGAAGTATAATACTTGCCATGCAAACTCAAAGTCCTGAGTTCAGATCCCTAACACCCATTTAAAAGTGGGACGGCCAGGTGTGGTGATGCACGCCTTTAATCCCAGCACTTAAGAGGCAGAGGCAGGTGGATCTCTGTGAGTTCAAGGCCAGCCTGGTCTACAAAGAGTCCAGGACCGCCAGGGCTATACACAGAAAAACCATGTCTCAAAAAAAAAAAAAAAAAAAAGAGTATGGTAGCCAGGCAGTGGTGGCGCACGCCTTTAATCCCAGCACTTGGGAGGCAGAGGCAGGTGGATCCCTGTGAGTTCAAGGCCAGCCTGGTCTACAAAGTGAGTCCAGGACAGTCAGGACTACACAGAGAAATCCTGTCTTGGAAAAAAAAGAAAGAAAAAGAGTATGGTAACATGTGCCTATAATCTCTGCACTGGGAAAGAGTGGAGTTGAGACAGGTAGACACCCAGAGTTCACCACTAGCTGGCCAGGCTGCATATCAGTAAGCTCTGAAATTAGTTTGAGACCCTGTCTCAAAACATAAGGTGGGCAGCAGTAAAGGAAGACTCCAACACTGATCTCTGACCCCTACCTACATGTGCACACCAAAACCAAACAAACAAAAAACCACCCTGGAAAATGCATTTTAAATGCCAAAGGACATCATCTAAAATGCTTTCTGGCCAGGTGCAGTGGCATATGCCTTTAATCCCAGCACTTAGAAGGCTGATCTCTGTGTGTTGGAGGCCAGCCCGCTCTACATAGTCAACTGGGAATACATAATGAAACTCTGTCTAAAAAAAATTTTTTTTAATTAGGTTAAAGAAACTTTTCTGAATTCCTCCCAGAAATAACCATGAAAACAGCACCAGAGTAGTGTCCTGCAGATTGTTTGGCATAGCTGTCCCTTTCAGAAGAGCACAGTAGGAAGCTCTCCACACCATGTGCAATGAATGTAAGTGCCTGTAAGACTAAGGCTACACAGGTCCCTGCCCTGAGAGGACTCCCAAGGCTGCACAGAAATGGGCAAATGTATATTAGGGATAGAAATGGTCCTATTTTTCTAAGAGCAGTCAAAGCAGCATCACTATGATGGAGTGAAAAGGTGAATGTGACTTGTAATGTGGACTGTGACTTGTGTCTTTCCCCTGCTGGCTGGTTCACTCTCAGAAAGTAACACAGTATTGTTTCACAAGCATAGGCAGTGGCAGGCCAGAAAGGGCAGCATGGCCAAGTGGAGCTGCTAGTTCTCCATCTAGTTTCTGAATGCCGAGCCCCTAATCCTGAAGCAGCCACCTGGAACCATAGTTCTTACTGTACTTTAGGAATGAACAAGCAAGACATGAAAAAACGCTGAATAAGAAATGCATAGCTGGAGCCAGGCATGGTGGCACATGCCTTTAATTCCAGTACTCGGGAGGCAGGGGCAGGCAGATCAATGTGAGTTCTAGGTCAGTCTGGTCTACAAAGCAAGCCCAGGACAGCCAAGGCTACACAAAGAAACCCTATCTCGAAAAACCAAAAACCAAACCCCTCCCCAAAAAAAGGGGAAAAAAAAAAAAAAGAAAGAAAGAAAGAAATGGAACGGATAGCTGAACGGTGGTGTCACACCTCTAGTTCCAGCACTTGGGAGGCAGAAGCAGGCAGATCTCTGAAGTTGAGAGTTCCAGGAAAGGGGGGGGGTGATATATATGAATATGGGTATCAATTAACAAAATCAGAAAGAAGGGAGGCTGTGAAGTGGGAAGGTGTTAAGCAAGACAAAGGGGCTGGAACGCTGCAGTCCTGAGCTGTGGGAAAGCTCAATGGCTGGGCAGGCACAAAAGGGAAGCAGGACCAGTGACTAGCATCTTCAAGACAGGCGCTGGAGCACTATGGAGAAGGAGCAGCTCCTTCTACCCTCTCAGGACTAAACCTAGATTTATTTCAGCCTGGCCAGAACCTGGTAGCTCATCAGAAAGACCTATCTCCCATACTATACCTGGAGCTTGGTAGTGTCTCTACTGAATTAAACAAGAACACTATGAAGACTGATAGGGGCTTACCTACTTGTTTTAAACATTAACAAAAACCATTGAGATCACATATATGTGCCATTATGCTTGGCTAGTTTTGACTGTTTTTAAAACATAAGTATAGATGTCACTATTCTATGCATCCCCAACATGTTAAGATATTAAAAGGAGATTTAAAGGCTAATACAGACTGCCCCCACATATTCTTAAATGCCTACAATACAGAACAAAAGGACAGAAGACCTGGTGTAGAAAAGATCAAGTCAGAAGACAGAACACTGTGGAGCAGCACAGGAAGAAGGGACCAAGTTCTGACCTGTTGCAATACTTGAACCACAGACAAAAATTTCCCAATTACACATACTTTCACTTTTCTGTGGAACGCTGGGGACTAGACCAAGGCCTCATATATGTTGGGCAAGCACAGTACTTCTAAACTATATCCCTAGTCATTTTAAAATAAAAGTTGTTTCTGTGGCTACTGTTTTAAATATAGATGGCCAAGCATGTTGGCACAAGTCTGTAATCCCAATACTTTAGAGACTGAGATAAGAGAATTTCAGTATAACCAGGCTATCCATGCTACACAGTAAATTCCAGCCAAGAATACAATGTGAGACCAAGTCTTAACCAAATAAATAAATGAGATTAAAATATAATTAAGATAAGACAGGGATATGGCTCAATGGAAAAATCATTGCCTCTCATGCACAAAGTCATGGGCTCAATCTTCAGCACCACAAAAAGGGGTGTTGGGGTGGTAAAAGCAAGGCATGGCAGCCCACACCTGGAGAGCCTACTGCAGCTGCAGCAGGACTGCCTGAGCTCAGGAACTCAGGACTCAGGGACAGGGCCTGGGCAACAGAACACGCCTCCCTCCATGACCTCTCTGAAAAATTATAGAAACCAACCTCGGACATTTCTGTTTTTTGTTTTTTAATTTTTTATTTTAAGTTGATTGGTGTTTTGCCTGCATGTATGTGTGAGGGTGTCTAATCTTGGAGTTTCAGAGAGTTGTGAGCTACCATGTAGGTGGGTGCTGGGAACTGAACCCAGGTCCTTTGGAGAACCAGTCAGTACTCTTAACCGCTGAGCCATCTCTCCAGACCCTTAAAGAATTTATTTTTATTTTATGTGCACTGGTGTTTTGCCTGTGTGTATGTCTATGTGAGGATGTCCCTGGAACTGGAGTTACAGATAGCCACGTGGGGGCTGGGAATTGAACCCAGGTTCTCTGGAAGAACAGCCAGTGCTCCTAACCACTGAGCCATTTCTCCAGCCCCTGACTTCAGACATTTCTAATATAGAATCAATGATAAGATAATCAAATCACAAAGCATTTCTAACTTTATTATTTCTATCTAAATTAAATATTCTAAAATAGGAATAAATGAACCATTTAAAACAAAAGAAACAGCCAGGTGTTGGTGGTGCACACCTTTAATAATCTTTAAGCACTTGGGAGGCAGAGGTAGGTGGAGCTCTGAGTTAGAAGTCAGCCTGGTCAACAAAGTGGGCTCTAGGACAACACAGGATATACAGAGAAACTCTTGTCTCAAAGAAAAACAAACAAAATCCCAAAACAAATCTGTTCCAGTACCAGAGATTAAAGCATTCTTTTCTTTTCTGTTTCTTTTTTTAATTATTTATTTTTGTGTCAGGTCCCTGTCCCCTGGAACTGAAGTTGCAGATGGTTGTAAGCCACCATGTGGTTGCTGGAAACTGACCCCAGGTTCTCTGCAAGAGCAACAAGTGCTCTTAAACTGCTGAGCCACCTCTCTAGATCCTTTTAAATTTGTTTTAAGACAGTGGTCTCATGTATCCCAATGTGCACTGTCCTCTAACTTTCTAGTAGGCAAGGATGAACTCGAATTTCTGATTTTCTTGCCACTACCTCCCATGTATACACTAAGATTATTATCTGCCACCATGCCTAGTTTACAAAGTGCTAAGGACTAAAGGCAGGGATTCTATGTGCTAGGCAAACACTCTGCCAACTGAGCTACACCCTAAGTATTTGTCTGTCCTGTGTGTGTGTGTGTTGTGTGTTGTGTGTGTGTGTGTGTGTGTGTGTGTGTGTGTGTGTGTGTGTGTGTAGAGGCTAGACGTTGATATAGGATCTTTATTTTTTTTAAAGGCAGGGTTTTTTTCTAGATTTGGAATTTGCCAGTGTAGTTAAACTAGCTGGCCTAGGCAAGCCCCCAAGGATCCTCTAATTTCCACCCCCAGCACTAGAATTATAGGTGTGTGGCTGCCATGCCTGCCTTTTCACATGGGTGCTTAGTGACAAGAGACAGGGTCTGAACTCAGGTCTTCATGGTTGTTCAGAAAGCACTTCACCCACTGGACCATCTCCCCAGGCCCAAAGCATTTTTTAATAAAATGAAGTATTTCTAAAGTCACAGATCCTAACATTCTGTAGGTCACAGGTTATCTCTGAAAATCTGACTTAAATTATGGGTCATCTCACACAAAAAATGTCTATGTACCATATGTGCACCAGGAAAAATCAAGACTTCCAGGTTGCCATGGAAATGGGCAAGTAATGAGCAAGGGACCTTGCTGTCAAATAACTGCCAAGTGGCTCAGCCATCACAGGAACAAGTCCACCCTCAGTGTCACCAACACTTAAAGATAAAACTTAATCACAGACAGAGATCAGATGATGGAGCCAAGAAGTCAACATCTAGGGGGGAATTCAGTGGGAAACAAACATGCTTGAAGCCTGGAGGGCACAGTGAGGGAGGAAAACGATCAAGAAGGGTGTGGAAATCTTAACAAAGGCTCAAAGAGAAAGGAATCTCTGGTGATTCAGATGTTAGGTGTTTAAGATCCAGGTAAGCTGGAGATATTATGATCAGTGAACCAAAGCCCAGAGGAACTCAAAGTGCCAAAAAAGGTACTGAAAATCTAAAAAGCAATCAAGACACTGTAAATACCAAGAAATTAAGAAGTTACTGACAGTGAGGATATGTAGCAAAGACATTTAAAAAAATAATAAGTTTGCTTAGTGGTGAATCCCAGCATGATTTTCACTAGCAGTGCAAAGGTAAACTTTGTAAATAACACTATGTTTAAGAAGGAAAGCTCAGAGGTTCCCTGGCTAGACTCTCTTCAAAGTCCACAAAGAAAAAATGAAGAAGGTTGCCAGGATACTCAGAGCAGCAATAACAAAGTAAAAGTTTGGAGGTGAGCAAGCAAAAGTGTGGCCCTCCTTCCTGCACAAAACAAACACCTAGTCACAGGCTAGCGACACAAAATGCCTTCAGGTGAGGCGGCGCTGTGCGTCAGTAGTGCAGAGGCAAGGAGCGGGGGGGCCGTGGACTATATACCCTCACCACCACATCACACTGCAGCCCCGGCATCAAGTTGGCTTCCACATCCAAAGCCTAAGAAATGCCCGTCGAAACCTATAAACAGTCACTGGCCACAAACAAACCAAACCAATTCTGGCACTCCTAGGTGCCTGGACTAGCCCAGGGGAGGCAGACAGGTACACTGTGGCAGTTTTGGGATTCTCCAGTCAAGCAAAGCACATCTCCATAGTCTGAACTAGTCACCCTCAGGAGGGGTTCAGGCAAACATAGAAGAAAAGGCTCTAAGAAGAAAGTGCCCATGTAGATGATAAAGAGAAACCAAAGACAGGAGAAAAATTAAAACACAAGGATCTAAACATGTTTATATAGAAAGCATATGTGGTGAATTTAAGATGTCACAAAGGCACGTGTTCTCTCAGCGTAGTCAGGATGAAAGGGCATCTCGAGGTCCTATTCTTTTCCAGACTTTCTTTCTTCAGAAGCTTCATCGTAAAGCAACCTCCAGGGAGATCGTGCAGGGCCAGTCTTGTGCTTCCTCGCGCGTTCACAGGATCACACTTGTAGCCCCTCTCGTCCCCGCGTTCACAGGATCACACTTATAGGCCCTCTCGTCCCCGCATTCACAGGATCACACTTGTAACTCCTCTCGTCCCTGAAGGCTTCACACACTTCACTGTGTGCTCAGAGTGTTGCGCTGCGCTGGGTATAACTCAGGAGGACTATTCTCCACTGAGGCCTCACTGAGTCGGACGCAGCTGGCATGACGGATGATGCCTGGTTCCAGTTGCCTGCTGCCCACTGACTCTTCTGGATACACTCACTTACCTGGCAGCCAGTGAGCAGCTGACCAACACACACAGCACAGAAACTATTCTGTGAGCCTTACCTTATGTACACTTTTGGGATTCTCCAACCAGGCACAGTACATTTCCTCCACATAGTTCGAACTAGTCCCACTAAGAAACGGTTCAGCAGCTACAGGTGCAGAATAGCACCGAATCTGTTGGAACGTCCTAATTGCTGCTGGTTTGTTTTGTGAAAATGTCTTAACAGTCTGGGAGGCCGTCAATGGCCTCAACTTAGCAGCACAAGTCCTTAAGTGAAACATTTTGCCCTGAAGCCTTCCACCAGTACCTGTTTAAAAGAAGAGAGAGAGAGAAGTTTTAAAAAAAACATTAAGGAGATAAAACCTGCCCAGCTGTTCAGGGAAAATATTCTAGCTTAAAAAGTATTCACAACAGCCAGTGTCTTGCTCAGAACCTTGACAGAGCATGGCTGTCCAACTGGCACACCCACATCCCCTAAGATGCTTGCACTAGCCCCAGGGAGATATGCACAGAGCTGCAAGCTTTACCATCTGACTGATCTTTACATTTACATATTGTATGAAATGACTGCAGAAAAGGCAATAAGGACTGGTTAAGGATTATTAGTAATTGCAAAACGGCAGAAACCATGGAGTATTCTCTATGCTCTTAGTATTCTGGAAAGTAAAGAAATTTGACTTTGCTTAACCTCAAATAAATTACCCTTGAGAAATAAATATGAAATATCAGAGAAAGCTTGGCTTCAACAGAACAAACAGCTAGAGAGCTTCAAACCCTCCTTAAAATGACTCATCAGAAAGTTACCCTTCAGTAAGTGGCGCTGCAGTCTACCTAGGAATGACCAGGATACAGGCCTGTTATCACACTGAGACTTACATTCCAATTAGCTTGGTATATATAGCCTGTCCTTCAGCCTACTCTCTTACATATGTGGGGGGAAAACACACACACACACACACACACACACACACACACACACACACACACACACACTATAGGCAGGTCTTAAGGCACAATTCCAGGGGCTTTGCCTAATACATTAAGAACAACACATTAGGGCTGGAGGGATGACTCAGCACTTGTGGTTCTCATAAAAGCCCCAGCGTTCTGACCTCAACAATACTAGGTATGCATGTGGTAGACATATATAAATGCAGGCAAAACACACACATACAGAAAAAAATTTAAATCTAAAAAAACTAAATTAAAAACAACACATTAGGGGGGCAATGGTGGTCTATGCCTTTATTCCCAGTACTCAGGTGGCAGAAGCAGGTAGCTCTCATTGAATTCCAACCCACTGTCGTCTATAGGGCTACATAATGCAACTGTCAGAAAGGAAGGAAGGAAGGAAGGAAGGAAGGAAGGAAGGAAGGAAGGGAGAGAAAGAAAGAAAGAGGTGGAACTTTACACACTACAAAAATCAAAACGGATCGAAGTCGTAACTGTAAGAAGTAGAATTGGGGCTGGATAGATGGCTCAGTGATTAAGTGTTTCTACTGCTCCCGCAGTGAAATAATGCTTGATTCCCAACTCACAACCACCTGTAACTCCAGGTCCAGGGAATCTGACACCCTCTTCCCACCTCCACAGGCACCAGGCATATACATGGCATGAGCACAAGCAGAAAATTTTTGGAGAGAATAAGCCTATGTATTTGGAAGAAACAAGATGAAAAAAGAAACAAGTGACCTAGGCTCAATGGCCTTGGATTAGAAATAACAATCTACTGTGGTCAGGATGTACTATACTATATGCGAGAACAATAATTTAAAAAAGGAATGAAAAGAGCAGAACTGGGGCTGGAGGGATGGCTCAGAGGCTAAGAGCACTGTTTGCCCTTCCAAAGGTTCCAAGTTCAATTCCCAGCAACCACATGGTGGCTCATGACCATCTGTAATGAGATCTGGCGGGCAGGTGCACATGCGGGCAGACTACTATATAAATAATAAGTACATTGTAATAATAATTAATAAACAAATGTTATTTTAAAAAAGAAAGAAAGAAAAGAGCAGAACCAAGAAAAACTGTAGGTGTTAAATGGCATGACCTTAGGGAAAATAAACCTACATATTAGATATATGATTATCTAATATTTAGGCAGGTATCAATAAGCAGGTAGACTGGTGAGGGTGGAAGTAAAGAGGCACCTTTTGTTTTGTTTTGTTTCGAGACAGGGTTTCTCTGCATAGCCCTGGCTGTCCTGGACTCACTTTGTAGACCAGGCTGGCCTCGTACTCACAGTGATCCACCTGCCTCTGCCTCTTCAGTACTGGGAATAAAGGCTTGCACTACCATGCCTGGCCGGTGTAAAGAGGCACTTTTAAGAGGTGTTCATAATGACTCACCCTGTAACCCCAACACTCTGGAGGCTGAGGTAGAACATTTAAATATTATTATATATGGTACATAAACATAGATATAGTCTATTAAACAGGTATATATTAAATATATGTACATATAAGTGCATGTGCTATTGCACATGAGCGTGTAGGTCCAAGGTCAATATCTGGTGTCATTCCTCAAGTGCTGTCCTGCTTTTCTGGAGACAGGGTAGCTCATTCACCTAGAACTTTTCAAATTAATTAGGCCTGCTGGCTGCAGGGATCCACCTCTGCCTCCCCAGCCTAGGATGACAAGCATGTGCCACCACACCCAGGTCCTCATGCTTGCCTAGTAAGCACTTTACTGATAGTGCCACGGGTATCGATGACACCAACTTGCTAAGTAAGCATTACATACTAGACCTGACCTGCTCAGTCTCTTTGAACCCAGAGTAGCAACAGTAATTACTCATCTCTCTCGTTTCTTTTTGTAACTATAATACAAACATTAAAACATTTTGGGTTTTTGTTTTTGTTTTTGTTTTTTTCAAGACAGGGTTTCTCTGTAGCCCTAGCTGTCCTGGACTTGCTTTCTGTAGACCAGGCAGGTCTCTAACTCACAGTGATCCACCTGCCTCTGCCTCTCTAGTGCTGGGATTAAAGGTGTATGCCATCATGCCCAGCCCCATTAAAACACTTTGTAAACTTCAAGTATTTCTTTGACTGAAGAAATATAACTAACAAGTAGGTCAACTTAGAATTATAACTTATAAGAAGCCAACAAAGATGTCTGAGAAATTCAAGGTCCCAAGATAAATAAACATCAGCAACCCTGGTCTAACAATTACTGTAACTTGTAAAACATTAGTAGCGTCTCCAACATTTAGCATCCCAGCCTACTTAGCCCATCTAATGCAGGCTGTCATCCAGGAGCACTTCCAAGTCAACCCACTGAGCAAGCTTCTTTACCTAAGTCTGAAGACTGCAGTGCTCTTTCTCTAGCTGGGGCTCTGCAGCATCAGACTGCAGAGGTCTACGCAAGCAGACTGGTGAGGGTGGAGGTGAAGAGGTAAAGTCACTTATAATGACGCATGCCTGTGCTCCCGGCACTATGAGGCTGAGGCTGGAGCATCTACCTTTCCAGGCCAGCCTGAGTTACTTACTTAGATCCTATCTCAAAAAGAACTACAATGTATGTTCATAAAGAGTGAAAACTCTGACATCTTTATAGAACGCAAAATGTCAACATTTTATCAAAGCACAACACAGAATTTCTGTTTCCTGCTAAACGCATCCCCAAACGTAAACGTTAAATTTAAAACAAAAATCTCCAAAAGTGGACAAAGTAAGCTGACTTGAACCTTGAATCTTGGAACCTGAAGAGACAGGCAGACAGAGCGCTCTCCTTGTGTCACATGTTTCAGATTAATCAGTAGAGAAGTTCTAAGAAATGCCAACAGGTGTAGACAAAAGGAGCCACAAAGCCTCTGCTCTTAAGACAAAGGACAGTGACAGGTGAAACAAGATGGAAAATTTAACCTATTGTTCTGTGACGCCAAACAGCAGAGAAAACACCATAGTCTCATCCTCAATGATGTCAAAATACAAATCAGGGATTTAATCTCCACCTCTACTCCAACAACAACAGCTAGGAGCCTGATTCCAGCAATAATGTGGGTGGGAACTCAAAACTACAGTAGTAACAAGTTTCTCTGAAGATACAAGGCAGCATGCCCTGCCGTTTAACAGTCAGAAAGAGCCTACTCTATTTTGCTTAGAAATTTAAGAGCCAGGTGTGGTGGTGCATGCCTTTTATCCTATCTCTGTGAGGCAGAGGAGGGGGATCTCTGTGTGTTCTTGGCCAGCCTGGTCTAAAAAACAAGTCCAGGACAACCAAGACAGAGAAACCCTGTCTTAAAAAACCAAAAAAAGCCAATGAATGAGAGAGATCTGGGCCAGCCAGTTACACTAACACTAATACATCACAGCTATTAAAACTACTAGATAAGGCCGGGTATGGTGGCGCATGCCTTTAATCCCAGCACTCGGGAGGCAGAGGCAGGTGAATCTCTCTGAGTTCGAGGCCAGCCTGGTTTACAAAGAGTACAGGACAGCCAGGGCTACACAGAGAAATCCTGTCTCGAAAAAGTCAACCAGATAGGGCTAGGTATGGCAGTGCATGTCTTTAATCCCAGCACTCGGGAGGAAGACACAGATAGGTATGAGTTCGAGGCCAGCCTGGTCTACAAAGCAAGCTCCAAGACAGCCAGGGCTACATAGGGAAACCTGTCACAAAACAAAACAAAACAAAACAAAACTCCCTAATTTGGTAAAAGGCTTAAACCAAACAGATTCAAGAAGACCAGCAGACCTGAAAGCCAAGCGCTACTGACACAGCATAGATGCATGGAAACCTTGTGGATTGCTGCAGTAATGAACTATGCCCAAGATAATAAAAGGAAAATAGAAGAAAAAGAAGGCCTGGGAGATTAGTTGAGCGGGCGAGAGAGGAGGACCACTGTGGTTTGCTGACTGTCAGTCTAACTCCAGGTTCAGTGTGAGATCTTGTCTCAAGGGAGTAGAAAAATGTAAAACAATATAATCCTCATCAGAAGCTGGAAAACCAAGAAAAACTGACAGTGTTCAACTACTGAAGAACAGAACTGTCGATCTAAAGTCACCCAACAAGAACTACCAAAAAGCCCAGCACTTTGATCTCTGCTGCTCAAGACGACAACCCAAACTGGAGCCCCAGTATCCACATGGTGGAAGAGAAGTGCCTTCCTAAAGTTGTGCTCTGACCTACACACAACCCAAGTGCCAGCTCTGGTGAGGCACACCTGTAAAGCCCAGCATTCAGGAGGCTGAGGCTGGAGGATAACCATAGATTCAAGGGCAGCTTGGGCTGTATGTATATATGCTAAAGTAACCCAAAGCAGGTCATCACAAAGTCGAGAAATACAATTAGAAGAAAATAAGCAAAACGGAAGACTTAAGACTCTAACATATCACAATAAACCCCAACATACTATGAGAAGCATTGATAGGCAGGTGGGTAAAAGAGAACAAAGTATAGATACAAGAATTATCACTTCAAAGATAGTGACACCAAAAGGCTGAAAAGACATTTCATGGAAATATTAACCATATTTCCAAGAATGGCCCTACTGTTACCTGATAAAGCAGACAGCAGAGAAAAGGCAACTACCAGAGGCTGAAAGAGATGTGAGATAATGAAAGGTCCAGCTATCAAAAAGATAAGCAAGCCTAAATGTGCAGGTAGCAAGAGAGAAAGTAGGGGCCTGCACGATGGGTCTGCGACACCAAAGCTGCCCACCTGAGCTCAATCCCCAGGACCTACGCGGTCAAAGGAGAACCAGCTCCCACAAGCTGTCCCCTGACCTCCATTACGGCGTGCACACAAATAAATAACTTTTTAAAATAAAAAATAAACTTGCATAATATGTTATGCAGAGTGACAAGGACAGGAAATGCCAACTACTTAAAGTAGTCTAGCCGGGTCCACCTTCAAGGGCAGGACTGCAAGATCAGGCAAACAGGAAGCCTCCAACAGTGCCCTCTGCTCAAACTCAGAGCACAGGAAGCAAAAACACAAGGAGGGCCTGGAAGAGTAATGAAATCCATAGAAAATCTGGGGGAAAAAAAAATTTACTTCTGTTTTTAGTTGCTTCTTACAGGTCACGAGGCTGAGATGTTCATTCAAAACAGATTCACAATATATGCATAAGGCTTTTCATGTACGTAGAGGCCTCAGTCAAATACTGGTTGACACCACTGACCGTCCCCCCCCTCTCCACCACCTTGGCCTGCAGAGGTGTTCCTTGAGTGACCTTTTGACGTCAAGGGTCTAAAACCCCACCCTCCAATGATGAGTAACGCCGCCATTTTCTGATCTTACAGTCAGGAAGTTGGGTTACGCATGCGCACAGCACCTAGCCCGTGGCTTCTCAGTACCTTTAATCCCCCTTTCTCCACACCTCACCCTGCTCCTACGCCCTGTAGATAGTCCTACGCCCTAACCCTCGGGTTTCCTGTCTTAACACCTGTGTCCACGTGAGTATTCGTCCCGAACTTGTCATTTCAGAGACTGGCACACTGCTCGGTGGGTAAAAAGAACATGATCTGGTAACTCATACGAGGGCACGGTAGGAGGCTTCCCAGTCATTCAGAGGATAACTCACACCTGTCACACACACACACACTCTCGTGAGGAAAGCGGTGCGTGGATGGTGTTTCTAGGGAAACCAGTGTCACCTTGGCTGGCAGCCTGTTTTACCTCATACCGGCAGGTGGGGCTGCCGCAGGCACCAAGGTCAGCGCCGTGACCGGGCGCGGCGATCATAAGGACGGCGGCCTGCTGGGATCAGAACACGCAGGACAAAAGAACGCGCGCGGGCCGGAGGAAGCGACAGGGCCACGTGATGCGCGGCGACCTTGGGGGCTCTCCCGGGCCGCCGAGCCACCGACACCCTAACCAGCAGCCTTTCCCGGCTCCTCCGCTAGAGCCAATAGCGCTGGGGCCCGCGACCCCCGGCGCGCGTCCGCACCCGCCAATCTCCGCCCGCCCGGCGGACCCTGTCACGCCATTGGCTACCACGCCTGTCCGTCAAGCCTCGTCCCCCCGCCCATCATCGCCGCCCTCCGGCCGTCAGCCCGGCTCGGTCCGGCTTCACACCCGTCACTCAGGCAGCCCGGCTGCAAGGGCGCGTAGGCCTCACACTCAGCCGCGAGCTCCGGATGTCAAGCGCCGAGCCTCCCGGCACTGGACTTGACCCCGTCTGCCGCCCAAGGTTACCTGTCTCCCGTTCAGCTCCACCCGAGTGAGGCGCCGACACCCCACTCCGGGCTCCAAACTCTCGGCCCCGCCCCGGCGTGTGGCGTCAGCGCGTAGCCCAGCCCCAGAGGAGCGGCCTGCGCGAAGAAGGGCTGTGGGCGTAACATGACGTCACAGAGTTGCGTTTCAGGCCCTGGGGCTTCGCGCCAATGCAGAACTTTGCCGCTGGCCAAAGCCGACCTGTTGCTCACTGTGTGTGCTTCGCTTGTCAAAAGTGGTTGCACGTGAGGAGCTTCCAAAGCCTGTTAAGAATCTAGGAAATTCGGGCGTGTGTTGCACGCTGGTAATTGCAACGTTTAGCAGGCGGGCGTTGTGACTTTGAGGCCCACCGGCTTTGTATCCCAAACAAGCTGCACTAAATAATAGCTGGGTTGGTAAAATGTATCACTGCACGAAATAGTTTGAAAAACAAGATCCACATTTTTGGACTCTTGTTTTGCAGCAGTCTTTGTGAAGAGTAGTTGTGTTGTATAGCGACCTGTGACTTGGGCGTTCCTACCAGCGTTCTGACAGGAAGCTGTGCTGAGACCCGCCTGGATCACCCTGGCTCTCCAGAGCCTGCTATAAATAGAGAAAATACTCCTAGCAAACTTGTCACACTCCCCTGGCATGAAATGCTCCGCGTGTAAAAGTGTTTAGCCAGAGCCTGGTGGTGGTGGCGCACACCTTTAATCCTAACACTTAGAAGGCAGAGGCAGGCACATCTCTGAGTTTGAGGCCACCTAGGTCTACATAGACTTCCAGAACAGCCAGGGCTACACAGAGAAATCCTGTCTTGGAAAACAAACAAACAAAAAATATTCAGCCAGGTTTGGACGTACACACCTGTAATCCCAGAACCGGGTACAGTTGGATCCAGTCTCAGAAAGGAGGGTGATTCATTTCATCCTTATGGCTTTTGTTGTTTGAGACTGTGTTGTGTCGCTCAGGCTGGCCTTGAACTGTTCCTTTTGCCTCTGTATACCAAATGCGGGAACTACAGACATATGCCACCATGCCCGGCTTCATGTCATGTTCTTTAACTCCACTCTTGTGCAGATTATAGGCTCAAAGTTTTTGATGGACAGAAATATAGCCTTTAAAATATCTCATGATTCGAGGCAGTTTATCCATGTTATGGATGGCAGATAGCACCAGGGCTATGAGTGAGCTGACTGGGGAGTCCTCCTTCTCTACTGAAATAGAAGTCCTGAGTAGGTGAGCGCTGATCTTCAGCAGCAGTGGCAGGCCACTGTGCACAGGCAGCAGTGGCACAAGTGAGTTGGAACCCTCAGCCCTATAGATGATCCAGCGCTTAGGTTGGCCCTAAGAAACCAAGACTCCTCAGCCCTTACTTAGAACTTGCTGCTGCATCTTAAAGACAGCCTCGGTACTCAAATTCCTTTACCCTGGTTGCATGGAGAGGTGTCAAGTCTTTAGAGCCAAGGATCTTACACCGCATGCTGTAACACTGGCTGATGTGGAGGCCTAAGGAATCCTGCTTTCCTAGGCCTACACAAAGGCTTTCTTTGTGTCACAGCCTCAGCCCAGGAGTAGTCAAGAAAGGACCACTCAAGAGAGTTCTTTTTAAACTGGGCCTGGCCAAGCAATGGTGTCCAACACCTTTAATCTCAGCACCAGAGAGGCAGAGGCAGGTGGATCGCTTGAGTTTGAAGCCAGATTGGTCTACAGACTGAGTGGGTTCCAGGACAGCCAGGACTACACAGAGAAACCCTGTCTAGAATAAAATCAAACAAAGCTGGGCTTGCTGTTGCAACACCAGGGAAAGCAGCACAGGATAGCATCTCCCAGAGGCCTCAGGAAGGGTGCCTTGGCATCCTGTTTAAACCATACAAAGCGAGTTTTGCAATCCCAGCATGCCTCTCAGCACCGGACAGTGAGCACCATCACAGCAGTTCTCCCTTTGGGCCACCAGGGGAAATGCTCCCCTGTGACCTACATGGAAATGGTGGTAGTAGGGTCATTTAGAATTCACTAAGGCTTATGATAGCAAAGCCTCTTCTACACACTCTTTCAAACAGCCCTGGCTGCCTCGGGAACCTCTCTGGTCAGGACATCAGCTAGGATCATTGCTTGGTTTTCTCAGAGTAGCTGCAGAGTGTTTCAGATGGCTGGTATGGATAGAAAGACAGCACTAGGGGAGGTTGCCGAGTTGGTAAAGTGCTTGCGGCACAAATGGTAAGACCTGAGTTCCGATCCTCAGCACCCACATAAAAAAGTAGGTGTGGGCACTAGCATTACAAAGGCTGAGACAGATTCCAGGGAGCTCACTAGTCACCCAGTCAGTGAGCGCTGGTTCCCGTGCATGCACACACAACGTACACACACTGATACATGTACTTCCTGAAAGCTAGCGTCACCAAGTGTCTTTTCAGTATTTATTTTTTCATTTGTATATATCCTATTCCAGGGTCTTGCCTGTATTTACATTGTTGTTGTTGTTGTCCTTTGTTGAGTCGTAGGAAGCTGTTTACATGCTTTGGATATTTAAACCCTGTGTAGCCCTGGCTATCCTGGACTTACTTTGTAGACCAGACTGGCCTCAAACTCACAGAGATCCAGATCCTTCTGCCTCTGCCTCAGGAGTGCTGGGATTAAAGGCATGTGCCACCACACCTGGCTGTCTTCATTTTCTTGATAATGTTCTTTAAAAACGAAAGTAGGGTGTGACTGGGACTTTTTGGTTATTTATTGGGTCTTTTATGTACCACCCTTCTCCACCCCAGTTCTGCTCTTACAACTCCCCAACACTAGGCAGAAGAGAAAGAAGGATAGAGAGGAAAGGGGGCGTCATTATGTTTGGACTCCTTCCTGCTGATTTCCAGTCCCTTGTTTCAGATTTGATCTTCCCTGACACTATATCCAATTTCTTCTTCTCCTCTCTTTTTGTACAACCGCTTGGCAAACTGGGACAAATGAGGACCAGCAACAGCAGCGAGCAGCATGACAAAGGGCTGCTACTGCCGTAGCTCTCAAGGTTTTGTGTACCCTCTCAAGAGCCCCCAGAACTCCAAATGTCATATACTTGCAGAGACTGTCTGCAGATGACAAAAGCACACCCCCTGTGAGAGCACAAGGCAGATCACAGTCAGCTGCTACGTACAGCCTGAAGCAGCCACATATCCCACACCTGGGCTGAAAACAGTTCTGTGTTTTTAAATGAATCAAAAATTATCACTACAGTAGGGATTTTGGTTTTACTTACATACTGATACTTTGGAGGCAGGCTTTGGCTATATATGTAGCCCAAATTGGCCTTGAACTCCTGATCCTCTCACCTTTGACTTTTTCTATTGAAATGGGTCTTAACATTGTAACCTACCTATGCTGTCCTTTAACTCCTGGACATAAGCCATCTTCCTGCCTTCTGAGTAGCTGGGACTACAGGTGTCTACTACCACATCTGACTAGTTTTTAATTTTTTCTTAGAGCTTTTGTTTAGTCAGTCTGGGAGAAAGGAGAGCCTTTGGTTCAGTTTGCCTTCTATTGCCATAAAACACCATGACAAAAAGCAAACTGGCGAGGAAAGGATTTATTTTATTTTACAGCTATTGAAGGGAAGCCAGAACAGAACCGCAAGGCAGAAATCTGGAGGCAGGAACCAGAGGCAGGAACCGGAGGCAGGCCCCGGAGGAGCACACCTTACTGGTTATTCTCTGTGGCTTGCTCAGCCTAGTTTCTTATGCAACCCAGGGTGACCTGCTTAGGCATGGCACCACCCACAGTGGTCTGGGCCCTCCTACATCAATCATTGATCAAGAAAATGCCCTATAGGCCAATCTGATAGTAGCATTTTCTCAATTGAGGTTGCCTCTTCCAGAATGATTCTAGCCTGTGTCAAGTTGACAAAAAACTAACTGGCACTGCCCACACCTAGAAAAGATTTCTGGATTTCTTAGTGGGGAATCATAGTTTTCCTGACACTGAAAAAACCCACTGGGCAGCTGGGATGTGACAGAAGAGAGCAGAACTATTTGTCTGTGGCCAGTGGAAATCTCCTCTGCCTTGAGAATCTGAGTAGGTTATCTTGGCAACTGTCACTGTGCAGTGGCCACGGAGACAAAGTTATAGATGCCATGTCATCTATTCAGATTATTAACCTACAAAGAGCATTCTCCAACATCTGTTCATAAGGCTGTGATTTTTGTCCAAAGATTCCTTTCTTGAATGAGATATAAAACACTGGAGGCCTAAAGATTCAAAGTGAGAACTAGATACAGTTGTGATTGTGTAGAAAGTGGTCAGCTCCTCGAACTTCCTCTTTCCATGTCTGTTGCTATCCAAACCTAATTTTTTTTCTGGGAGACAGGGTTTCTCTATGTAGCCTTGGCTGTCCTGGCCTCACTTTGTAGACCAGGCTGGCCTAGAACTCAAAGTGGTCCGCCTGTCTCTGCCTCCTGAGTGCTGGGATTAAAGGCATATGCCACTATAGCCAGTTGTTTTCCTTTAGTCTTTCTTCGCTGCTGTGGGGTGGGGTGGGGTGGGGAGCATGGGAATAGACACAGTCACAGATGGATAAAACCAGCTACAGGAGCTATGGAGCCAGGGGCAGCAGAAACAGCCCCAGCCCCACGAGCAGGCATGCTGGCAAGGTTGCCAACAGCCTGGGTCATGGCATTTTCATTGTTTTTCCCATTCAGTTTGCTAATGACCTTGCTGCTGGTCATCATCTGCCTTGATGCTCAAGCTGTCTAGAGTCGTTGATAGCTTTGGCCCTGGGAGAGAAGCAGCCCCCAAGGGCAGCCAGCAGGCAAGAGGCCACGTATCACATGTCTGTCAGCTGGGGCCGGCAGGTCTCACAATCTCTGAGGTGTATGTAGGGCAGCAGACAAAAAGCTAGACTTTAAAATGTTGCTTATGTAATATCTAAGAATTCATTGACAAGTCAAAAGTCATGAAGTTTTTTTTTTTTCATTCTAAGAGTTTTGCGGTTTTAGCTCATGTTTAGATTGTCTTTCTATCCGTTTTGTTTGTTGAGACAAAATTTCAGTCTTTCCCAAGCTGGCTTCAAACTCCAGACATCAAGTTATTCTCCTGCCTCAGCACTGTGTGTGGCTGAGGCTACAGGTGCTCACCACCACAACCAGCTCGTATCCATTTTGAGTTAATCTGTGTGTAAGGTATGCAGCAAGTGTCCCATGCCATTCTTTTGCATATGGAACTCCAAATCTCTGGGTGCCATTTGTTGAGAAAATGATTCTTTCCCTCACTGAGTGACTTGGCACTCTCTATGCTACCCAAGGCTGCTTGCACTTCATATAAAATTGAGAGTTGGATTTTCCACATCTCAAAAGATTGCTAGAGATTGATGGGAACTATGTTGACTCTATAGATGACTCTGGGGAGTGTTTGTCGGCATATAAATGACCTGCCTCTAGGTTGCTTAGCAACCTCTGATGTCATCATCTGCTGCCAGCTACCAGGTGTGTGCCAGAGGCACCAGATATAAAGGACAAGCCATGTGCCCCCCCCCCACGCCTCTCTTCTCTCCCTTGCACTTTCTCCAGTCCATGAATTCAGGATATTTTTTTCATATCTCTCCATTCAGGACTTCCTTAATGATTTTCAGCAATACTTTATAGTTTTTATTTTTACAAGTCTTTTACCTCCTCTGTTAAATTTATTTCTAACAGAGCTGTGATATGATTTTGTGATGGAACACTTGCCTTGCCTAACATGCAGTAAGTGGGAGTTTCAGTTACCAGCAGAGCAAAACTTTTTTTGCATTGTTCAGATTTTTGTTTGTCTGTTGTTTTTGTTTTGAGACAGGGTCTCTCTGTGTAGCCCTGGCTGTCCTGGAACTCAATCTGTAGACCAGGCTGGCCTCAAACTCCCAGAGATCTGCCTGCTTCTGCCTCCCGAGTGTTGAGATTAAAGGCGTAACCACCTGACCACAGGGGGGAGAAATGTTAGTGTCCCCTGCCTTGTTTTTTGAAGCAGGGTCTCACTGTGTAGCCCTGGGTGGCCTGGAACTCACTATGTAAAGCAGGCCAGTCTTAAATTCAAAGAGATTCAACTACCTCTGCCTGACTCTGCCTCCCAAGGGCTAGAACTAAAGACCTATGCCACGGGCAGTGGTGGCGCATGCCTTTAATCCCAGAATTTGGGAGGCAGAGGCAGGCAGATCTCTGTGAGTTTGAGGCCAGCCTGGTCTACAGATTGAGTTCTAAGAGAAACACTGTCTCCAAAAACCAAAGGGGAAAATAAATACCTGTGACACCAGACCCCGATTTGTAACAGTCTTTTAACCCAAGATGGTTCACACTTTTCAATACACTTATAACCAAAAGTTCTCTTTGTTTTCTTTTTGGGTTGGTTGTTACTAGTGTATTGATTTGAAGGCATAAATGTGTGCCTTGAAACTAGAATTATTAGTTTTAGCTGTTTTTCTTTTCTTTTTTTGTTTTGTTTTGTTTTTCAGTTTTCTATAAATAGGATCATACCATCTGTGAATAGAAATGGTTTGCTTTTTAATTTTCCAGTTTGGATGCCTTCTGCTCTTGCCTCTTAGCTAATTGTTCTGGCTAGAGGGCCCATACACTACTGAACAGCAGTGCTGAAGTGGAATGCGTTCCTTGTTCTTAGTTATAGGAGAAAGACTTTCATTCTTTCACCTGGACTCTGCTGCTTTCTGTAGATTCCTATGGATTTCTTTTAACATGCTAAGAAAACTGTTGGGTGTAGAGTTTATTTTTTACACTACTTTATTGGGGTTCCTTAAGCCTCTACCTCCCTTCACCCCAATCCCTTCCAACACCCTAGCATCAGGTAAGAGAGAAAGAAGATTAGTGGGGAGAGGGGCCTAGGTCTCTTTAGCTACTTCCTGCTGGTTAGGGTGGTTGGGCTTCTTGGGGGCAAGTCCAATCTTTGTTTCAGGACGTCTCAGACTTCTCTCAAACTGCAGCAGCAAGGGGAAGCAGCAATGCCTTTTTTCTTAAAACACTCCCAGCCTCTCTTGGGGCTCTGGCATTTATCCCTCTCTGGAGTCCTCAGAATTAAACTATCTGCAGCTGACAAAGATCACGCCTCTCTTAGAGCTCGCATGAGCCAAATAGTCAGATGCTGTAGACAATCAGAAGCAGACCCATATCCCACACCTGGGATTAAAACAAAAACATCATTACATAACATAACTGAGTTTTTAAAGACACCAAAACTTCCACTACAGTTGAGTGCCAGGCATGAAGCAGGATTAAAACAAAAAACCCAAAAAACAAGCTGGGTTCAGGAGTGCACGCCTTTAATCCCAGCACTCAGGAGGCAGAAGTAGGTGGATTGCTGTGAGTTCAAGGCCAGCCTGCTCTACAAAGTGAGTCCAGGACAGCCAAGGCTACACAGAGAAACCCTGTCTCAAAAAAACCAAACCAAACCAAACCAAACCAAACCAAAAAAACCTACCAAAACTGCCTACCAAAAACATGCCTTTCCCGTAACCCAAAAACATCTCAAGCCAGCCATGGTGGTGCACACCTTTAATCCCAGCACTTGGGGAGGCAGGTGGATCACTGTGAATTTGAGGCCAGCCTGGTTAATTTTAAGTATGCAGACAGCTATGGCTTTTAGCCAGCAGGGCCTCTTAGCCACTGGGGCAGGTCAGGCAAGGTCCTATGGCTCCTGACAGTGTACAAAGGTAGTCCAGGACAGCCAAGGATACACACAGAGAAACTCTGTCTCGAAAAGCCAAAGCAAACAAACACAAAAACAACAAAACATCTCAAGCAAGAATGTTAAAAACAGGGGCTGGAGAGATGGCTCAGAGGTTAAGAGCACTGATTGCTCTTCCAGAGGTCCTGAGTTCAATTCCCAGCAACCACATGGTGGCTCACAACCATCTATAATGTGATCTGATGCCCTTTTCTGGCCTGCAGGTGTACATGTAGGCAGAGCACTGTATACATAATAAATAAATCTTAAAAAAAAAAAAAAAGAATGTTAAAAACAATAAACTAGGGCTGGAGAGATAGCTCAGTGGTTAGGAGCACTGGCCTCTTCTTCCAAAGGTCCTGAGTTCAGGTCCCAGCAACCACATGGTGGTTCACAACCATCTGTAATGTGATCTGATGCCCTCTTCTGGCCTATAGGTGTACATGCAAGCAGAACACTTGTACATATAATAATAAATAAATAAATCTTTTATTAAAAAAACCAATAAACTAGGGGCTAGAAAGAAAGCTTAGCAGTTAAGAGCACCTGATGTTCTTGCAGAGAAACCAGGTTTGATTCCCAGCACCCACATCTGTCACAACATTCCAGCTCCAGAATATTAGACTCCCTCTTCTGGTCTCGACATGCACTGTATTCACACGGAAGGACAAGCAGGCAAATGTGTATAAACATAAGTGAGGACACATCCATACAGTCTCACGGGCATGACTGTGGGCTGAACAAGATCACAACCAATGGACAAGCCAAAGTGATGGAGAAAATCCCACGAGGTCCTGACTCTACACGAAGAGCTGGAGGCAACTGAGGATGCAGGAGAAACAGTTTTCCTCAATGAAGAGCATGCCAATTGCTTACCCAATACCAAACTGTCAGCCCTGGAGTCATACATGGAGTTTCTTTGAAGACTCAGCTGTGGTAGTGTGCTGGGAGCTGTCTTGTGAGAAGGCACATGATGTTTTTCTGGAAGATGTCCTGTGAGAGGGTATGTGCTGTTTTGCTGGAGCAGACTTCTGAGGTGGCGAGTGATGTTGGAAAGAGTAAATAGAACTCCATGGATTTTGCATTGCTCTGCCGCCTAGCTACGCTTCGCTGGTCTTTACTGGTCTTTGCTTCACAGAGAGAAACGTTCCAGAAAGCCTCTCATGGTACCCCAGCTGATTCTGGCCTCTTTTGCTGACTTGTGCTGATTCAACAGAGCCTTGCTGGCTCTGCCTCGATTGTTTCTGTGCCTCCCCTAGGGATTCATGTTGCTGTTTGGTGTTGGTTATTGAACTGGACTGCTGGTATCCTGACAACGCTGAGTGGAATTGGCCCAAGACACTACGTCTAAATAGGTCCATAACCCCCTTTTCCTATTAACTTTTTTTCTCTCTTTCCTCTGGTCAGTGAGTTAGAAGGGAGGTTGAAATGTTTAAGGAAAAAAAAAAAAAGAAAGAAAGAAATGCTTAAGAACCTTCAATAAAGTATGTTTTGAAAAATCTAAGCTGACACATACAATAACTTTATACAAACTGAGACTGAGAGGGTTATATTTAGAATATATATGTTTGTATATATACATATATGTATATATGTATGTGAATATATACATTTATTTCTATAACAGTGAAAAAAGAGGCTATTAAGTTGAAGGAGAAAAGGAGAGGTATATGGGAGTGCTTGAAGCAAGGAAAGGGAAGGGATAAATTTGTAATTATGTTAATATCAAAAATTAAAGTTAGCCAGGTGTGGTGGCGCACGCCTTTAATCCCAGCACTCAGGAGGCAGAGACAGGCAGATCTCTGTGAGTTCCAGGCCAGCCTGGTCTACAAAGTGAGTCCAGGACAGCCAAGGCTACACAGAGAAACCCTGCTCAAAAAAAAAAAAATAAAATAAAGAAAGTTGGGCATGGTGGCACACATCTTTAATCCCGGCACTTGGGAGGTAGAGGTTGGTGAAGCTCTGTGCATTTGAGGCCAGCCTGGTCTACAAAGAGAATTCCAGGATAGCCAGGGCTACACAGAGAAACCCTGTCTCAAACAAAACAACGCAAAAATAAAAATAAAAAAGGGAGAAGATGGAGAAGTGGCTCAGTGGTTACGAGCACTGACTGCTCTTCCAGAGGAGCCTGGTTCAATTCCCAGAGCCCATATGGCAGCTCACAGCTATCTAAGATCTGACATCCTCATACAGACATGCAATAAGACGCACAAACGCACAGAAAATAAAAATAAAGTACTTTTTAAAAGTTAGAACATCAAATTAAAATAATGACAAACTATTTACTTAGGGCCAAAATATTTGTGGCGTTGAGTTAACTATATCAGTTGTCCTCTCTCATCAGGGCACCTTACCATTTCATTTACAAAAAGAAATTATTTTAAGGAATATAAGAAGACCAGACAGGCTACACAGAGAAACCCTGTCTTGAAAAACCAAAAACCAAACCAAACCAAACCAAACAAAAAACACCAGACCCTATATTTTTCTTTAACTTTTAAACTTTATGTAATCCTTAAACTTTGTTGTAAATGACATCCTTTGGCCAGTGGAACTTGGATAGCCACAGAGTCACACGTATACAGCTGTCAGAAGGACACCTAAGTCCTTCCTTCAAGAAGCCTGCACCTGCCAGGCATAGGTGGCACATGTCTTTAATCTCATCCCTTAAGTGGCAGAGGAAGTTGGATTTCTGTGAGTTCCAGGGCAGACTCTGTCTCAAACAAACAGCAGCAAAAGGAAGCATCGTGTCTCCGGTGTGTAGTGCCTGGCCTATGTGTGTCTGTAATGGTCATATGTAAATCTAAAGCGGGTGCCACCTCCTATCACTACTTAGTACTTTTTGCTGCCTTGACTCCACTCTGACTTGTCCTGACGTTCTCTTCCGTGATAAAGTCTAGGATCTGGCTTTAGGGAAGGCCTGTAGCCTGCATATAATATAGACTTTCCTACGTCATCCTACTCTGCGCCCGTAGATCTAACTTAACTACCTTAGGAGGAATGCCTCCATCTGCCCAAGGAACGGCACAGGCACGATGTCTCCTTGTGGAAGTGTAGGACATGGAAGGAGATTATGCAAACAGCCACTGTTTGGCATGAGACTTTCTGCTCCCTGAGCACATCTGGAGCAGAAAGTCCTATTACTAGTTCAGCAGAGAACTACTATGTACGTTCACCATTGCTCTTCTGTTCACACTTTGAACCCTGAGGTATCATGAAATAAAAGCTTCGGAGAATCTGCCTTGGTTGCTTTTTCACTGCTGCGAAGAGACACCAAGGCAACCTATAGAAGAAACAGTTTATTGGGGCTTACAAGTTCACTGAGTTCATGACCATTATGGTGTGGAGCACGGCAGCAGACAGGCAGGCATGGCACTGGAGCAGAAGTGCAGAGAGAAAGAGAGAGAGAGAGAGAGAGAGAGAGAGAGAGAGAGAGAGAGAGAGAGAGAGAGAAACACTTTTTAATCCTTCCCAAACATTTCCACCAACTGGGGACTCAAGCAGTCAAACATATGAACCTCTGATGACTGTCCTCCTTCAAACACCATCACAGAAACTCAGGAAAAGGATCTTGGGCAATATCACCCAGAATCCCCTGGTTCTGTTGACTCTCTAGTCCAACTTCAACTCCTCTGCCCTGGTCACTGGCAGGTCAACGGAGGTCCCTAAGCAGGGAGCGCCTCGGGCTACTGGTAGAAGTGCTAGGCTGTGTCTCTGCCGCTGCTGACAGGCATGATGGTATATGTCTGTAGGTCTAGTATTGGAAGATTGAGTCAGGAGGGTCATGAATTGGAGGCCAGCCTAGGCTGCAAGTTACAGACCAACCTGAGCTCTATGAGACCCTATCTCAGAAGGGGATAGGAAAGGAAGGAAAAATAAAAAAAATTATTGGGCTGGCATTGTAGTATAAAGGTAGAGCACATACCTAGCACATGAAAGGCCCTGGATTCTATTCCCAGTGAGAGGGGAAATCCCTAACATCTTAATTAACTTTTTAGAGATTAAGTTTTAAATTATGTGTTTATTGGTATGTGATGGTTAGTTTTGTTTTGTCAATTTGACCCCAGCTAGAGTCATCTGGGAGGAAAGAACCTTAACTGAGAAAATGCCTCTGTAAGATTGGCCTTTAGACAAGTCTGGGGGGGGCATTTTCTTGGCTAATGCTTGATGTGGAAGAGCCCAGACACTGGTGGGTGGTAACACCCCTGGGCAGGTGGTCCTAAGGCATATAAAAATGAAGTCTGAAAAAGTCTCTCCTCACCAAAATATAGTCAGGTCTGCACAGAAATATCCTAATCTCAGTTACCACTTTCTTTCTTTTTAGATTTATTTATTTTTCATACAGTATTCTGCCCACATGTGTGCCTGCATGCCAGAAAAGGGCACCAGATCTCATTATAGATGGTTATGAGCCACTAAGTGGGTGCTGGGAATTGAACTCAGGGCCTTTGGAAGAGCAGCTAGTGCTCTTAACCTCTGAGCCATCTCTCCAGCCCTTAGTTACCAATTTGTATCTTACTTACTGTAAAAGTATGGACTTTCTATGCCCACCCCAGTTCCCAAATAATGGCAGGGAGACACTATATTCATTAAAAGCTTCAGGTACACTGGGCGGCGGTGGTGGTGCACTCCTTTAATCCCAGCACTCAGGAGGCAGAGGCAGGTGGATTTCTGTGAGTTCAAGGCCAGCCTGGTTTACAGAGCTAAGTCCAGTACAGCCAAGGCTACACAGAGAAACCCTGTCTCAAAAAACAAACAAACAAATAAACAAACAAAAAGCTTCAGGTACTATAGCTGGGAAGATACCCAGCTATTCTTTTGTTTTGTTGACAGGGTTTCTCTGTGTCGCCTTGGCTGTCCTGGACTACAACAAAACTAGAACTCTGTCTGTCTGTGTAGTTGTTGTTGGTTTGATAAACACAATGACCAAAAGCAGCTCGGGAGGAAACGGTTTATGGGTTATGGTCCATACTGAAGGAAGCCAGGGCAGGAACTTAAGGCAGGAGCAGAGTGCATGGGGGAAGTGCCGTTCACTTGACTCCTTTGGTTCTCTCAGCTGCTTTCTTTATACAACCCAGGACCTGCCCCGGGATGCTTCCACCAACTATGCTCTAGTCCCTCTTTCATCAACTAAGAGCCAAGAAAACGCCCCACAGGCAAGCACATAAGCCGGTCCAATAGAGGCTAGTCCTCAATCGAGGCTCCCTCCTCCCCGTCAGGCCAATTTGACAGCTGATGCTAGGACATACGCCTAGATATAACCATTGTATGAAGTATAAAGCGGGACCTAAGAGATAGGATTAGTAACTAAGATTGGAATAAAAGAACCTTTGCTTGGGTTGGCGGTAGCTTTGTTGGCAGAGAACTTGGGCAGCTTTCAGGAAACGCCATCGTCAGCACCCCAGCAGCACCAGGCGAGATGACCCACACGGCTCAGGAGGTGGAGGCAGAAGAAACACAGTTGCGCAGGCTAAATAGCACAAAGTCCAGACCAATCTCGCATACTTGAGACCTTGTCCAAAACCAAGAAAAAAACCTCCACGTGATTGCCAAATTGATACTACTTGGCAGATTGTAGCCAATGAAGCTGACTAACTTGTGAATTTATTATTACTCAGTAAAGCCTGCAACGGTGAAAGGACGCAAATGTGTTTCTTCTGAAGCGTGCTCATGAGCAGGGTCTACTTTACTTCGGCCACTGGAGACAAGAAAAAGTCGCACTGTTCAGGCCAAACTCATAAGGTCTCCTCGCACCTAGCACTGTACATGGAAAGTTCTCTAGCTTGGCCTCAGTGTGCAGTGCGCAGGCTCACAGTGGAGCCTTGCACGGGTGTTTAAGCCCAACAACAAGAGGCCGAAAAAAGCCTTGGGCAGTGTTACTGCGCAGGATATTTCTCTCTGTAAGGTTAGTCTACGCTCGGAGGACCGCAGGCGCAGAGCAGTTCAACACTACGGCCTATGGTCCGGTGTGTGGTTGACAGAGTCGGGTAGCGGAGCCGAGGGCCCGCAACACTGCGCAGGCGCGCTTTCCGTTTTCGGGCTGCGGCGCAAAAGCCGAGCAGTGCGCAAGCGTGCGCATGCGCGAGGCGGAGGCGCGATGGCAGGTGTAGGGGTCCGGGGATTGCAGGCGATGGTGCGGTTTGTGCTGCTGGTGCTTACTGTGTGTGCTGCGGGTACCCGTGGGCTCTATTTCCACATCGGCGAGACCGAGAAGCGCTGCTTCATCGAAGAAATACCCGACGAGACCATGGTCATCGGTCAGGGGGCTTGAGGGTGGAGGGGCCCTTTGTTTTCTCCTGGTCCTGGGAAGCACCCCTCCTTCCCTGTCAGCTCGCCCCCATCCTGAGAGCGCCTTGAGGGCACCAGATCCCCTGCCCAGCACCCCGGGGCTACTTGTTGAGGGGCAGGGCGTAACTGTGTGCCTGTCCCACAGGCAACTATCGAACTCAGATGTGGGACAAGCAGAAGGAGGTCTTCCTGCCATCCACCCCTGGCCTGGGCATGCACGTAGAGGTGAAGGATCCGGACAGCAAGGTAAGCCTCCACCCCTGGCTGGGAAGGCTCTCTCTGTCCATTAATGTCCTTATGAGATGTAAAGCCTCTCCTTGATCCAGGGTAAAAGTCCCTAGGTACCAGCTCTTGCATTTTGGGACGCCGTTGTAAAACTGAGGCTTGTTTGTTTGGTTTTGGTTTTTCGAGACAGGGCTTCTCTGTTGTAGCCCTGGCTGTCCTGGAATTCACTCTGTAGACCAGGCTGGCCTCGAACTCAGAGATCCGCCTGCCTCTGCCTCTCAAGTGCTGGGATTAAAGGCGTGCGCCACCACCGCCTGCCTTAAACCTGGGATTTGATGCATCCCGCAGGTGGTACTGTCCCGCCAATATGGCTCCGAGGGCCGCTTTACGTTCACGTCCCACACACCCGGTGACCATCAGATTTGCCTGCACTCCAACTCCACCAGGATGGCTCTCTTTGCTGGAGGCAAACTGGTAAGTGGCTCGTGGGTCTTAAGCGGCTCTCACCTGTTTCCAGAGTTGACTTATTGCTGTCTTTTTTTCGCCCCCGGCTGTTGCGGGGAGCGGATGGGCACAGTTAGAGTTGGGGAAACAAGGCTTGTCTTTCTTCCTCACTCAGCCAGAGACAAGAAAGGAACTGGGTAACAGGGATGGGCAGTGGGCGGTACCCACTCATTCGTCCTGTTTCCTCGTAGCGTGTGCACCTGGACATCCAGGTTGGGGAGCATGCCAACAACTACCCTGAGATTGCTGCTAAGGATAAGCTAACAGAGCTGCAGCTTCGTGCTCGCCAGCTGCTTGATCAGGTGGAGCAGATCCAGAAGGAGCAGGATTATCAGAGGGTAAGGCCGGGCATTGCCTCGCGCTTGCGGCTGCGGTCAGTCGACCTTTAACCCCACGGGGCGGTGTTTCTGGTGGGGCCTTTCCTACTTGGGAGATCCATTTTATCAGAGATTGAATTGGGAGTTATCAGTCTACTACATAGGGGAGGTTTGCTTTTCCTCACTTCATGTCTATGTCTACAGGGCCAAGGGTTGAACCCAGGGCCTTACCTGAATGTTAGGCAAGATCTCTACCATTGGGCCGTGCCTTCTGCTATATATATGTATATATATATATATATTATATATATATATATATATATATATATATAAAATTTATGTACATATAATTATATTTATTATAATTATGCATATAAATACATAATTTATATATAATTATGATATCTATGTGTATGTGTGTATGTGTGTGTTTTAAAAGCCTAGACCGCCCAGTAGTTCCACGTGGTCCCCCATCCAAGCACTAATGAGTCCTGCCCCTACTTTGATTCTGGGATCAGATCTCAAGTGTTCGGGGTAGTGCGGCGGCTGTAGACCCTTTTATTTTTCTTTTTTCTTTTTTTAACCCCTTGAGTTTTTTGTTATGAAATATATGTAAAAACTTATTTCAATCGTTTCTAATTGTACAGTCCTGTGGCATTAAGTGAATTCATATCGCGTTGTAACTGTCATTACCACCTGTGTGCATAACTTACACCTTCCAAGAGAATCTGGACCCATCAAACACTCCATTTCCCAAACTGCAGTTCGGGTTTTTCGTGTGTGATCCTAATTAGTGTTAACACTGACTCCCCACGCACCATGTTACTGTTCTTTTTGCCTCAGTGAGGAGAGTAGCCACTGAGTGGAATTACAGGTGGTATTCTAGAGGCGTTTGGTCTGGGAGTTATGCGGTCACACAAATGGAAGGCCTTATAATAGCAGGTTCTGTTTTCCTGCCCATTCTAATCCTCTGTTCACTGTCCCATGCAGTATCGTGAAGAGCGCTTCCGTCTGACCAGTGAGAGCACCAACCAGAGGGTCCTGTGGTGGTCCATCGCCCAGACCGTCATCCTCATCCTCACTGGCATCTGGCAGATGCGTCACCTCAAGAGCTTCTTTGAGGCCAAGAAGCTGGTGTAGGGCTCTTGCCATGCAACCATTCCCTTTTGCTTCGATTATTTGATAATTTCCCCACCCAGCCCCTTGTCCACCTGGATTTTGAGGAGGAAAAATGAAAAACCGTGTGTCCCATTGGTATCATGGTAATAAGCCGTTCAGATCAGCTGCTTCTGACCCTGTTTCTCCAAGAGACAGACATTCGTCCAAACTTTCAAAAATCTGCCTTAGGGTTTGGGAGAACTTGGAATTAACCCCAGATCGCGTCATTTCTTTTGCCTCTGATGATTCTTCTGTTTTTGAAGAGATGACCAAATGTTCCTCTGTTTTCTGTTTGTCTGCGCGTGCGGCAGGCCACTGGCGTGCCCATGGAGGAGGCCCTGCCTCAGTGTCCCTGGCTTAGTCCTGAGTTCTCCCAACAGCTTTGTGAATGTAAATAAGAGGCAGTTCTTGGCCCTGAAGGACTGAGATGTTTTTCTATATTTTAGAACTATTTTTGGATAAATTATATATTTTCCTTCCTGACTGAATCATCATCACTGCCTGTAAACTAGCCAAAACCACCAATCCAGACCTTACGCCTTCTACTGCTTCACACGTTTTTCACCACTGCCGTGCAGTGCTCAGAATCTCGGCAGCCTAGGACCAGAAAGCAGATACTGTAGTTACTCTTAAGTCTGTGTTAGAAGGCACAAAGAGTGAGTGGTCTTGAACACTTGTGAGTCCAATCCCCCAGAGAGTGACAGAGCAGCTCGGAGCAGTGCACACGTCAAGTTTGACATAAGCAGTGGTAAATGTTTTGTAGGTTCCATTTTGGTTCTGAGACAGCCTCACTCTGTTGCTCTGGCTGACCCAGAGCTCCCTATAGACAATACTAGCCTCAGATCTACCGTGTCTGCCTACCACATGCTGTGATGAAAGAGGCATGTGCCATCACACATTTTCTTCCAAGGAACCAGATTTTGGTTCTTTATGCAAAAATTTTCAACGAAATAGAATATAGTAGCTATGTTTGATATGAAATAATAGGTTATGGGCAGAGGTTAAGGCCAAAAAAAGGGGGTAGGGGGAGTGGAGGGAAGGTTACTGGCCTATTACTGCTTGCCTTTGTAGAAAACCTAGGGTAGACTTCAATGGGCACACATGCTAAGCTTGGCCTGGGAATGAATAGGATGATTGCTCAATCATTCTCAAAGGTCACCCTGGTAGATAAAATGTCAGCAAAGAACAACAACAAAAAAATTTGATTCCTTAGCTCCTAAAGCATAAACAGCTTTTATTACACGTCCCTCGCCCCCTTCTGTATAAACCTCAGGCCATTAGTTGCCCATTCTTGATATTTTATTTCATAGTTTTATTATATATTTATTTGGAATATTTATTAAATTTCCTTTTCTGACTTATAGAACTAAACTCTCCTCTTGTTATTTCTGTGTTCTCTATTATATATAAGCCTATTTTATACTTAGTATGTATGCAATATTTTTTTTAGTTAGCAGAGAAGAAGGAAAAAAAAAAAGTTTACATGTCCCTCCTATTTCCAATTCTGGATGGCCACCAGAAAAATTCCTCTGCTACTTAAATAGCCTGGCAGTTTTCTTCAGGTTAGAGTTAGTATGAGAAGTTAGATTTTTAATAGAGTTATCTTGATTTTAGCTTTTTGAGACAGGATATGTATACATAGCCTTGGTGTACATCAGGATGGCCTCAAACTCACAGAAATCTGCTTGTCTCTGCCACCAGGGTGGAGGGGTTAAAGGCTTGTGCCACCATGCCCAGCTAAGAGAATGCCTTGAGGTTTTGAGACAGTCTTGAGGTAGAACTTACATTGGTCTCTAAATCAAGATTCTCTTGGCTCTGCCTCCCAAGTGTTAGATGACAAGTGGGTGCCAACATATGCCCAGAAATAAGATACATTTAGAATGGCTTAGACGTGCAGATCCATAACACGAGGCCCTTTAGAAGGGACACGTTTCTGCTCTGATGATGTCTTAAGAGTTCTAGGCAGCAAAGTAGAGACTGGGCCTGGGAGAATAAGAGGCCAGAAAAGGCTAGGCCAGGCCCTGATGGGCTTGTCCAACAGTAAACACACTGGAGCGCACATCTCAGCAAGCAGGGCTTCTGTTGCTGAGTCCTCTCCACCCCGCCTTGGAAACCCAACAAATCTCTGGCAGCACTCCAGTAGGGTCAGAGTCAGCCATGGGTATGAGATGCCCAGGAAATGACTGCCTTAGCTGTATCTCTATCCTAACTCCTGAGTTGTGATGCCACCCAACATGACAGATTACTAATCAGATTACTTTAAAGTAGGGTGTTGGTCTAGATCAGCAGTTCTCAACCTGTGGGTCGTGACCCCCTTGAGGGTCCAATGGGCCTTTCACTGGTGTCACCTAAGACCATCAGAAAACAGGGATTTACACTATTCACAACAGTAGCAGAATTGCAGTTAAGAAGTAGCAATGGAAATTTTGTGGCTGAGGTCATCACAGCATGAGGAAAGTTGGGGACCACTGCTCTAGGTCATCAGGACGAGCCCACTGTAATCACAGGTGTCAGAGCTAGCCTTTTGCACTTTGCCTTCTAGTCCCACCCACCTTCTTCAGCATAATCTTCTCCTTTTCCTCTCCTTTAAGGCATCATGCACGCTAGGGAAGAACTCTACACTGAGCCATTTTCCCACTTCCAAGACCCTTTATTGGTCTTCAGCCTATTCCTGTTGTCAGTTTTTTCCTTTTTTTTTTTCTTTTCCCAAGACAGGGTTTCTCTGTGTAGCCTTGGCTGTCCTGTACTCTCTTTGTAGACCAGGCTGGCCTTGAACTCACATCGATCCTCCTGCCTCTGCCTCCTGAGTGCTGGAATTAAAGGCGTGCACCACCACGCCCAGCTCCCTTTCTATACAGAAGACCCTGTTGGTAAATATTTTTAGCCCCTACCAATTTCTTCCATCATTGTGCTAACAGTAATTACCAGAATGACTTAACAAACTGTTAGGTTTGAGAGGCCACCACTGGGTGACCTTCAAGCAAGCAGTTATTAAAGAGCTGGAGTGGCAAGGTGAGGGAAAGGCATTAACCCACAGGGAGGGAGCAGAGTTCGTTTAAAGTCTCTTGTAATAAAAGTGATGGGGGTGGGGATGGGGGTGGGTGGGAGGGTGCCCAGAAGAAATAGGCCAGAGGTCAGATGACATCACCTTACTAGATATAGAGGCATACTTTATTTCCGGCCTTAGATGCTGTTTAAGAAGTTAAGTTGGAGGGGCTGGAGAGATGGCTCAGAGGTTAAGAGCACTGACTGTTCTTCCAAAGGTCCTGAGTTCAATTCCCAGCAACCACATGATGGTTCACAACCATCTATAATGTGATCTGTTGCCCTATTCCGGCACGCAGGTGTTACATGCAGACAGAGAATTGTATACATAATAAAAAAAAAATAAATCTTTAAAAAAAAAAATAGAAGTTAAGTTGGAGCCGGGCTATGGTGGCGCACGCCTTTAATCCCAGTTCTTGAGTGCCAGGGCCAGGCGGATCGCTGAGAGTTCGAGGCCAGCCTGGTCTACAAAGTGAGTCCAGGACAGCCAAGGAGACACAGAGAAACCCTGTCACGAAAAACAAACAAACAAACAAAGTTAAGTTGGTCGTGGTGGCACACGCCTTTAATCCCAGCACTCCCAAGGTTAACTCAGGCAGAATATCTGCGTTCAGAGCCAGTACCTTACATACTGAGTCCCTCTCTCAAAAAAACAGAAGAACAAAAAACAAACAAAACAAACAAACAAAAGGTTCCAAGGACATGCCCGGGTAAAGAAAGTCTGGAAGAAGAATGGGCCTCCTTAGTATGTGGTAACACCATCTAATTTTTTGTTTGTTTGTTTGTTTGTTTTTGTTTTTTGTTTTGTTTTTTTGAAAGTCAGGTCCCAAAGAAGGGGTTGGTTCAACTTGGCTCTTCTGCGAGCTATGGAAGATTGCAGGGCGTGTGGCAGGATCTGTGAGTCTTCACAGCAGCTGGAGGTCTGATATAACATTTATCTTAATAGGTTAGCCCTCTGTGCAGTAATTTAAACCCAGTGAGATTAGCCTCAGACTACCCACAGAACCGTTCCTCTGCGCCCGTGCCTAAGTGGCGGCAGCCCTACAGTCTCTCGGTGGCATCCAAATGGGCCTTGCTGCTTCCTTTCAGCCAGAACGCGGTCGGATCCTAACCATAACCTAGCAGGCAAAGCCCGCTCATGCCACCCTGTGGGTCAGGGAAGACTGAGGCGTCCGGGAGGAGGCACCCACGATTTCAAGGGCGATAAGGAGAACCTTTGCGGACGCCCCGGAACGTAGCGCAACAGCACAAATGTGTAGCAAAGCCGGAAGCCTACACCGAAGAACTTCCGGGAAGTGACGTATCCTCCGGAGCTGATTGGTGGTTGTTGTGTCCCGCGTGCGCACTGTCAGTGCGGAGGCACGCCATGGAGGACCAAGAGGCGCTAGGTTTTGAACACATGGGGCTGGATCCCCGGCTCCTGCAGGTATGGGGAAGGCTGTGGAGCTGGGACTTGGCCTGCTGCTGCATTCCGCACCGCTTGAGCCGCGTCCCCTTCCTCCTTAGGCTGTCGCCGACTTGGGCTGGTCGCGACCTACGCTGATCCAGGAAAAGGCCATACCTCTGGCGCTGGAGGGGAAGGATCTCCTGGCTCGCGCCCGCACAGGCTCCGGAAAGACGGCAGCTTATGCTATTCCGATGCTGCAGTTGCTTCTCCACAAGAAATCGGTGGGTATGAGGAAGGAAGTCCCAAAAGTCCGAGGAGGGAAGTGCCCATTTATGCAAAGGTTTCTGTTGGTCTTTTAACCGAGTTAGGCGGGCCGTGGGGAACCTGGTCCATTTGCGGCATGAGCTCCGAGCTGGAGTTTGGGTTAGTTACTTGCCTGTCAATCCAGGCCTTGCTGCTCCTATCACCAAGGAAACCCCCTCCCCGACCCCCTTTTTTTTAATCTAGAAAGGGCACATCAGCTCCATACCTAGTATGTGTTAAGTAATTTCAGACACATAGCAAGTCATTTAAAATTTTAGTGTCAGGGAAAGCTCTCCAGGCTGTGTTCTGAGGTGGGCAGAATTAAGAGTTTATCAGAACACAGCTAGGTGATTGTGTTGCAGTGCACAGTCCTCAGTGTTTGGAAGAGGTGGAAAAAGAGCATCAATACTTTTTGGGGGGGGGCGGGAGGGGGAGAGACAGGTTTCTCTGGGTAGCCTTGGCTTTCCTGGACTCACTTTGTAGACCAGACTGGCAGAGATCTGCCCGCCTCTGCCTCCCAGAGTGCTGGGAGTGCTGGGATTAAAGGCGTGCGCCTCGAGTCCTTTTAACGATCTTTAATTCGTGCTCTTACAGACAGGTCCTGTACTGGAACAAGCTGTGAGAGGCCTTGTCCTTGTTCCTACCAAGGAGCTGGCTCGGCAGGCCCAGTCCATGATCCAGCAGCTGGCTGCCTACTGCTCTCGGGATATGCGAGTGGCTAATGTCTCAGCTGCTGAAGACTCAGCTTCTCAGAGGTAGGTGGAGGCTGCAGGGCTCTAAAGGATCCAAGCGCTGCAAAGATGTGGCCTTGGTTTTTGTGAGTAGCAACACAGGGCAGGTCTGCCAGGGAGAGGTTCTGGCTGCTCAATTCTCGCTGCCCATACCTTGCCACCTGTAGAGCTATGTTGATGGAGAAGCCAGATGTGGTGGTGGGGACGCCGTCCCGAATATTAAGCCACCTGCAGCAGGACAGCTTAAAACTCCGTGAGTCCTTGGAGCTGCTGGTGGTAGATGAAGCTGACCTTCTTTTTTCCTTTGGCTTTGAGGATGAACTCAAGAGTCTTCTCTGGTAAGGGAGAACTGGAAATGGTTCCTACAGGGACCCTCTGGGAGTCTAGACTCGGGACTGGAGTGGGACGGGTGGAGCTGGAGCCTGATCAGGCTCTGTTTTTTTCTTTCAGTCACTTGCCTCGGATTTACCAGGCCTTTCTCATGTCAGCCACCTTCAACGAAGATGTACAAGCTCTGAAGGAGCTGGTACTACATAACCCGGTAAGGGTTGGTGGTGAGCATCTGGGACTGGCGCGGGGGACACTCAGGCTTGTCGTTCCTTCTCAGAGGAAACTTGCCAGTTGGGGTAGGACTGTTGTTGGCTGTGTCATCCCTTGCTCTTAGTCACTAAAAGGAAGTCACCTAAAATCATTATAGATTTCTAGGTGTCCCTAGTCCAAACTATGCCTTGCCTAGGTTTACCTGGGGTCACTGTGTCTTCGAGGGGAGCCAAATTCTAAGACCAGAGTTCACTTCGGAACCATTGTGCAGGCCTTCTGTACTGTATCTTGTTGCCCATCAGTGTTTGTTTTTGAGGCATACACTGATGTTATAGGCGGCATCGTTTGTGTTTCTGTATACCATAATAGGCAGGACACTTTGAGTTCTTAGTTTATAGCCTTGTGGGGTGTGGGGTGATGGCTTACACACCAGAGATCCTTAAAGGCACATCTTTTAAAAAAAATATTTTATTAATTTATTCATATTACATCTAAATTGTTATCCCATCCCATGTATCCTCCCATTCCTCCCTCCCTCCCATTTTCCCCTTACTCCCCTCCCCTATGAATGTGATTGAGGGGGGGCCTCCTCCCCCTGTATATGCTCATAGGGTATCAAGTCTCTTCTTGGTTAAGGCGCATCTTGCCCTGAACTAAGGTGGGTGCTTTGGTTGGTGAGGCAGTGGCCATAGAACCTCTTCTCTTTCTTTCCTGATCACAGGTCTGTCCTCTTCCTAGGTTACCCTTAAGTTACATGAGTCCCAGCTGCCGGGGCCAGACCAGCTGCAGCAGTTTCAGGTGGTCTGCGAGACTGAAGAAGACAAATTCTTGCTACTGTATGCCCTGCTCAAGCTGTCACTGATTCGGGGCAAAGCCTTGCTCTTTGTCAACACTCTAGAGAGGGGTTACCGGCTGCGTCTTTTCCTGGAACAGTTCAGCATTCCCTCCTGTGTGCTAAATGGAGAACTCCCGCTGCGCTCCAGGTTTGTTACCGGTTATGGTCTATGTATTTTTATTTTTTTTAATGTACATTGGTGTTTTACCTGCATTTATGTCTTTATGAGGGTGTTGGATCCCCTGGAACAGAAGTCACAGACAGTTGTGAGCTGCCATGTGGGTGCAGGGAGTTGAACACGGGTCCTCTGGAAGAGCAGCCAGTGCTCTTACTCACTGAATCTCTTTCCAGCCCCATGGTCTATGTCTTGATGAAGACATGGGGTTTTGTGCTGCATTTGTAGTCTAGGCTGGCCGTGAACTGAGGCTGTCCTTCTGCCTCAGCTTTTCAGGTGCTGGGTTTAAAGCTGTGGGCCACCTTGCACAGCCTGGCCTTATTTCTTCTCTCCTTCCGTGCCTCTTTGCTATGCTAGGGATTGAACCCAGAGCCTTCCCTATGCTGGACAAGCACTCAGCCACTGAGTTGTGCGCTTAGCTCCATGCTCCTGTTCCTTTTTTTATTTTATTTAAAGACTTGTTAAAGTACTCTGCCTGCATGTGTGCTTTCACACCAGAAGAGGGCACCAGATCTCATTATAGAAGGTTGTGAGCCACTATGTGGTTGCTGGGAATTGAACTCGGGACCTTTGGAAGAGCAGACAATGCTCTTAACCTCTGAGCCATCTCTCCAGCCTCTTATTACTCCATTTTCAACTGAGGAAACTGAGACAGGAGCCTGAAGATGATAAAAGAGATTAAAGGGGACAAGTAGGGGAGGAAGGTGCTAGGATTGGGAAGAGCTCTTGTGCTCACCGGGCCAACCATTCCTCTCGGATTGCAGGTGCCACATCATCTCTCAGTTCAACCAAGGCTTCTATGATTGTGTCATAGCAACAGATGCTGAAATCTTGGGACCCCCAGTCAAAGGCAAGCGGCGAGGCCGAGGGTCCAAAGGAGACAAGTGAGTCCACATTTCTCTTTTCTCAGCACATGTCAGACTGAAGCTGAGTATGCAGAGCAGGTTGCCAGACATTCTTGATGGTTACACTGGGCAGCCCTTTGGGCCCTTGCTTAGTTTCCTGGACAGACAAGGAGAAGTAGAGAGGATGGTAAAGGGTGATTCCTGTGTGTGCAGCACAGTGTCAGGCTGGGCATGGGTGAGCTGACTTACAGCAGACATGGTCTAGGTAGCCCTGGGCATGTGGCTATGCTGCACAGAGAATGTGCTTCTGAGGGGAAAGGGACCCTCTCTAGCCTGCTTGAAGAGTTTTTTTTGGGGAGGGGGGGTTGGTTTTTCGAGACAGGGTACTCTGTGCAGCCTTGGCTGTCCTAGACTCGCTATGTAGACCAGGCTGGCCTCGAACTCACAGGGATCTGCTTGCCTCCTGAGTGCTAGGATTAAAGGCATGTACCACCATGCCTGGCTGGGTCTCAGAACTCTTGTAGGTCAGGGTGTTCTGCTATTTCCCAGAGCTGAGGTCAGGGCAAGGGTTTGGCCAGATGTCAGAACTCCATGCCACCCCTTAATATCCCCACCCCCCCCCACTCCCCCCCTCGCCGGCTCCCGGAGTATTCTTACTGGCTGATTCAGGGTTGTTTTCTCAGGGCCTCTGATCCGGAGTCAGGTGTGGCTCGGGGCATAGATTTCCACCACGTGTCTGCTGTGCTCAACTTTGATCTTCCTCCCACTCCAGAAGCCTATGTCCATCGAGCTGGCAGGTCAGAGGATGGGGAGTGTGGTGAGCCAGGGCATGCTGAGGGGGTTGAAGTGATCCAGACAGAGCCATGGGCTAGTGCTGCATGCTTACTCCTCTCCCCTGCAGGACCGCTCGAGCCAACAACCCAGGCATAGTTCTGACCTTTGTGCTGCCCACAGAGCAGTCCTCCTTGGGAAAGATTGAGGAGCTTCTCAGTGGAGGTAAGAGCCCTGCTGCGTGACACTCTGTGACCCTGGGTCTAGAAGCCGGCTCCTCCTATTGCACCTTGCAACCACAGTATCCAGAATAGTTGTGCACACCTGTCATTGCAGAACACAGGGGACTGAGACAGGATAATTGACAATTTGAGGCTAGCCTGGGATACATAGCAAGAGGCTATTTTTTGGTTGTTACTTTTAAACCAAAGAATGGGGCTCGAGAGATGGAGCCATGGTTAACAGCACTTGTTGCTCTTTTAGAGAACCCAGGTTTAGTTCCTAGCACCCATTTGGCAGTTCATAGCCATCTGTAACTCTAGCACCATCTTTTGGCGTCTGCAGGCACCAGGCATGTAGGCAATGCACATAATGTGCATAAAGATAAAGCATTTGCATATAAAAAGTAAAATAAAGAGAAACCTTTTTCTAAGTCCGAGATGAGAGGGAAGAAACCTTATACCAACACCAAGTGTGGTTTCAGGTACTATAGTCCCAGCACTGGGGAGCCTGCAGCAGCTGATTAAGAGGTCTATGTCAGCCCAGGCTACGTAGCTGGTTGGAGGCTACCCTGGGCTACATAGTGGGGGCCCTGTGTAAAATGCCAAAAGGGCCATCGTGTTGACAGACTCCCTCCACCGCTGCCCAGCATCAGCTTTCCCTGTGTGACACGAACCGTGTCCTTTCACACATGGTGACTGGGGTGGTTCTCCAATGGTGTGCTCACTGAGTGCCTCGTGGTCAGGGACTAGCTAGATATCTCCCACTTCTGGTTCGGATGCCGGCGGTGAAGTGTGCCTTGTCTTCAGGCAGCAACCATCACTAGGAGAGTGTCTTGTGGCCACAGCAGCCTTGGATTGAGTTGGGGGTGGGGGGAGACTGAGGACACAATGGCACAGAGGGCTCAAACACACACCCTAACCAAAGCATCAGGGGAGCCGCTCTTAGCCCAATTGTAGCACTGCTGTAGCCTCATTTCAGAGCAGAAAGGAGGCTGCCAGGAAGGCCTGCCATGAGCCCTGCCCTCAGCCCTCACTGTGCCTTCTCTCCAGAGGGTGAGGCCCCCGTCCTGCTTCCCTACCAGTTCCAGATGGGGGAGATTGAAAGCTTCCGCTATCGCTGCAGGGTAAGCTTGACAAGGATGGAGAAGGGGGGTGGTTGAGGACGAGCCGTGACCCAGGGATTGCACCCCATTGCTGAGCACTCAGGAATAAGGCTGCCTGATCCCTGGTCTGCCACAGGATGCCATGCGCTCAGTCACTAAACAGGCCATTCGAGAGGCGAGGTTGAAGGAGATCAAGGAGGAACTTCTACACTCAGAGAAGCTCAAGGTGAGGGCAAGCTTGGAGCTGACAGTTTGGGAAACTGGCTAAGCTCTGAGTAGTGAGAAATAGCTGGGCAGTTTGCTGGCCTTTGGCAGGGAGAGGCAGGAAACCAGCTGAAAGAAAGCTGCCCTGCTGGGAGGTCGGTGGGTTCTTGGCATTAGTCACAAGTGAGCGTGTGTGTGTGTGTTCGTTCAGTGGGTTCTTGGCATTATTCACAAGTGAGCGTGTGTGTATGTGTGCGCGCGCACATGCGCACACTTTTAGGAAGCCAAAGATGGAAGCCCTGTAGCCTTAAGGGGTCATACCAGGGGCCTTAGAAAATACAGGTCATACCTGGATGTTAGACATGGGAAGCCAGGCATGGTGGCGCACACCTTTAATCCCAGCAGAGGAAGGTGGATCTCCATGAGTTCGAGGCCAGCCTGGTCTACAGAGTGTGTCCAGGACAACCAAGGCTACACAGAGAAACTCTGTCTCGAGAAACCAAAAATAAATAAATAAGTAAAAAATCAGGGAAAAAAATCAGACACGAGAAAGAATGTGTTGATGGTGTAAGATGACTCTGGCATAGGAGAAGGGACTACATTCCAAAGCCTCCAGAGATGACACATTTCTAGAAGGTGGCAATATTCGGTTCTGCTGCAGCATGCATTGCCACACTTGGCCAGCAGAGGTCAGCTGTCCTGGTTGGTGCTAGGCTGTGGCTCTCAAGGAGGGTGATGAACAAAGTGGTAGGCAAACTTCATGGTGACAGTGCATCTTAAACTTTGTTCCCTCTCTGCCTGTCAGACGTACTTTGAAGACAACCCCAGGGACCTCCAGCTGCTACGCCATGACCTGCCCTTGCACCCAGCAGTGGTAAAGCCTCATCTGGGCAATGTCCCTGACTACTTGGGTGAGTGTTGCTGAGGGTCAGGAGACTGGAGGAAATGGCCTTGCACTCCTGGCCATCTTCCGCCAGCCCCTGAGCTGGGTGCTGGGAAAGCTTGTGTGTGAGAGGACCTAGAGAACCAGGCGGTACAGCATGTGTGAACATGAACAGCTGTGCCGCTGTGCACCAGCTCGTGTGGACTTGTTCACCCATCCATCTCATGGTAGCTCTGCTGTGTTGTGCAGATGAGGAGGCCGAGGCTATGCAGAGTTGGCGGCACATTCCAGGATTTGGCTGGGAGGGAGAGTGAGCCAGTCAGGGTGTCCTGTGTTCTCAAGAGGGCGAGCACATTGGAAGGAGACTCCTGGGCTCAGGATCATGTGCAGCAGAGTGCTGTAGATTGGTAGGCACCAACTGAGGCCTCTGTGGTTTGTAGGCGGGATCTGGTGAGGCACACACAGGGCAGAGGGAGGAGGATAGTCATTCAGTGGCCCCTCTCACCTCATGAAGGCTCTGGGTGATAGGTCGTCCTCCTTGCATGTCCACTGTGGGATGTTCTTGGTGCCGAGTACTCATGCCTTCCATGCTTACAATGAGCATAAAGGAGAAGAGTCCACGAAAAGGGCGCTGGGCAGTTAGCTAGGCTCCCCCGCCATCCTGATCTTGCTGCCTGGATTGGAGTCAGTTTGCTAATGTGATGTTGCTGTGTTAGAGTGACAGGAAGGGCGGGCAGTGATGGCACACACCTTTAATCCCAGCACCTAGGAGGCACAAGCAGGCGGATCCCTGTTAGTGTAAGGCCAGCCTTGTCTGTACAGCAAGTTTGGGACAGCCAGGGGTACAGAGAGACCTTGTTTTGAAGGGGGAAGAAAGGTGACAGAAGGTATAGGAGGGATATATCAGGGCAGAAAAGGTGTAGTGATGTGAAAGGGCCGAGGAAAGGTGGGAGCACAATAGTGCTGGAGGGGGTTCCTAAGGGACAGGGAGCCAGGGGAGACCTCATCCTTGGTCAGTCTGAAACTTTAGGAGGGTCCCTTAGGCCTAAAGGTACTTACTGCTAAGAGTGTGGCCAGGAAGTTTGTGAGAGCCAGGAGAAGGTGTGAAGTGTTAGACGTGGCCTAGCCTGATGGGGTTGAGGTGGGCGCTGAGGCCAGGCCCACAATCGCCTGAGGTTTCAGTGCAATATAGAGGGAAGGTGAGGGCAGTAACAGGGCTAGGGAATCTGCAGTTCAGAAGCTATACAAGAGGACACCCATGGACTTCTCTCTGTTTAAATGCATTTCCCTTCCTTCCTGTCTGTATGCCACCTACACTCTCTACCACTGCATGTACCATAGCTTCTCTCTTTTGTTATGTGTTCTTTGCAGTAAATCTAATCACTACAGACATGATTTAGACAGCGGGAGTATAGGGAGCTAACTTTAATCTTTTGTTTTGTTTTGTTTGTTTTTGAGACACAGGCTCTCTGTAGCTTTGGCTGTCCTAGACTCACTTTATAGACCAGGTTGAGTATTGGAGACCCTTCCTTCCTTCCTTCCTTCCTGCCTTCCTGTTTCCTTCTCTTTCTTTCTGATGGTTTTTGGGTCAGGGTTTTCTGTATCTCAGTTGTCCTGGAACTTAATCTGCAGACCAGATTAGCCTTGAACTCAGATCCTTCTGCCTCTGCCTCCCGAATGCTGGGATTAAAGATGTGCACCACTGCTGGGCGTGGTGGCTCATACCTTTAATCTCAGCACTTGGGAGGCAGAAGTAGGCGGATTTCTGTGAGTTCAAAGCCAGCCTAGTCTACAAAGAGAGTCCAGACCAACCAAGGCTACACAGAGAAACCCTGTCTTTTTTTTTTTTTTTTTTTTTTCCAAGACAGGGTTTCTCTGTGTAGCCTTGGCCATCCTGGACTCACTTTGTAGACCAGGCTGGCCTCGAACTCGCAGCGATCCACCTGCCTCTGCCTCCCGGGTGCTGGGATTAAAGGCGTGCGCCACCACGCCCGGCTGCGAAACCCTGTCTTGAAAAACCAAAAAGAAAAAAAAGAAAAAGAAGGCATGCACCACCACTGCTGAGCTGGAACCATTTCTTGGGCAGGCTTAGAGTCTGCTGCAGGTGTACAGTAGCGCTGAGAAGGCACTGGGACAACACTGGAGGCCAGGTTTCCCTGAGTAGAGTGCAGTGTGTAGCTGGAACTTAGAAGCAGGGGTGAGGCTACTCCTGAGGCCCAACATCTCTTCCAGTTCCTGCTGCTCTTCGTGGCCTTGTGCATACTCGAAAGAAACGGAGAAAGCTGCCCTCCTCTAGGAAGGTTAAGGTATGTCTTCTGAGGATCTTGGGACTATGGCAGGGCTCCTTTCCACCTTGCCCTTCGTCTTCAGCAGCTCCCTTGCCTGAGGGACGGATAGGCCTCCCAGGAATAGGGGTGTGGTGTGTCTACAGCTGCCCGAAGGCCCTGTTTCTGCCCTCAGCTGGCCTCCCTCACATTGTCTGCAGCAGCTAGCAATGTGTGCTTTGTGGCACAGGAATTTTGTCAGGTGCCAGCACTGCTCACTCTGTCTGTTTGGACCATCTGCCTGATTCCTCCAACTAACTGGTCACTCTGCCCCTGTAGAAGGTGAAGACCCAGAACCCACTGCGTGACTTCAAGCGCAGGGGAAAGAAAGCTAAACCCACAGCAACGCCTTCCTGAGGTGGCCTGAACCTGAGGACACTGAGCTGGGCATCCTGGCCTGGACGGAGTGGACTTCCCATTCTGTGTGTGTGCGCACACACTCTGGTGTTCACTGCCTGCACAGACTGTAACCTGAGGAAGCAGCCCTGGGCACTATCTCCTTGGTGCTGCTGGTCTGCCATCTTGTAGCGTAACAGAATAAAGATTCCAGCTGCCCTTGGCCATGGGCCTCTGGCATGTGGGAAGAGGCTGCTTCCCCAAATCTCCAGAGTTGACAGACTTTCAAAGGTGGTATGTCTTGCTTTGTTGTGGCATTGAGTCCTTGGGACCCACATGGTAGAAGAGAGAACTGACTCCCACAAGTTCTCTGGCCTCCACATATGTGCCATGGCATTTGTGGCCCCCCTCCCAAAGTAAATAAATTCAAAATTAAAGCAAAATTAAAGATGAGGTCACAGCAGGTGGGACTAGGGTTTGGAGTCTGGCCTGGCCAGCAGCACAGGACTTGCTGTCTGGATTGTCCACTGCAGTAATTCGAGTTCTTGTGGCTCCATCCCATCCCAGGAAGGTGACACGAGTGCTTGGGTGGTCTGTTGCATTCCTCTGCTAGCTGCAACAGGCCCTACACTTTGATGGGGATGAAATGACTTAGGCTGTCAAGAAAATGTTCCCTGTTTTTTCTGAGTCTAAATAGGGAGAGTATGTGGAGCTCATTCTCTTACAGTTTTGGGGTTTTTTGTTGTTGTTTTGTTTTGATTTTAAACTTTTTATTAATTCTTTGTGAGTTTCACATCAGTCACCTCAGTCCAACTCATCTCCCTTTTTCCTTGGATCCACCATCCACCTTTGCAACACCCCAAAATAAACACATAAACAGAACAAAGCCTAGAAAACATTTTGTCATGGAATCTGTAGTGTGTCCCACACTACACATCTCTGTCCACACATCTTGTGCATGAGTGTTCATTGCAGTGAGTCATTGGTCTGGCTCCTGTGACATCCCCAATACTGGATCCTCGCCAGAGCTCCAAGTTGTCCTGTTGCTGCTGTGTGTCATAGAGGTCCCACAGCTTTGGGTCAGCAGAACTGGTCCTTTCACGTGACCCAACAGTTCACAGATGATGTAAATTTTGGGGTAGGCCAACTCAAAGCCTTGATCTGTGTGGGCCTGGGTAGTAGCTGAGCTGTCTACCCTGCCAGCTCTCCTTATCTGCACCAACAGGATGAGCTCTCCAGCCCTGCTCTGTCAGGCCACCCAACACCACCATCCCACAGGAGACAGGGTCAACTTACCTGATCTCATGCCCTTGGGCCTGGCTCACTAGTACCTATATGTCCAGAGCCAGCTCCACTGAGCTGCCCAGTCAGGGCTTGGGGCCTACTCTCCCAACTGCTGCAGCCAGCAAGGGACTGGGACAGCCCTCATGTTCTCATGTCCTTGAGGCTGGCTCACCCATGCCCTTCACCATCAGGGCAAACCACTGTTGCCCAGGCAACGTGCAGCCCACTTTTCTGAGTGGCACAGCTAGTGAGGGGCAGGGCCAGCTCACCCAGTCTCATGACCCAGGAACCAGCTTTCCTGACTGCCACAGGTGACTTATTGCTGTAAGGAAACACCATGACCTAAGCAATTTGGGGAGGAAAGGGTTAATTTCACTCACAGTTCCATCTAACAGTTCATCCTCAAAAGGCAGGAGGAGCTGATGCAGAGGCCATGGAAGGGTGCTGCTTACTAGCTTGCCGTGGGTCCTCCCACATCTATCACCAATTAAGAAAATGGCCGTTGTCATTTCCACAGCCTGATTTTATGGAGACATCTTAACTGAGGCTTCCTCCTCTTAGGTGACTTTAGCTTGTGTCTTTTGTTTTTGTAGTGACAGGGTTTCTCTGTGTAACAACCCTGGCTGTCCTAGACTCCCTTTATAGACCAGGTGATCCACCTGCCTTTGCCTCCCTAAGTGCTAGGAGTACAGGCGTGCACTACCACACCTGGCTTAGTTTGTATCTTTTTGACATAAAACTGTCCAGCACATTCATTCTATGTCCAAATGGCCTTGTGGCCATGTGCAACGATCCCTTTGCTTTGGTTGGCAGGGTTATCTTTTACACTCCGCCTGGGAATGACATCTGTGTCCTTAACCTTAGAAGAGCGTATCTAAACATGGACGGGACGAGCCTGTGGCTAGGGATACTTGAAATAGACTCAGGAGTGAGCTACCCAGGACTGGGAGGCACTGGCCTTGTGAGCCTAGGAAGAATGGGGCGGGGTTTGCTGGAAGCCTGAGGTGTCACCAAGCAGTAGAAAAATCCAGGCAGCCTCCAGTCTGACATTTTTGCTTATGCCTGGTGACCTGCTGTGTCTTAGCCATGATCTTGCCTAGAGTCAGGAACAAGGCAGTCTGCATGTTAGAACTTTGTGGGAACTAAGGATTGGGCCCCTAAGCCACAATTGACTTAACAGGTTAGGGTTTATACCATCTGATTTTTGCCTATAGGAGAAAAGGCTTACATACTAGGGTGGACATTTGAGCAGTACACAAACTGGGAAATCGACATGGCGGGGGAAGCCATGATGCTGAAGGTTTGAGCAGGGCCACATTTGGAGAGACTGCTGAGGAAGGAAGGGCAAGAAGAAACAGCAGTCTTGGTAGGTGACATATACATGTAAATCCCCCAGTACAATTGAAGGTAAAAAGACCAATGTTGTCACCAAGATATGTGGCAGGTTAAAAACTCATCTGGTTGACCTTGGAAATCTGAAGGCCTCCTGTTTAAAAGTGAAAGGACTGCTGGGTTTTTAAGAGAACACCACCCTGACCAGATAGTCAGACCTCCATTGATAATGGAAGACAGGGTGTGTCCAGAAACCTCTGGACCCAGAGCATGGACGGGTCCATGTTGCACCTGCCAAGGATTAATGATTCAGCTTTTGAGGAACTCATTGCGGGACTTTGGCCTTTACAGTTGATGTTCCTGGGAGCCAATAGCGATAAGGCTGAGCTTGAGCAGGGAGACAGACGCCTCAGCTCATGGCACCCTCCTTTCCCTGGAAGATAATTACTATGAGATGCCTATCTTACAGGAGGGGCTGCAAAGGGTTCCCTTTCCATTTATGGCAGCCTTCCACTTTCATCCTCTCCCTCCCTCCTTCCTTCCCTCATTCCTCCCCATCCCCCTCTCTTTTAAACAACATTAAAGGAAGGAGAAAGTTGGTTCACTGAAGAGGGCCAAGTAGAGAGGGCGCACACACTCCTTTTTCTTCTTATTTTTCTCCTCCTCCTCCTCCTCCTTTTTTGATTTTTTGAGACAGGGTTTTCTCTGTGTAGCCTTGGCTGTCTTGGACTCTCTTTGTAGATCAGGCTGGCCTCGAACTCACATTGATCAGCCTGCCTCTGCCTCCCAAGTGCTGGGATTAAAGGTGTGCGCCACCACGCCTGGCTCTCATTCCTCTTGAGACGCCTCTGGAACTGGATGGGTCCAGCCTTTCTAGCTCACCCACCTGACTGCCCACACATGTATCAGCAAACTGCCGGGATCGCCAGTGAATGTAACAGGTGTCTATGCCTCTAACAGTCACAGAGCAAGGCACATCAAGAGAATCTGTGATGATGGAGCACCACCCTTCACGTGCCCAGCATGCCAAGATCATAGTGGCTGGGCCAGATCATTACTGGCCATATGGCCTCATAAGGAAAGACACTGCATTTTTTGAATACCCTGTAAGTGGTGATGTCATGCTATCTGGAGGGCTCCTTTGAAGGCTAATGCAGCACAAAGGTGAAGTGCTGGTGCAGCTAGTCACCTAGCACCCTTACTGTGGCCCTATTCTGTGCTGACAGCTGATGCTTCTCAAGTGTTTATAAAATGGCCCCACCTCCAACTCCCATGCACACCAGGTCACAAAGAGATCTTTATAACATACAGGGGCTTGGGGCTGGGCTAAGGCTCCATGGTGCTTGCCTAGCATGCCACAAAGATGACAGGCTTTGTTTCCAGGGACACTAGGCGCATGCTTGTTCTGCAGATCTAGGGCAGGCTTGGGATTCTGTGTTCCAAAGTGAGGGCCAACCCTCTGCTGCCTAGACCACAGTCTGAGCTTTACCACTCATCTGTCTTGCAGGTGGATATGCAGGTTCTGATTACTGATGCAACCAAGGCCCATCATCTGACTAAGGGATGATAAGGCAGGTTTCTGTCAATGTCTCTAGCCTGAAGGTTCAGACCTGCTGTGAGGCTGCTCTTTCAGCCAGGGGCCAGTACAGAAGTTCATCTACTTTGAAATTTCAGGAAGGTGAAGAATGTTAATAGAAAACCATGTCCCATCCAGTATTTGGAATGTAATTGTGTTGAAAAAAAAATTATTTGAGGCTGAGGATGTAGTTCAGTTGATGAGCTTGACTCCCAGCAGTGCGTGCGCGCGCGCGCACGCGCGCGCGCACACACACACACACACACACACACACACACACACACACACAAGGAAAGAAAAGAAAAAAAGGTGGGGGGGGGCATTGTTTTCTTTGAAATTCAAATTTAGCTGTGTCCTCTGCTTATGTTCTATTTGGCAGGTCTAGGGCATTAACCCTCTCTCACCTGGCATGGCTTCCTCCAGAATGCAGTTCTGGAGTCAGTTTGTGCTTCTGATAATTGTCTCAACTCCTGAAACCCAGTTTCTAGTGACTCACCCCACCCTGATGTGGGCGTGCCCTGGAGTCAGGACCACACCAAGTTGTTTGTGTGTTCCTTCCTGCTGCTACTATACTAGAAGCTCTGAGTATCAGCACCTCTCCTTTCATACTCTTCTCTGACTCAAGGATCTTAAAGAAAATGCCCAGTTAGATGGGCCGAAAGCCACAGAAAGAAGTTAGTTGGCAGGGCTGGACTCTGCACCCAGCACAGCAGGCTTGACCCAGGAGCTCTCACATCATCTCCATAACTCAGAGCTTAGATGGGAGGTGCCAACTGCACTCCTCTCAAGGGCTGAGATGTGCCAGAGGCCCCATGTTTGACTAGACTGGCTAACAGATGTGGACACCCGTATACCCTTAAACACCAGCTCTGTAAGCAGAGGCTGCCCATCTGAGAGGTCTTGCTTGCAGGCCGCGCTCATGCTTCTTGGTGTCCTGACGGTCCACAGTGCAAGTGGTTGGTTTAAGGTTATAAAATGCAGTGCAATGTTACAGATGACTAGAAAAGTCTGGAGTCTGTGGATGAAGGCTACCAACCAGCTTTCAGTGATGCTTCAGGGATTGCATGCTTCACAGTGACTAAGTGGGAAAGGCCAGTTGCCCTGATCTCATCCCTCATCCCAGCTCAGAGTGGACACAGGACACGTGGTCTCCATCTCCTGTTCCACAGTCTGGGTCTACCCTCCCCTGTTCTGTGGTCAGTGTGTTCTGTCTTCTTTCTTTCTTGCTTTCTTTCTTTTCTTCTTCTTCCTCTTCCTCTTCCTCTTCTTCTCTTTTCTCTTCTTTTCTTTTCTCTCTCTTCTTTTCTTCTTCTTTGTCTTTCTTCTTCTTCTTCTTCTTCTTCTTCTTCCTCTTCCTCTTCCTCTTCTTCGTCTTCTTCTTCTTCTTCTTCTTCTTCTTCTTCTTCTTCTTCTTCTTCTTCTTCTTCTTCTTCTTCTTTCTTCTTCTTCTCCTCTGTCTTGGACTCACTTTGTAGACCAGGCTGGCCTTGAACTCATAGCAGTCCACCTGCTTCTGCCTCCTGAGGGCTTGGATTAAAGGTACAACCACACCTGGCTCGTGTTCAGTGTTCTTGATCCCGCTCAGGTTGAGATCCTCTGCTAGAACCTGTAACTGAGAAATAGGATGCTGGGGGTCACTGGTCAAGGCAGGTGGACCTAACTGCCTTTTCTCTCCTCTAAGCAGCCTTTAAGGAAGTACTTAGATGCCTCACCTTTCAGAGGAAGGTTTGCCTCCTTCCTGTCTTCACTGTGGGCTGGCACAGGAGGCTTATGCTGGCTCTGGTCCCCTGAGGATGGAAACAAAGACCCAGACATCAGGGCCACCATATATAGATCCAGCTATAGCCTCATTCCTGGAGAAAATAGCCATATACATTTATGGAAATGTGAAGATTGGCCCCTTGAACAAGATAGGGTCCTTTATGGAGGAGACATACAGCAGCATAAAGCTACACCCAGTGACTGAGAAGCTGAGTGCCCAGGAAGGTGGTACAGCTCTGACCACTGCAAGATTTGGAAGGAACCTTCCAAATCTGGAAGGAACCTTCCAGAGTGAGTCCAGGATGGCCAAGGCTACCATCAGCCTGATCATGTGGAAGAAGTGTGGGTGAATGGGCACTCTCAGCCAAAGGCTCTTTGTAGCATGGGGCATTTGGTAAGGTGTGGAGACATTTTAGGTTGTCTCATCTGGCTGGTGGCAACTCCTGGGAAGAAGGTAGGTAGGGTCTGCTGCTGAAGTCAACAGTGCACTGGGCACCAGTTGAGATCTCCCACTGAACATCAGTTCAAATCTGGCTGCAAGGAGCAAGAGACAGGTGGAGCTAGGCTTTTGGATTTTGGAGGGGGAGAGCAGGGACTTCTAGGACATCAGTAAGGAGTGGTCACAACTCTAGAGAGGAGGAGACCCATGACAGGAGTGGGAGGAGGAGCCTGTCATTCTCTCAGGCCAAGTGGCCCTAATGGTGGAAAAGTGTCACCATGTGCCACTGAGGTGCGGCAGTAAGCACTGACTGTCCCATCTACCTGCTCTACTATGCTTTAAAAATGTTTTAACCATCCTTTTTTTTTTTTTTTTTTTTTTTTTTTGGTTTTTCGAGACAGGGTTTCTCTGTGTAGCCTTGGCTGTCCTGGACTCGCTTTATAGACCAGGCTGGCCTCGAACTCACAGCGATCCACCTGCCTCTGCCTCCTGAGTGCTGGGATTAAAGGCGTGCGCCACCACCGCCCAGCTGTTTTAACCATTCTTAAGTGTTCAACAATGACATTAAAGGCATTCACAGCTGGGTGTGGAGGTGTGCATCTGTAACCCCAGCTCCTGGTGCGGCTGAGGCAAGAGGGTCATGAGTACGAGCCAGCCTCAGCCACAGGGTGAGACCCTGTCTCCACACCCCACAAACAACAACAAACCAAAAAGACGAAACAAAACAAAATGTCACTTCTGTATCATTAGTGCATCTGGCTTAAGTTTTTATGCTTTCGTTTGGATGAAACCCAACTATCAATCTAATGGGATGGCTCAGAAAAAAAAAAAAAAAAAACCCTGCCATTGTAAGCCTGATCACCTGAGTTTAGTCCTCAGAACCCTCTGTAGAGCGAGAGAACTGACTCCTGAAAGTTGTCTTCTGACCTCCATATGCGCCCTACACCTCATCATGCCAAACACATGCAACTAGCACAGGAGCAAGCAATGATTCAAAAAAGAGAGGGAAAACCAAATTCGGTAGCTTTCTTTTTCTTGTCTGTGCTTTTTGTTTTTGTTACTGTTCTGTTTTTTTTTTTTTTTTTTCTAGACAGGCTTTCTCTGTGTAGCCCTGGCTGTTCTGGAACTTGCTCTGTAGACCAGGCACCTGCCTCTGTCTCCTGAGCACTGGGCTTAAAGGTGTGCGCCACCACCGCCTGGCTCATGTCTGTGTTTGATGGGCAAGAAATCATTGTGAGCCGGGCATGGTGGCGCACGCCTTTAATCCCAGCACTCGGGAGGCAGAGGCAGGTGGATCCCTGTGAGTTCGAGGCCAGCCTGGTCTACAGAGTGAGTCCAGGATGGCCAAGGCTACACAGAGAAACCCTGTCTCCAAAAACAAAAACAAAACAAAACAAAAAAAAAGAAATCATTGTGATGGGCTTCACCTAAGTCAGTGGTTCTCAACCTACCTAATGCTGAGGCCGTTTAGTACAGTTCCTCCTGTCATGGTGGCCCTCAATCATAAAATTATTTTTGTTGCTGCTTCATAACTGCAATTTTGCTACTGTTCTGAATTGTAATGTAAACATCTGGTATTTCTGATGGCTTAGGTGACCCCTGTGAAAAGGTCATTTAACACCCACAAAACAGCATCTCGACCCACATGTTGAGAACCTGATCGAAGTGTTTTTTAGCCTTAGCTCTTGCTCCTTGATCCTGTGTATTTAAAAACTTTTTGTTGATTCTTTGTGAGTTTTATATCATGTACCTCAGTCCTTCTCATCTCCCTAGCCCCTCTTATCCAACTTTCGTCTTTGCAACCTTCCCTCAAAATTAAAAATGAACAACAACAACAAAAGCATAGAAAACATCTCATCAGCTGGGCATGGTGGCGCACGCCTTTAGTCCCTGCACTCAGGGAGGCAGAGGCAGGTGGATCGCTGTGAGTTCAAGGCCAGCCTGGTCTACAAAGTGAGTCCAGGACAGTCAAGGCTACACGGAGAAACCCTGTCTCAAAAAAAGAAAAACAAAACAAAACAAAAACAAAAACAAAAAAAAAAAAAAAAAAAAAAAAAAGAAAGAAAAGAAAAGAAGAGAAAAAAAAAAAAAAAAGAAAAGAAAGAAACATGTCACAGTGTGTCCCACATTATATCCCTCTGTCTACATATCTTAACTTGCAAATGTTCATTGCAATGAGTCATTGGTGTGGTTCAAGATCTCTGGCTTCTGTGACACCATCAATATTGAATCCTCATCGGGACTCCTCCCAGTTATCCTGTTGTTGCCCTGTGTCATGGAGATCCTGCAGCTTTGGATCTGCAACTGGCCCCTTCACACACTCCAGCAATTCAGAGATGAGGTAGATGTTGGGGTAGGGCCCACTTAAAGCCCTGGATCTGGGTCTGGGAAGTAGCTGAGTTAGTCAGCCTGCCAGCTGTCCTGCACCTGCACTACAAGGGCCAGCTCTCCAGCACTACCTGGGCTTGGTCACCCAATGCCATAGCCAGCAAGGGGCAGGGCCAGCTCTCCTGCTCTCGTGGTCAGCTCACCCATCCCCACATCACCAAGGTCAGTTCTACTGTGCTGCCCAGGCAAGGTGCAGGGCCTGCTGAGAGAGCTGTCTTTCTCTCTCTCTCTCTCTCTCTTTTAATTTTTGAGACAGGGTTTCTCTATGTAGCCTTGGCTGTCTTGGACTTGCTTTGTAGACCAGGCTGGCCTCGAACCCACAGGGATCCGCCTGCCTCTGCCTCCCAAGTGCTGGGATTAAAGGCATGCGCCACCACGCCTGGCTCTGGGTAGCATCTCTTAAAGGCTCCTTTGACCACTGTTTATCTCACCACTCATGAGCTTTCTAGGTCCCAGCTCTTAAAGGTTCCACCATTTTATACTACCAACTCAACTACCAAGCTGCCGACTCACTCAAGTCACCTTCAAAGCACAGCAAATGAATCAGGAAATGCTCGTCCCTCTTTGGTAGTTTGGAAGACGAGTTTCAGAAGGCTCAGTGTTGATGCTCAGGTAAATGTTCGCCGGTGAAGCCCTCTGGTCCTCAGATTTTCTCTGGGGAGCATTTTTAAAATCAGTGGCTCAGTTTCCTTATTCTGTATGGGTCTTTCTGGGTTTCCTATCTATGAGTCAGTTTCGGCAGCTAGACATTAAGCACCTCACTCATTCTTTTTTGTTATTCCGTCCGCTGGCATTCAAAGTATTGTGTTATCTGAGTGTGGTGGCACACACCTTTATTCCAAGCGTTTGGGAGGTAGAAGCAGGAAGAGCTCTCTGAGTTTGAGGCTAGCCTGCTCTATACAATGAGTCCCAGGACAGCAGGACTCTAGAGAGAGGCTCTGTCACAAAAATAAACAGACAAACAAACAAAAAAGTGTTGTGTTACTCATTCCTATAACACTGTAAAGTTCCCACCTTCAGTTTTTAATTTTTTAAAACAAGATTTATTTATTTATTTAGTATTTATGTATGTGTGCTAGCAGGCCAAAGAGGGCACTAGATCTCATTGTAGATGGTTGTGAGCCACCATGTGGTTGCTGGGAATTGAACTCAGGACCTTTGAAACAACAGCCCATGCTCTTAACCTCTGAGCCATCTCTCCAGCCCTAGCTTTTAATTTTTTGAAGTTAAAATATAATTACATTATTTCCTTTTTCTCTTTCCTTCCTCTAACCCCTCCCATACACATCTCCTCCCTTGCTCTCAAATTCATAGCCTCTTTTTCCTTAATTGATACACATATATATTTAGGAATATAAACATATATTCCTAAATATATAGATACAACCTGCTTAGTCTGCGTAATGTTACTTGTATGTGTATGATTTCGGGGCTGACCTTTGGTATTGGTTAACCAGTTAGGGGGTTTCTGCTCTCAGCAATCCCTACTGGATCACAGTTCTCTTGCTAGGGTTTGGCCCCATGAGATTCCCCCTTCCACGTTATCATGACTGTTGGTATTTTCCTTGTTCAGGTCTTGTTGAGACCCCACAGGTGTAGCTTCCCTGACATTTTTCTAGGAGACAAAATTTCACGGCAGGTAGCCTGAGCCTCTGGTTCCTACTGCTACTCCCGCAGACCAGCTCCGGGAACAGTGAAGAGAAAGTCTTGGTGGATCTGCGGTAGGGAGAATTGAGCAGTGGTGAGTGGCTGGTGAAGGGGAACCAACCATTTGGGAACAATTGGCTGTAGGAGCCAGATGTTGAGCAGTGGTTGAGGAATGGAGGAAAAAAGAAATACTAGAGACCCAGGCGTATGTGGTACAAAACTGAAGGTATTAAAGCCCAGAGGAACTTTATTTTTCTGTCTTTCTCACATGGTTACTGTCTGTCTGTCTGTCTGTCTGTCTGTCTGTCTGTCTGTCTCTCTCTCTCTCTCTCTCTCTCTCTCTCTCTCTCTCTCTCTCTCTTACTTTTCTGTCTCTTCTTTCTTGTTTTTACCCTTTTCTGTGGCTGTTCTCCTTGGGCCAACCCCAGTATTTTATTTAAAGTGAAGTTTTTTTTTTTTTAATTACAGGTTACATCATGATTTTTTTCATCTTTTTCAATCAATAGAACATTTAAAAACCAACAAAGCGGGCTGGAGAGATGGCTCAGAGGTTAAGAGCACTGTATGTTCTTCCAAAGGTCCTGAGTTCAATTCCCAGCAACCATATGGTGGCCACCTATCTATAATGAGATCTGGTGCCCCCTTCAGGAGGGCAGGAGTACATGCAGGCAAAATACTGTATATGTAATAAATAAATAAATCTTAAAATAAATAAATAAAAAATAAAAATCAACAAAGCAAGAGAACAATCTAACAAGGAAATAGAAACAGTTCTAACTTACAATAAAATATACAGCAAAAAATCAGTCAATTTCCAAGCAATGGTCAGTATAATCTGATAACTATTTTGGGGGGAGAGTTTTGAGACAGGGTTTCTCTGTGTAGCTTTGACTGTTCTGGACTCACTTTGTAGACTAGGCTGGCCTCAAACTCACAGCAATCCGCCTGCCTCTACTTCCTGAGTGCTCTGATAACTATTTCTTAAACACTCAGGAAAGTTTAATCATAAATTTCTGGGGGCTAAAGCTATTGTGTTTACATGATTGTCGTAGCAACATAGCTTGAGATAAATGTTCTCTAATAAAGAAAAAACTTGACTTATTCCCGGTCCTGGTTCCAAACCAACAGGTATGCTATCTAAGCCTACGCTAACCACCAAGGGTTCCTCTATTATAAAAACATCTGTAAAGCATGACATTCCAAGCTCACTTTCTATTGCTCTCAAAGCAGATTCTAAATCACAGCAATCCGCCTGCCTCTGCCTTCCGAGTGCTAGGATTAAAGGCGTGCGCCACCAGCCCGGCCTAAAAACACTTTTCTACAACTAATAGTATATATCTGGGTACTATTATGTCAAGGTACTAACTTTCTTTTGTGCAGTTTCTGTTTGGGTGCTCATAGTCTGAGCAAAAAAACTCTATCATTGTCTCAAGCCTTTGGCTAGATGCCTTCCTTCAACATTCTCTGTGGGAAAAAGTTTTCCCTGTGTGAATTTCATTAGCATTCAAAGTGGGAAATAGAGAGAAAGACAGTCTTAGTAGAAAAGCAGATTTCAGAATAATTTGGCAAAATGACACCTGGACCATACATAATATTTAAGGGAAGTGGTGATCAGCTTTTGGAACTTTGTCAAGCGACGCCTCTGTGCCTTGTCCTCATGTCTGTGACTTCTTAGAATGTTCCACAATGTTTCCTGAGCCTGGTTTGCAGGGACTGTGCTATGGATGGGCCGTTTGGGGCTGGTCACTGTACGGGTCACCTGTCTTCTGCATTTCCATCAGTTGTGATTATCTACAGTGGTGTCTGTCTGTTGCAAAAAGGTTTCTTTTCCATTCTTATTATTGTTGTTACAATTTTATGTTATGATTATGGGTGTTTTACCTGCATGTATGTCTGCACCATGTATGTGTCTGGTGCCCTGGGAAGTTGGAAGAGGGTGTCAGACAGATCCCCTGGAACTGGAGTTATAGGTGGTTGTGAGTTTCCATGCTGGGGCTGGGAATCAAACTCGTCCTCTGCTGCTTAGCCATCCTAGCTGCTTAGCCATCTTCCTAGCTTAGTGATTTTAGTTGCTGTTGTTGTTGAGTGGTGAAACACCCATCTGCGCTTACAAGAACAAATATGAGAATGAAATTCAGGATTATGCTAGTTTAGGAAAGTGGCAGTTCTCCTTCCAGATCAATGAGCTCACTAGCCCTGGCTAGATTACCACTGTGTGTATGTGGTGTGTGTGTGTGTGTGTGTGTGTGTGTGTGTGTGTGTGTGTGTGTGTGTGTATGTGGTATGTGTGTGTGGTGTGTGTGTGTGTGTGTGTGTGTGTGTGTGTGTGTGTTTTCCTGGGCATGCTTGGTCTTACACACACACACACACACACACACACACACGCATGTATGCACATGTTCCATGATAGAGTAGGGGACTGAACACAGGGCTTTACATGCGGAGCACATACAGCATATACTCTCCCATTGGCTTTTTAGCCACTGAAAAGCCAGTGTGACCCCCTTTGTGCTGCTGGCTATGGTGTTGCATGCTTTTGACTCCAGCACTTAGAAATTAGAGGCCAGCTGGTCTCTGTAAGTTAGAGTGCCCTAGGCCAGCCAAGGCTACTTAGTGAGACCTTGTCTCAAAAACAACAAACAAAAATCCCTCACACAAACGAAATAAAACAGAAATGTTGTCCTTTTACTGTTGTTTTTGTGTGAGAGACGACGGGTCCTCACTTTGTGGGGAGCCATCAATCTTCTTGCCTGAGGCTCTTGAATGCTGGACCACAGCCTGCCTCGCCACACGAGCATTTCCTCTTTTATGACGTGTGTAGTTGGGATCAACATTTCCCTCTTAACGCGTCTTTTCTACACACACATGTAGTTTGCTGGGTTTTTATTTCACTGGACTTTAGTTGTTTTACCTTTTGTTTCTGGAAATTCTTCTGTATTTTAATTTCATTTCCTAACTTAAAAAAAACAATGGAGTGTGGATAAATTGTCCAGGCTGGCTTCAAACTCATTATTTTTCTACTTCAGCCTCCCAAATAGCTATCACTGCTGGTATGGGCTACTATATCCAGCTTGAAGGCACTTTAAATCTTCTCTTGTATTTTATTATTTAACCTACTAGATATTAGGTGTTTTAAATGTCTCCACATTTGTGATTTTAAAAATATATTTATTAACCTGGGTATGGTGGCACACACCTGATATCTCAGCACTCAGAAGGCAGAAGCGTCTGTGAGCTCAAGGCCAGCTTGGTCTACAAAGGGAGTCCAGAACAGTCAAGGCTACATACAGAAACTCTGTCTTAAAAAATGTTACATGTATATTTTTTGTTTGTTTGTTTTGTTTTTGTTTTCTTTTTCTTTCTTTCTTCCTTTTTTTTTTTTTTTTTTTGAGACAGGTTTCTCTGTGTAGCCTTGACTGTCCTGGACTCACTTTGTAGACCAGGCTGGTCTTGAACTCATAGCAATCCGCCTGCCTCTGCCTCCTAAGTGCTGAGATGAAAGGCGTGTGCCACCATGTCCATATATATATATATATATGTTTTTATTTTTTCTTTTCTTTTCTTTTGTTTATATACACACACACACACACACACACACACACACATATATATATATACACACACACACATATATATATATATATATATTTTTTTTTTAAACAAGTGTTTGTCTACATACAGGTAGGCTACCAGACCAGAAGAATGGTAAGAACTAAGTTCAATGGTGACATAGTTACTCTTGCTATCCAAATGGTATCTGGATTTAGTTCTAGAAAACAAAAACTACATGGCAGATTGTAGAAAGGAATCAGCCTGAGACAAAGCCCTATGAAGACATTTTTGCCCTTACTTGACCCCTGGGTCATCTCTCAGCACAGGGGCCTAAGTATAGCCTCTCTGTCATCTGGCCCAGGTTCCCCGATCTGGTTTCCACTTTGTTAATCTTTGAAGCTATAGTTTAGATAATCCAAATTTACCAAGAAGCCTGAGAGAAACAACAGAAAGTTAGTTTATATGATCAAGAGTACACTTTAATGGCCAGGTGTGGTGGCACATGCCTTTAATCCCAGCACTCGGGAGGCAAAGGCAGGCAGGTCGCTGTGAGTTCGAGGCCAGCCTAGTCTACAAAGCAACTCCAGGACAGCCAAGGCTACACAGAGAAACCCTGTCTTGAAAAACGGAAGAAAAAAAAATATATATACACACATATATATGTATATACACATATACTTTAATGTGTCTAAAAATAACAAAATGGCAGTTCCCTAACAGGGTCTAAAAGGCTAGGTGTGGTGGCTCACACCTGCAATCCCAAAATTCAGGAAGCTAAAACAGGAGGATTGCTCTGAGTTCAAAGTCATCTCTGGGCTACATAGTGAGTTCCATGCCATCTTGGGCAACAGAGTAAAACTCTGTCCAAAAGAAAGAAAGAAAGAAAGAAAGAGAAGACCAAGTGGCAGTTACATACTTCTTTAATCCCCAGCAGAGACAGGCAGATCTCTGAGTTCGAGGCCAGCCTGGTCTACAGGGCTAGTTCTGGAACAGCCAGGGCTACACAGAGAAACCGTGTCTCAAAACAAAACAAAACAAAACAAAGAATTTAAAGGAAAGACTACATTTTATTAGTGGAATTGGGAATCTGGATGTTCTGTGACTGCTGGGTGAGATGCCATTGGTGCAGCCTAGATGGGTGGGTTTTCCCATCTTTTCTCCCAGAACACAAAAATAGCTGTTTTTGAGCATCTGATTTTCCCCAGCTTCTTTGAGCTAGATGGTCCTTTGTAGGTCTCTACCTATGAACTCCACCCCAGGTACCACTCTGTGTCGGGGCCTACTCTAAGCATAATTGAACGAATGTGCAGATCAGCCCTGCACAGAAGAGGAATTCCCTCTGTATTGTGAAACAAGTGCTACTGTTGCTTTAAGGCAGAGGTAGCTGCCATGTGGGGAAGAGGAGGGGCAAGGGTGAGTAAGTGCACCATAAAACTTCCCTAGGATTTTCAGGGTGACTTTTTTTTTTTTTTAATTGTTTGCTTGGTTGCTATACACCTTTATCTTTTTTTTTTTTTTTTTTTTTTAGTGCTTACAAAGTTGGTGCTGACATTTCTGCTTGTTTTATCAATGTTTCTGTGAACAGATTATATTTTAGGGCTTCCTTGTTTACTGTTTTTCTGATGTCATTCTTGAATGGCCTATCTTTTTAAAAGTCATTGTTTGTTGATACTTTAGGACTACAGAATGCTTGCTACAACTCCAGATATTCAGTCTCTGTCTAGGGTATGGAAAAGCGGGGAGGCTAGGGCAGCTATGCGGGTCACACAGTACAGAAGCCCAGAGGAGATCCCGTGACCATCGCCTGTGCTGAAAGGAGCTGCGGGTACAGGGAGAGCATCCTCTTCTGAACAGTAGGCGCAGCCCTTGCCCAAATACAGCCTTGGTTCTGAAGACAAGAGAATGAAGATGCCAATAGTAGGCCAGTTATCCCCAAAGAACCAACAGTTGAGGCTACGGCTGTTTACCTTCACTGTGCTCAGCAAAGGTGGGCGACGCCAGGTGACCAGCTTGGTAACACCACTTTCCCTGCCTTTCCACACAGACCCCCCAAACTCTGAATGCTGCTGGACTACAGAGAAGCCAGACAGTCAAGCTCTCCTCATGTCTCCAGGGCCTGCCTAAATAGCTGTCCTTGGTGAACTATCAAGCAAAAAGCCCAGACCTCACTCCAGAGGATTGCCATGTCTCAACCAAGCCCAGGCTGCCTCTTGGCACAGTAGGAAATGCTGCTCTGGGGCTACTAGCTACACTGTAGCCAGAGGTAATTGTATGAAGAATAAAAAACAAGTTAAGAAGAGATCTCTTCGCTGTCTGCGCAGCTCAGTGGCGTAACACTCCCTTACCACGTGCACATCCTGAGTTCAATCACAATCAAACCCTCCCTCCGTAAGCCCCTGACGTATCTTTTTATCATGCTACAGTTACTAAAGTCACTGACGCCTGACAAACACTGTTCATGATTAGATGGGAGTCTGATGAGGTGCTGTCATGACTAGGTGACCCTGAGAGGAGACACTGTGCTTGTTGGCGTCACTAAGTGGTTATCATTTAAGGGTTGGGACTGACCCTTAGCTAGATACCAGTAATGGAATCTGATAATACTCTGATAGTCCTCATTTAGCCCAAGGACTGAAGGAGCAAGCTGTGCACTTGGGAGTCATAAACGACCTTAAAATCATAAATCTCCTGAAATCCCAGCATTCAGGGGGAGCAGAGGCAGGCGGATCTCTGTCAGTTCAAGGCCAGCCTAGTGCACAAAGTGAGTCTAGGACAGCCAAGACTACACAGAGAAATCCTGTCTCAAAAAAACAAAAACAAAACAAAACCCCCAAATCATAATCTCAGCTCTGGAACACATTTTAAGGTGATATGTTTAAAAACAATCAAACAAAAAAAAAAAAAAAAAAGAGGAGGAAGAAGAAGAGGAAGGAGGGGAAGAGGACACGTCTTAGACACAAAAGGGTCAACTGGACACTTTTTGTAAAATGAAATCTTGGTAACTGGCCAAATTTGCAGTGCTGGGAGAGTAGTAGGCCGCTCTGCTGCCCTGTGGATCACAATACACATGCTGCTCAGAGACTGAAGTCAGTGTGGTGTTCAAATCAAGGGACAAGCAACACGTGCATATGCCTGTGTCACATGTTCATGACTGAGCTTGTGTGCCCCGACAAGGCCTAGAAGGACCCACACAGGCAGTGGAGCTGACCCTGGGTGCAACTTTTCCTCTTGTCCCCAATGTCACTGTGTGGCTTTTGTGCCTTTTGGGATCCCGAAAAGAACTCGGGCCACTGATCTGGACCCCATCTGTCGGGTCTGGGCACAGCTGGACAACCCTCATGAGAATGGACAAATAGAAGGCAGGGCTTCAGCATCCCTCATTTGGGCACTTGAGGTTTTCATGTGACAGCAGTCTCACTCTGTAGCCCTGGCCATTCCAAAAGTTGCTCTGTAGACAAGGCTGGCTTTGAACTCACAGAGATCTGCCTGCCTCTGTCCTCCTGAGCACTGGGATTAAAGGCACGTGCCACCATGTCCCTATCAGTAATAATGTCTTGTTCTGAGGGTTTGTGATGTGGAAACGCAGTGGCTGCATCTCCTCAGGTTCAGGCTTCCAGAAGCATCCTCAATCAATGACTTGCAGGTATGGACAGTGTCACACCCTTACCCACTGGTGGGATCCTCTCAGGTGGTTCTCCCGATGTCTTGGAGGTCTCAGGGACTGGAGCTGTTCTTAAACCCATCTTTTTTTTATTTATTTACTTGTTTTTTATTATTATTTTTTTTTCTTGAACCCATCTTGATCGGTTTCTTCACATCTCGTGGGTCTTCGTCGGCTTACCGCACTGCTGTCACCTGAAGTCACCTTCCAAATAAACCATCTCATCTGCCCTAGGGTACCCGTCTCAGGGTCTGCATCTGGGGAAAGCAAAAGAGAACACTCAGGACAGAACAGAAAGAGATGAGAGGATGCCATCCAGGGAGAACAAGGAGACCAGGAGTTGGGTGGGGTTACCCCTGCACAAGAATAGGTCCTGATCCCTTCTCCTCCAAACCCAGTCCGCTCTGCTTGCTACCATATTGGATCTCCTGAGCCCTTCTCCTCAGCCTCTGTTGTTCCTCTGCCTAAGCTTGGGCAGCTCCCCCTTTGAGCCCACCAGAGTCCATGGAACACTGGGGGACAGGGTGTAGGCCGTCCCTGCAGCTGTCTCTTTCAGCAGGCAGCCTCCTGCATGGCCTTATCAGCAGCTTGGCCTTGGCAATAGGGGCCAAGGTCCTGGCCCATCTTGGTGATAGCAAGGGCCCAGGGAGAGACTGGAAGGCTCGTACCGGAAAGAAGCAGACAGGGAACCATGTACCTTGGTCCATGCTGGATGGGACTTGCCACCCAGAGCTCCCAACCAGGGTCGTTCAGTGGACTAAGCCAGGAGCAGGAACAAGAAAGCATCAGAGCAGGAGTGGGATGAAGGGTAAAGAGATCAAAGGAATCTCTGGTCTCTGTCCCCTGTCGTATCCTGAAGGGACTTTTGTGACTGAATCACTATCTCTCAGTGTCCCTTTGTTATCTGGGTGCTAATATCAATTAACCGGTTGCTAGGGTGACAGAGGGTGATTCTGAGTCTATACTTGATGTTGGTCTCAAGAGGCGACGCGGTCAGAGTGCAGGTTGGAGGCCAAGCCCAGGGGAGTGTTGACATTCTGTAGCCTACGCTAATGCTCCAAGGCTGAAACCAGGCCAGTGAGTGTCTGGTCTGGTGGGATTACAGCCCTGAATCTGTTGCCCAACTAGCTCAAACCACATTAGACTTCAATTGCATCAAGAAATAAGTGGGGGAACCTCAGCACCTTCACTAGGAAATTCACCTAAAAGAAGGGACATGGGAGTCATCCGATGGGCGGGAACAGTGCGTAGATCATTAACCGGCAATGTACAGCCCTATTGGTTCCCACCTGACAGGCGAGGGTTGTCACAAGGAGGAGGAGGAAACTGCCTTAGTGTGAAACTTCGGGGACCAGTCCTCAGCTTTGCCCAGCTGACCCTAAGCCTGGCCCTGCATCTCCTTGATCGCTTCTTGGCCCTGGGATGGCAGCTGGCCTTGGCCTTCAGGGATGGCTGCTCTGGGCCCTGCTCCTGAATTCGGTGAGTCTGTTGCTCATGGCTGCTTCCTAGTTGCCGCCGGTTAGGGCAAGACAGGTTGGGTACCTGATGGTGAGGAAGGGTCTTAAGACTGGGGGAGGTTTCCCATGCCCAAAGACAAATGCTAGTGGAGAGGGTCTCTTCATGTGAAGGGGTTGAAAGGGTAGAGGGTCAGAGAGGCAAATGGATGGGGCCTTAGCCTGTGATTAAATGGAGGCTGAGTCAGGTGCTGGAGGTGGATCGCTGGTGAACAGCACCTGAAATATTCTGGGGTTGGGAGGAGGTCCTGTTGGCACCCTTGCTTACCCTCAGAGGTGGGTGATAGCATTTGGTAATTCAGGTTGTAGGATGGGGGCTCTTGTACTGACCCTTTACAAGGAACCCTGGCCTCGGTGGGGAGTCTAGTTGAGAGACTCAGCAACAGAGGTTTTTCCACCTCCCCGTCTCCTCCACTCTTCAGTGGCAGGACCTTTTAAAGCCACATTCTAACAGATTACTTCCTTCCTCTTCTGAGTAACCCCATCACTGTCCACTGGGAGAGTGTGTCTCCATTGACACCCTGCATAGCACGTGCCCCCACGAGCCTCGGCATAGCTCTCCCAGCCCCTGACTTGGTGTACTTCCTTCCCATATGCCCTCCTTGTCCTCTTACTCACCAGACAGTACCCGACTGTGCCAACCAGCCTCGGGGCTTATGGGTGCTATTGATCTTTTCTGCAGGCCCAGGGCGAGCTGTACACGCCCATCCACAAGCCTGGCTACTGCACCTTTTATGACGAATGTGGGAAGAATCCAGAACTGTCTGGAGGCCTCACATCACTATCCAACGTATCTTGCCTGTCTAATACCCCAGCCCGCCCTGTCGTAGATGAACATCTGGCCCTCCTCCAGCGCATCTGTCCCCAGCTGTACAATGGCCCCAACACCACCTTTGCCTGTTGCTCTGCCAAACAGCTCGTGTCATTAGACAGGAGCTTGTCCATCACCAAGGCCCTCCTCACCCGCTGCCCGGCCTGCTCTGACAATTTTGTGAGCTTGCACTGCCACAACACCTGCAGCCCTGACCAAAGCCTCTTCATCAATGTCACCCGTGTGGCTGTGCGGGACCCTGGACAGCCTCCTGCCGTGGTGGCCTATGAAGCCTTTTACCAGCGCAGCTTTGCAGAGAAGGCCTATGAGTCCTGTAGCCGGGTGCGCATCCCCGCAGCTGCCTCACTGGCCGTGGGCAGCATGTGCGGCGTGTATGGCTCAGCTCTTTGCAATGCCCAGCATTGGCTCGACTTCCAAGGAGACACAGGGAACGGCTTGGCTCCGCTGGACATCACCTTCCACCTCTTGGAGCCTGACCAGGTCCTGGCAAATGGGATGCAGCTTCTAAACGGGAAGATCACACCCTGCAACGAGTCCCAGGGTGAAGACTTGGCAGCCTGTTCTTGCCAGGACTGTGCAGCCTCCTGCCCCGTCATTCCTCAGCCCCCGGCCTTGCGCCCTTCCTTCTACATAGGTCGTATGCCAGGCTGGCTGGCTCTCATTATCATTTTCACTGCTGTCTTTGTGCTGCTCGCTGTTGTCCTTGTGTATCTCCGAGTTTCAGACCGGAAGAAGGGCAAGCCAACAGACCCCCAGGACGCCTCCGACCTCCCTCATAAGCGGAAACTGTCACCTTACACCATCCTTGGCCAGTTCTTCCAGAGATGGGGCACAAGGGTGGCCTCATGGCCGCTCACTGTCTTGGCACTGTCCTTTATGGTTGTGATAGCTTTGGCGGTAGGCCTGACCTTTATAGAACTCACCACAGACCCCGTGGAACTTTGGTCTGCCCCCAAAAGCCAAGCCCGGAAAGAGAAGGCCTTCCGCGATGAGCATTTCGGCCCCTTCTTCCGAACCAACCAGGTTTTTGTGACAGCTCGGAACAGGTCCAGCTACCAGTACGACTCTTTGCTCCTAGGGTCCAAGAACTTCAGTGGCATCCTGTCCCTGGACCTGGTGTTAGAGCTGCTGGAGCTTCAGGAGACGCTTCGCCACCTGCAGGTGTGGTCCCCCGAGGCACAGCGCAACGTCTCCCTGCAGGACATCTGCTACGCCCCGCTCAACCCGTACAACACCAGCCTCTCCGACTGCTGTGTCAACAGCCTCCTACAGTACTTTCAGAACAACCGCACGCTCCTGCTGCTTACCGCCAACCAGACGCTGGGTGGCCAGACCTCCCAGGTAGACTGGAAGGACCATTTCCTCTACTGTGCAAAGTAAGTAGACCTGAGGGGAACAGGTCGGGATTGCTGTGTGCCCCCAGGAACCAGGCCGGAACACCACAGCTCCATCCTTCAGAGCCAAGGGACAGCTCCTACATGTGCCTGAGTATCTTCGGGTCCCTGTGTTATGCCTGTTCTCTGAAGGACATTTGTCCTAACAGGCCTTCCAGCTCCAGTCCATATGATCTTTCCTCCCAAGATGCTCCTGCTGTGGTGTCAGTTTACTAACTTTTTTTTTTTTTTTTTTTTTTTTTTTTTTGGTTTTTCGAAACAGGGTTTCTCTGTGTAGCCTTGGCCATCCTAGACTCACTTTGTAGACCAGGCTGGCCTCGAACAGGTCCAGCGATCCACCTGCCTCTGCCTCCCGAGTGCTGGGATTAAAGGTGTGCGCCACCATGCCCGGCTCAACTTTTTTTTCTCTTCTCTGTGTGTAGCTCTGCCTGTCCTGGCATCATCACTCTGTAGACCAGGCTGGCCTTGAGCTCACATTGATCCGCCTGCCTCTGCTTCCCAAGCGCTGGGATTAAAGGCATGCGCCACCACCCCTAAGTAGTCTTAGTTTAAATTACAAAGTGGCGGCTCAGGTAGTGTTTGTGCTTGCACTGTTTTGTTTTTCCTGATTCTCTGTGTCAGGATCTGTACAGACTCGGGTAGCCTCAGAACTGGCTAGGAATAAGTTCATCTGGGTTCAGCCAAGACTGTGGCTAGTCTCTGACCCCAGGCATTAGGCCAGGTGTTCTCGGGCAGAAGGTTCTGTTTCTGGCTTTGCCCATATCGGGTGGCAGAAACAGGATGCACGAGACCATCAGACTCAGGGAAGGGTGGTGAGAGGGCCAGTGGTAGAGGAGGCTCCTGGGAGAAAGAAGTGGAGAGTGAAGTACCTCAAATGGCCTTGTTGTCCCTACCCGACTCTAGAGCAGAGTGACAGTAGGTAATGGCAACCTGTGTGCTGTTATGAAACAGTTTTGGATGCTGCAAGTCCCAGGCTGCACATTTTTTTAGATCCACCAGATAAGGGGAGAAAGCCTTTGCTGTCTCTCCCTGCTACTGGCTGTCTACCCTCAGCTGAGTGTCAAGTGTGGCCTGCTTCCTAGAGGGTCCGTGTGGTCCCTCAGACACAGCAGAAGAGAGAGGACCTGTTGAGAGGCATCGGGAATCAACCATCCCAGATATGGTGTGATTTGTTGTTGTTGTTGTTAATTTTCTTTCTTTCTTTCTTTGGTTTTTTTGAGACGGGGTTTCTCTGTGTAGCCTTGACTATCCTGGACTCACTTTGTAGACCAGGCTGGCCTCGAACTCACAGCGATCTGCCTGCCTCTAGCTCCTGAGTGCTGGGACTAAAGGTGTGCGCTACCACCGCCTGGCCAATTTTCTTTCATTTTAAGACAGAGTTCTAAAGGTGGTCCTCAAATTCACATTCTTGCCTCAGACTCCTGAGTATTGAGGTTGCAGACCTCTGCTTGGTTTGTCCTATCTTTATTTTGGTTTTAGATGCTCCCAACTCTTGATGAACTGATTATGCTAATTTCATAGACTGGAAAACTGAGGCTCAGAGTGATGTGGTAAGCTGCTTAAGGCCACACGGCAATATAGCTCTCTTGGATGGCTTGGTTGGCCAATATACTCACCTGCTCAGAGCTGAGAGTGTGCAAAGAGCGTGTAGGCATCCTGTTCTGTCTCCACAGAGATGTGCTCTGCAGAAAGGGTTTAGTTGAAGGGGCAGGCCTGACCAAGGGCACTGGCTGGGTTGCTGTGGACATGTGGCTCTGAGCTCCAGGGCTCAGCTCAACACTTGGATGGATTCAGGCTCTGTGAGGGAAGGAACGAAGACCTGTGCCGGAGATGGCCACGGTTCAAATCTGGGCCCATCACTTAATTGTGATGCTCATTTGGAACAGGGATAAAGACAGGTCTGGAAGGTCTGGCTATGTGAGGTGACATGGGAAGCAAGGACAAACCGTTCTACAGTAATCTGCCCAAAGGAAGATACCCAAGACAGCCCCTACTCCGTTCAGTGGACCAGGAGCCCACTTTGTGGACAGATAGTAAACTCTGAAGTCACTGCTCCTCCCTCAGGGAGCTGCGAGCCTCGGGCAGGGTGGGGCTAAAGGAACCAGGCAGGGCCAGGACAGGCTCTTTCCCTTTGTGGTTTTCCTCTAGTGCCCCTCTAACGTTCAAAGATGGCACGTCCCTGGCCCTGAGCTGCATGGCTGACTACGGGGCCCCTGTGTTTCCCTTCCTTGCTGTTGGGGGGTACCAAGGTAAGTGACATAGGCCCTGGGAGGGATAATAGGTAGGAGAGAGAGGCCATGGTGATGAGTGTTGCCAGTACGGGGGCGGGGGGGGAGGGGGGAAGGCTGGCTTAAGGGGGCTTCAGATGATGTTTCCCCTCATGTCTTAATGCTGCCCAGGAACTCTGGTTTTGTGCCTCTGGCTGGGATAAGGCCATTATTAGAGCGGAGAAGCAGGAGAGGAAAGGAGTTGGAAAGGGTTACAACTTGAGGGAGAGAGGGCCAAGGGCACAGTAGGAGGGTGGTTCAGAGTTCTTCCTTCCCAGGGACGGACTACTCCGAGGCCGAGGCGCTGATCATAACCTTCTCTCTCAATAACTACCCCGCCGATGATCCTCGCATGGCCCAGGCTAAGCTCTGGGAGGAGGCTTTCCTAAAGGAAATGCAAGCCTTCCAGAAGAGGACGGCTGACAAGTTCGAGATGGCATTCTCAACTGAGGTAGGGCCCCCCCCCCCGTGCCACCCTCCCGCCCCCACCCCCTCAAGCCCCCCAAGAGTCAATTTCAGTCAAATCCACATCCTGGCTCTATTTGTTCCTGAGTGGCCCCGGGGAAGTGATTGCCTGTGCCCACCCACATATGGTGCTCATGTTAGAGGCTCCCGTAGTTGCCGAGAATGTGCGGCGGGGGGTGGGGGTGGGGGGGGACACTCAGTATGTGGTCACTGAGCCGGTTGTGTGCTTGCAGCGCTCTCTGGAGGATGAGATCAACCGTACCACCATCCAGGACCTTCCTGTCTTCGCCATCAGTTATATTATCGTCTTCCTGTACATCTCCCTGGCCTTGGGCAGCTACTCCAGATGGAACCGAGTAGCGGTGAGAGTGAGGCAGGCAGGGGGTGGGGGTGGGGGCGGGGGCAGGGAGGAACACAGCAAGAGGGACTCAGAGCCTAGAACATTTCCTGAAGGCTGTCTAAAGCTTTCCCAGAAAGGGCCAGCTTAAAACAGCAAGTTGTACACATCAAAGAGAAGCCCTTGGAGGGTGGGATTTCTTGAACCTGTTCTGTATTGAAAGGCTCAGGGTTTTTGGTTTTTTTTTGGGGGGAGGGTTTCAAGATAGGGTTTCTCTGTGTAGCCTTGGCTGTCCTGGACTCACTTTGTAGACCAGGCTGGCCTCAAACTCACAGCGATCCTCCTGCCTCTGCCTCCCGAGGGCTGGGATGAAAGGCGTGCGCCACCATGCCCTGCTTAAGATGAATTTGTTTATCATTTATACTGTGGTCTACATGTACACCTGCATGCCAAAAGAGGGCATCAGGTTACATCATAAATGGCTGTGAGCCACCATGGGGTTGCTGGGAATTGAACTCAGGACCTTTGGAAGAGCAGTCAGTGCTCTTAACCTCTGAACCATCTCTCCAGCCCCAGGCTCGGGGCTTTCGTCCTGTTCTCTGCCAGCTTCCCACTGTCCACATGCAAAGCTACCACTTTTAAATGCATGCAATGCAATTCTAGGAAGATGCAGGGAGGCACCCACCCCTGCTCTTCTTGGTGCCACGGGCCTGCCCCTGGGAGGCTGGTTTAGCAAAAACGCTTAAATGCACACATGGGTTCTTTATTGAGGTTGGTGGCATGTGAACACCAAGGGGGCCCCGCTTGCTCCTCACCCAGCCTGGGGAGGAGGGAGGATCTGGGCAGGTTCTCTGGGAGCCAACGAGCTGAACCTCACTGAATTACAGGTGGAGTCCAAGGCTACTCTGGGCCTAGGTGGGGTGGCTGTTGTGCTGGGAGCAGTCGTGGCTGCGATGGGATTCTACTCCTACCTGGGTGTCCCCTCCTCTCTGGTTATCATCCAAGTGGTACCTTTCCTGGTGCTGGCCGTGGGAGCTGACAACATCTTCATCCTTGTTCTTGAGTACCAGGTAAGAATGGAAGGGTTGGGCTGGAGGGATGCCTCAGAGGTTAAGAACACTGGCTGCTCTCTTCCAAAGGTCCTGAGTTCAATTCCCAGCAACCACATGGTGGCTCACAACCATCTATAATGAGATCTGTTTACATGCAGGCAAAACACTGTGTATATATGATAAATAAATACATCTTTAAAAAATTGTTAAAAAAAAAAAAGAACAGAAGGGCACCCATGGGCAACCCGACATCCTCATTAGACAAAGGCCCACACAGAGCTGCGGGCGTCCTTGTAGGCTCTTATCTGCCTATAGGAAATAGCCTGGGTTGGCACAAATTTAGCCATGCTACTTGTGCCATCTTGAGCCTGCTTTCAGTTAAACCCATACAATGTCCGGTAAGCTTCCTAACATATTAGAGGTACCTCCTTCCTGTCTTTTGTTTGGTTTGGGTTTTGGTTTCATAAGACCAGGTCTCTCTCTGTAGCCCTGGCTGTCCTGGAACTCACTCTGTAGACCAGGCTGGCCTCAAACTCACAGAGATCCACCTGCTTCTGCCTCCTGAGTGCTGAGATTAAAGGCATGTGGCACTACCGCCTGGCCCTCCTCCCTGTCTTTACAACACCCTGTGTGGCATTCCATGGTATAATATAAGCACAAACCAGAGTCTGTTTAGTCTCTCTTTGCTGTCAAATGCTTAGAGTGACGAGAATGCCCGGTTCTTTTCATAGCTAGGATGCACCAAGTGGTTCTTTAGGACACAACACAGAAGCAGAAAGTGTGGCTGAGTTAGTAGGCTCTTCTGTCGCCAGAGGGTCTGGCAGTTCCTGAGATTTAGCCAGGACTCTCAGCCCTTTACCATCCCACAACTGGCCTTTAAAGTTTGGTGACCTTGGCAGACCCTGTGTACTCTGTCTCTTTACCTGCACAGAGGTTGCCTAGGAGGCCCGGGGAGGAGCGAGAAGCCCACATTGGCCGTACCCTGGGCAGCGTGGCCCCCAGCATGCTTCTGTGCAGCCTCTCCGAGGCCATCTGCTTCTTTCTAGGTGAGCAAGGGCTGTCTAGGAGTGGGGCACAGGCTCTCAGAGACAGTGGGTGTTTCCCGCTTTCAGCTGTCTGGCCTGACATCTGGCCCATGATTGCCAGGATGATCTGACAGACCCTGTGTCCCCAACAGGAGCCCTGACCCCCATGCCAGCTGTGCGGACCTTTGCCTTGACCTCTGGCCTAGCAATCATTCTTGACTTCCTGCTTCAGATGACCGCCTTTGTGGCCCTGCTCTCCCTGGATAGCAAGAGGCAGGAGGTAAAGGCAACTGGGCCAGCACCCTGACTGCGGCTCCTCATTCACTGGAAGATGTGGCATTACTACCACAGAGGTAGCCAGAAGAGCTGGGTGGGAGGCAGGGGCATTATCTGGAAAGAGGACATTTGGGCTCTGTGTTCTCCAATTTCACATAGAAAGAGAATTTAGTTTTAGTTATTTTTGAAAGTATCATCAAACCTCTTAAAAGTATGTAAGTTTAACAAAATAAGTTAACAGAAATCAAGCTGGTGGGTTTTTGTTTTGTTTTTTTTTTTTGGTATTTTTATTTTTGTTTTTGATGATGTAAAGTTCAGTATTTGCTTAAGGCAGAAGCAAAAGCAGCAAAAAGTGCAGTGGCCATCTCCGGGTCTTCCCTGGGGGAGGTGGATCCTGGAATCGGCCTTGGACCCAGTCTTGAGAGGCAGTGTCATCCTGTAGGCCTCTCGCCCTGACGTCTTATGCTGCTTCTCATCCCGGAAGCTGCCCCCACCTGAACAAAAAGAGGGCCTCTTGCTCTGCTTCTTCCGAAAGATATACGCCCCCTTCCTGCTGCACAGGTTCACCCGCCCTGCTGTGGTACGTGGGCTGTGGGGGCTGTGCCATTTTGGAAGAGAGACCATGCGCGGGTGGGGGAGGGGGTGAAGAAGAAGGAAGCATGGGGTGGGGTGGGGGAGGGACGGCTGCCCAGGCCCAGGGCGGTTGGATACTTGGAGCTGGAGCTTGAGTCTGTCCAACTCCAGGATGTTTCCCAGGATGCCTAACAAACCCATTCGAGTTTGAGGGAAGATGAAGGCTGTCTGGGGGAGAGGGTCTCACATGCCAGTTTCTCCTTCAGCTGCTGTTGTTTCTGACCCTGTTTGGAGCAAATCTCTACTTCATGTGCCACATCAGCGTGGGGCTGGACCAGGAGCTGGCTCTGCCCAAGGTGAGTCTGGCCTCTTTTCAACTCTTTCGTCCAGAGACCTGAAAAGGGCAGCAGTGCCCCACAGGTGGAGTGGTGGGGTGTGGGGACATAACCCAAGGCTTGGCACCATGCAGAATTGCTCCAAGAGGACCCTGAGGGAGAAGCCATATCCATGTTTGTAAAGTGAAAGGGCTGAATGGTGGGTCAGGCCACAGAAGGTGTCCTGCATCCGAGAGCTCTCCGTGTGGCTATCTGCATGGAGGGACTGCCGTTTCTTTCTATGTGAATGTCTCACCAATACCTGTTTTCTGATTTATTACTTTATTTATTACTGCATGTATGTTTGTGCTCCGCCGTGTGGGTGCCTGGTGCCTGCAGAAGTCAGAAAGAAGGCGTCAGATCCCCTGGGGTTTGAGTTACAGATGGCTGTGAGCCGCCTTGTCGGTGCTGGGAATAGAACATGGGAGCTCTGCTGAGCTGACTCTCCAGTCCCAGCACTTGTTATCCTTCTGTGTTTTTAATTTTTTTGGTGCTGGAGCATTAAATCTGGGATCCCCCACTTGTTGGGAAAGTGCTTTACCAGTCAGTCATAAAGTTATACCCCTTGTTTGTTCTCCCTTTCTCTCTCTCTCTACACACACACACACACACACACACACACACACACACACACACACACACACACACACACGTATGTATGTATACAGTTATGGTACAGAATATAAAGTAGCATCTTTGTGTTTGTACTGGTGGGTTCTTTTGTTTTGTTTTGCTTTTGTTGAAACTGGGTCTCCCTATGTAGGCCAGGCTGCTCTGGAACACCCTGTCCTCCTGTTTCTGTCTCTTGAGAGTTCTGGCGGCACCAAGGCCTAGCTTTATACTGGTTTTATTTGTGTTTTCTTTTTCTTTTTTGGTTTTCCAAGACAGGAGTTCTCAGGGTAGCCTTGGCTGTCCTGTACTCTCCTTGTAGACCATGCTGGCCTCAAACTCACAGAGATCCACCTGCCTCTGCCTCCAAGTACTAAAGTATTAAAGTGCCTCCAGGTATTAAAGGTGCATGCTACCACTGCCCCACTTGGAGCTGATTTTTATATGTTGTGTTATGAAAATGGCCAAATTTTAATTCCATCCAGCTTCCCCAGGACAACTTACTAAGAAGCATAGCTTTCCTCAATCGAATGGTTCTGGCGCCCTGGCCTTGTGGGAAGGCGTCATTCAAGCACACACGTTTCTTTAATTTGTTCCCCTGCGCTCCATGTGTGCCCCATGTCAGCACTGCACTCCTTTGATTCAGTAGTCAAGTTTCAAACCAGAAAGTGTGAGTCTTTCAAATTTGTTCTTTGTCAGGATCTCTTGGCTATTTGAATTCTCTGGAGATTGCATTTGGGTTTTAGCTCGACACATTTAGATTTCTTCAAAATCTGCCATTGGCATTTATGAAAGCTGTCCCACTGAATCTGTTGACTGCTTTGCTTTGGTAGCACTGAATAAACGCCTGTCTTCCAGGCCGTGAACACAGGATGTATTCCTGTTTTTAAGAACCGCAGTGTCCTAGGCATTTTGCTATTTTATTTTATTTTTTTTGAGACAGGGTCTTATTATATAGGCCCTACTTCACTATGTATTCCCCGTGTAGATCAGACTGGCCTTGAACTCACTGAGATGGCCTGGCTCTGCCTCTCAGGACCTAGGACTAAAGGTGTGCGTCACCACACTAGGCTGAAGCCACTGGCTCCCTGCACTCTTATTACCCCTGAGCTCTTTTTTCTTTTTTTAAAGAATTATTTATTTATTGTGTATACAGTGTTCTGTCTGCATGTACACTTGCAGGCCAGAAGAGGGCATCAGATCATATTATAGATGGTTGTGAGCCACCATGTGGTTGCTGGGAATTGAACTCAGGACCTCTGGAAGAGCAGGCAGCACTCTTAACCACTGAGCCATCTCTCCAGCCCTAAGTCATCTCTCTCTTGCGTTGCCTTTGCTGTTGGTTGGTTTTTGACAGCTGTGCTTCCATGTGCTTTGGGCTAAATTTGTCTCAGTTTGTTTAGGAGGCCTTGCCCGAGTTCCTTTAACATTTATGTTTGTTCCTCGTCAGTTTGGGGAGTTTTGGGCTATGTTTCTTCAAATAACCTATCCATTTCTTTCATCTTCCTTCTCTTTCTGAAAATCTACAGTGTATATATGGGTCTACTTGAGTCTCCTGGAGCCTCTCTGCATCTTGGTGTGCACTCTGTGTGTGTATCAGGGCCTGTTCCTCTAAGGACACAGTTCTGTGTGTGTGCGTCTCAGCGTGTATCGTGTGCGTATGTGTGCATGCACTCTGTATATTTCTGAGTACGCTTCTTTGCGTGTGCCTCTGAGCATCAATCTTGTGGGTGTGCCTCTGAGTGTCTTCCTCTGTAAACTTGTTTACCTCGGTAGGTACATTAGCATGGATCTGAGCTCCTGCTTCTGTATGACCCGGGACAAGCCTGTTATGGACATTCCTGAGATTCACAGATCCTCCTCTTTCCCAGGACTCATACCTGATCGATTACTTCCTCTTTTTGAACCGATACTTTGAAGTGGGGCCTCCAGTGTACTTTGTCACCACCTCGGGCTACAACTTCTCCAGTGAGGCAGGCATGAACGCCATTTGCTCTAGTGCAGGCTGTGACAGCTTCTCCTTAACCCAGAAGATCCAGTATGCCAGTGAATTCCCTGACCAGTAAGTGTTTGGTCTCCCCAACACTCTGGCTTGCTCCCTCTCTGCTTTCTCCTCTCCTGTTTTCTCTCCTGCGTGCTCTGTCTCTGTCACTAACAAAGCCACAGAAGGCCCAGTGCAAGGGTCAGGGAGGAGTGACCACCAGGCTCACTGGCTCTACCTACTCCTCTCCATTGTCTGGCCTCAGGTCTTATCTGGCGATTGCTGCGTCCTCCTGGGTAGACGACTTCATCGACTGGCTGACCCCATCCACCTGCTGCCGCCTTTATACCTCTGGCCCCAATAAGGATGAGTTCTGCCCCTCAACCGTTAGTGAGTTTGGGGCTGCAGGGCTCATGCACATTACAGCTTAGGGAAACTGAGGCAAGAAAAAAAAAAGAAAGGACTGGTAAGGCTCTCAGTCCCCTACCGAATCCACAGGAGCCAGACAGGTTAGGCTTTAGGCATTCATACTTGCGTGTGTGTGTCTCTGGGAGTATTATGCCTTTAACATGCTGGTTGTGGGCAGTGGGCAGTGGAGGTGGGAATGGAGATATGGCCCTACATGTGGAGGTGCTGTGTTTAATAGGTGTAGGGGACCCCATTTCTTTGCCTAACTTCCCTTTCCTATCAGCCTGTAGGGCTCAAGAGGGGGCACATCTCCCACATTTGGGGATTGCAGCTGTAAACCTGCATATTTCTGTACCTATCCCTCAGAACTGAGGACTTTAGATTGAGGCACAGAGTGAGAGTTAAAACAGTAGTTGCCTTGCCTGGTGTGTCACTATTCAGAGTCCCCTTTCCAGCAGCTTCCTTGAACTGTTTAAAGAATTGCATGAGCTTCACTCTGGGCCCCGTGAGGCCCACAGCAGAGCAGTTTCACAAGTACCTGCCCTGGTTCCTGAATGATCCCCCCAACATCAGATGTCCCAAAGGGTAGGTTCAAAGAATGGCTCCTGCTGGAGAGCGGGAAGACTTGTGGGTTCCAGAGGGGCAAGAGTGGCCAGCTAAGGCCTCCCTGGGTACAGAGAATGGGTAGACAGGACAAGCTCTCATCCCCTCTAAGCCTCTACTCTGGTCTCCTCTTTGCAGGGGTTTAGCAGCGTACAGAACTTCTGTGAATCTGAGCTCAGATGGCCAGGTTATAGGTAAGTGCAGCCTAGTATCGGGAAGAGATTAAAAAAAAAAAAGATTTATTTATTTATTCTTTATATAGTATTATTTATTCTTTATATAGTATTCTGCCTGCCTGTGATCCAGCAGGTCAGAAGAGGGTACTGGATCCCATTATAGATGGTTGTGAGCCACTATGTGATTGCTGGGAATTGAACTCAGGACCTTTGGAAGAGCAGCCAGTGCTCTTAAACCTCTGAGCCATCTCTCCAGCCCATCCTTCTGTTTGCTAGGTCCCTGGGATTACAGGTGATCTGCAAGGGGTGGCCCTTTAGGCTCCATCTATTGAAGTCAGGCCTTGGCCTCAGATAGTGGCAGAAGCAGCTACCATTTGGGGGCGCTGATGCAAAGTGCAAATGCAGGCCTTGGGCCTGGAGAGATGGCTCAGAGGTTCAGAGCACTGGCTGCTCTTCCAGAAGATTCAGCTCTGACTCCCAGCACCCATGTAGCTGCTCACAACTGTATTTAGCTCCAGCTATAAGAGATTCCAAAGCCAGGCGTGGTGGTGAATGCCTTTAATCCCAACACTTGGGAGGCAGAGGCAGGCGGATTTCTGTGAGTTCGAGGCCAGCCTGATCTACAGAGCAAGTTCCAGGACAGCCAAAGTTACACAGAGAAACCCCCATGCCCTCTTGTGGCCTCCATGCGCACCAGGAATGCATGTGGTGCACAGACATACATGCAGACAACATACTCATATACAATTAAAAATAAATAAATAAGAAAATGCAGGTCTCCTGTCGAAAATCGATCAGGAATTTCAGGTGGTGCTGGCAGAACCCTGAACCCCATCTGATCACATGACTGTGTCACCGTCTCTGGGATATGCCAATGGATGCTAACCTTTGACTTGCTTTCTCGCACTGTGGCCATCCAGCCTCCCAGTTCATGGCCTACCACAAGCCGCTAAGGAACTCACAGGACTTCACGGAAGCTCTCCGGGCATCCCGGTTGCTAGCAGCCAACATCACAGCTGAACTACGGAAGGTGCCTGGGACAGACCCAGAGTTTGAGGTCTTCCCCTACACGTGAGAACTGGGGGGCTGAGGCAGGGATGTGGGGAGAAAGAGCCACATAAGAGATGCTGGGGGCTGCAGGCTGAGGGAGGCGAACCAACTTTTTCTCAGGTGTCTCCTGGGAAAGCTTTGGTGTTGTCTATTTCTTACATGAGCTGGGACCCAATTCAAACCTCTTAGGCCCATGGTTTCCTTCAGGAATGGGATGATGCTCTTCTCTTCCTGAAGGGCTAGTGCCTTGACCACACCCTGATCTCTGACAGGATCTCCAATGTGTTCTACCAGCAATACTTGACCGTTCTCCCTGAGGGAATCTTCACACTTGCTCTCTGCTTTGTGCCCACCTTTGTGGTCTGCTACCTCCTCCTGGGCCTGGACATACGCTCAGGCATCCTCAACCTGATCTCCATCATTATGATTCTTGTGGACACCATCGGCCTCATGGCTGTGTGGGGTATCAGCTACAATGCTGTGTCCCTCATCAACCTTGTCACGGTAACCTGCAGAATAGGCCGCAGATGGCCTTTGGCAGTTGGACTCATAAGCTACACCTAGTCCTATGTAGACTCTAAGATACCTGCCTGGCTGTCTTTCTTGTTGCCCCCTCCCTCCCCCACCCCCCCCCCTTCCCCCATGTCTTCCATCTTGTTGCCTGAAGTTTTGCTCTCTTGGCTGCAGGCAGTGGGTATGTCTGTGGAGTTCGTGTCTCACATCACCCAGTCCTTTGCTGTGAGCACCAAGCCTACCCGGCTGGAGAGAGCCAAGGAAGCTACGGTCTTCATGGGCAGTGCGGTAAGTGGGGAGGGATGGAGCTCCCTATGTGCCACCTGACCCTTATGTCTTCCCTGACTGCTGGTTATGAACCCTGCCAGGTGTTTGCTGGAGTGGCCATGACCAATTTCCCAGGGATCCTCATCTTGGGCTTTGCCCAGGCCCAGCTTATCCAGATCTTCTTCTTCCGCCTCAACCTCCTGATAACCTTGTTGGGCCTGTTTCATGGCTTGGTCTTTCTGCCTGTTGTCCTCAGCTATCTGGGTGAGTATCTATGCCTGCCTGGCAATGTCACAGCTATGAGTATTGATCAAAATGGTGCCTGCTCCCTTGGAAAATTTGGGGAGTCCAGCCAAGATCATGACCATACTTTCTATTTTGGAAGCTTTTGTTTTTCTTTTTTTGGTTTTTCGAGAACAGGGTCTCTCTTTGTTAGCCTTGGCTGTCCTGGACTCGCTTTGTAGACCAGGCTGGCCTCGAACTCACAGAGATCCGCCTGCCTCCTGAGTGCTGGGATTAAAGGCGTGCGCCACCACGGCCAGCTGGAAGCTTCTGTTTTTCATGAGATATGCTGCAAGCATCTTCCTCTGTTAATTGATTATGTTTCAGATGCTGTGTAGTCTGCTGCATTTTTCTGTTAGACTTTTGTGCACATGTACATGCAAATGCACAGACACACGTGCACACACACTCACACAATACACACACACACACACACATATATACACACTCAGACATATATACTCTCATATATGCATAGACACACACAGATACACACTCATATATACACACATACAGAGACATGCTCACAACACAGAGAGACACAAACTCACACACAGAGACATACAACACACAGGACACACATTCACACCCAGACATACATGTACACACACCAACACACACACATATATACATACACACACATACACACACACACACACACACACACACACACACACTATTCTGGAGATGGAACCCAGAACATTGCACATGCTAGGCAAGTGCTGTACCACTGAGTCGCACCTTAGCACAGAAATATATCTTACACCGAGACATGATGTGTGCGGCCACACAAACATATGAAACTAAGGCAAGTATCTTACAAAATACTATTTGCTCTTAGCACACAAAGTATTCTGATATTTTTGGTTCCGCCCTTTCATTGATTTGAAAGTTCTGGTGTTGGTCTGAGGTTTTCGTTAAATGATTCATTAATGGGTAATAACTCGCAATTTGGAAACACTGCTCTGTTTCAAATGTTGGTCTGTGGCATTTCATTTCCCTCGGCGTTTGGCAGGAGCAGCAGTGGCAGAAGGCAGGCGGGGGCCACGGCAAGCAGCTCCCGTCAATGCTTAAGCTCTTGTGTAGGCCTTGGCTATGAGGACCCTCAGCCCTATCGCCTCCAGCATTACCACTCTCCGTCCAATGTCGTGGCAGCTTTGGCTCTTGGGCACTTGACTCTGTGGGCACTCTGAGCTTAGAACTTCTCTTCTGCACTCTGTAGAACTCTAGTTTTCTGTCCTCTCTTGCCATCTCTTTCCATCTGTCACCTTCTTGCCCTGGCTGCGCTCAAGCAGTGGCTTCAAGTAGCTTGTTGCCTTGTTGCTGCCTCCGCTTGGCCTGCTGACTGCTCAGCTATTGGTTCCCAGTACAGTGTCCTGTCCCTCTGCTACCTCTTTCATCTTGTTACCAGTTCAACCCATACTTCTGAAAGGAAGTAGGAAAAGACCACTCAAGAGGCCTAGTGCTGCAACACCAGGAGGCTGGCCCACGAGATTGTCTGAGTGGATTCTCAGCATCTTGCTTATATAGCACGAGAAGGTGTGTTTTACCCAATCACAGTCTGTAAGTTTGGACTCACAGTGTTGCCTCTCTGTCCATCAGTTGTAGTCAGTGAGTTGTTTTGGGCCAATCACAGCTTTCCTTCTTAGCATCAATTACATCCTGGCTTGTGCTTTGGACCAATCATGGTCTTGCCTCTTTGCATCAGTTACAACAGTTCTCCGGCTACACAGCCGGGGTGGAGGGGGGGGGGGAGTGTTCACCCTACAGCTGGTGCAGGTATAAGGGCTGTCTGGTTGTAGTTCTTTTGCTCAAGGCAGCTGGAATAGCAAGGGAAAGAGGCCCACAGTGCAGCTTAGGAAGGCAGATTGCTCCATCCTGCAGCATCTTTGCTTATTTACAGGGACACAGACATCAGAATGAGTGCTTACTATATAATACAAAGAACTTGCTAGAACTAATAGTGATTTTTTAAAATAGATCTTTAACAGTGCTTCACAGTGCTTAACTCACCACGTACCCCAGGAAGAAGTATGCTTCTCTTACTCATCTCACCGTCTATTTAAGCAGTTTGCAGCTGCTGGACATTAGGCTATTCCTGACGCTATACTACTGTTGCCTGCGCTGCAGTGACTGACCTCGTGGCTGAATCTTTGACCTTGTCATCCAATATTTTCTTAGAGTCAACCTGGAGATGTTGATTATTGAGGCAGATTGCTAATACGCTCCACAAAGTTACTTATCATCATCACCATCATCATCATTCTCCTCCTCCTCCTCAGCATTGTGACATTAGAATCACCTGTAGGGACTCACTGTCCATCTTTAGGGAGGAGAAAGTGTGTACTGGGGACAGTAAGGAACAGCCCTGGGAGATTCGAGTTGGGAGCCCAGAGCCTCAGAACCACAGGCTGGAAGTGTTTAGACTTATAGGGGCTGGGGAGTGCCAAGGACCTTGCAAGCCTCCCACCCCCAGTGCTGCAGCAGTCAGGAATACCCTAGAACTAGGGCTATGCAGACAGAGACCCAAAAAGCCATGTGCAAGGACAGAGCCCTGCTCCCTGGTTGCCCTGTGCCTTGGGTTGGTTGTCCAGAGCAAGGAATCATGTTTTTTTATTTTATTTTTATTCTTATTAATTTTTTGTTTTTGGTTTTTTTCGAGACAGGGTCTCTCTGTGTAACCTTGCCTGTCCTGGACTTGCTTTGTAGATCAGGCTGGCCTTGAACTCACAGGATCCGCCTGTCTCTGCCTCCCAAGTGCTGCCTGGGATTAAAGGCGTGTGCCACCATGCCTGGCAGAATCATGCTTTTTAAAGGAGCGTTGCCTATGGAGTCAGTACCAGATAGTCCCAGGAAGAAAGGGAGAGGCTGAGTGTCAGGGCTCCTCTTGAGAGAACATGGGTGAGGGTGGTGGCAATGCCAGCTGAAATGGCTGTTGGGAAGGTGGGGCAAGAGCAAGGAGGTGCAAATGAAGTCAGAGCCCAGTTCCCACTGGACTGGCATTTCTGGCAGTGATGTCTGTGCTGGTTGCACTCCTCTCTGACCATAGGTGTGTGTGTGTTCTTCTCTCCTGCAGGGCCTGATGTTAACCAAGCTCTGGTACTGGAGAAGCTAGCCACAGAGGCAGCAATGGCCCCGGAGCCCTCTTGCCCGAAGGCCCCCTCCCCTGCCAATGTTCACACCTATGAATACGTTAACCACAACTTTGAAGAATGTGCCTGTGGAGCTGGCGCTGCTAGCAGCTCTTTGCCCAAAAGCGACCAGAAGTTCTAATGGAGTACGAGCTGGTCCAGGCTCCATGGCTCTTACTGAGGAGGAGCCATGAGGGTCTTCCCTCTGTTTGTCCTCAAGGCTTGGCGGGGAGGTTGTTCCTGAAAAAAAAAAAAAAAAGGCTGGTATTCTGGCCATGAGGTAGCCAGCGTCACTGGCAGTGACCTCTTTGTAGTATCTTTTTTTTTTTTTTTTTTTTGAGACAGCGTTTCTCTTGTAATCCTGGCTGCCCTGGACTCACTTTGTAAACTGGGCTGGCCTCGAACTCACAGAAATGGTCGTGACCTCTTTGCTCCCGTACCAGGTCCCTAAGGCCTTGGTCAGTGAGGAATTACCTTCTCCTTCTCACCCAGGGTCTTGGAGTTGCTGAGGACATGTGTGTCTCAGGCTCAGCCATAGTATGCATTTCTCACCCAGCTTTCCTGTCCCTTGTCAAAGATGTTTCCAGGGGTTGGAGGGATGGCTCAGTCGTTAAGGAGCATATGTTGCTCTTACAGAGGACCTGGGTTCAGTTCCCAGCACCCGCACGGTAGCTCACAACCACCTACAGCTCCAGTCTCAGGGGATTTGACACCTTCTGACCTTTACAGTCACCAGGCACGCACATGGTACACACATGTATTTGCAGACAACACACTCACACGCACAAGGCAAACACATAAATCTAAAAAAAGATATAAAAGAATATCTCCAGGGCCAGTGATATGGCTCAGTGGGTAAAGGTGGCTGTCATCAAGCTCGATGACCTGAGTCTGCCCCCCTGGAGCTCATGTGATGGAAGGAGAGAAGCAACTCTTTCAAGTGCTGCTCTGACCCCCATGTGCACGCAGTGGCACACCCACATAAACACATAAATAAATAAAATCTAATAAAAAGTGATAAAATCTCACTCCTGGGATGGAGTCATAGCTTAGGGGCAGAGCAGTAGCATGCTTGTCTCATGTGCATGAGTGAGGTTCTGCTAGTCCTCAGCACTGAAAATGAGAGAGAGCCAAAGAAAGCCATAACTTTGTCCCTAGCATGTTACCAGTGCCAGTGCCATTTGACTGCCTTTGTCTACCAGTGCCCATTCTGTGCCAGTAAGTCTCTTTACATTCTCCAGTATCCTGAGAACAGAGAACGGCCCCCACCCTGGGCTGTGATGTTGTGGGAGACCAGGGAAGGCAAGGGTACCCACTGTTCTTTCTGGTCCAAGGCTGACCTCATCTGGAAGCTGGCATTCAGTTTGACCTCCAGTTTCAGCAACTGTTCAGCTGGTTGTAGCCATCTGTGTGTCTGCCTGCAGGCTGACAGCTTCTGGGCTGGGTGGGTTCTCTGGCATGGGTCTTGTGCCTGGAGCGCAGGCCCACTGGCTTCAGATGCACAGCGTGACCCTGGTGCATCGGTTGCATCAGAGACAGAGAAGATAACTTGTTCTTTGCAAAGGACAGAGTGCTTAATAAACATTTGTTGAACAGAATTGGTGTTTCCATCACATGTCCTGCTCTGGCTTCCTTTGGGTTAAGGATAATTTTTGTACAGGAACCGACAATACAAGTGTTGGGGTGTGGTTTATGGAAAGATTATGTTTCTATTTTTCCTCTCTATTTTTAAGAGACTATCCTTGTGACATGTTTGCTTGCCTTGTGAGAGCCTGTAATGGGCAGGAGTACTGTCCCTCACTGTGAGGCACAGGATTAGAACATGGGGCTTTTCCTTTGCCCAGAGTAGCCTGTGGAGTAGGCACAGTTGGCGAACCTGCTGGAGACCCCCAGGGTGCATTCAGGACCAAGAGATCCACTCAGTAAACTACTGTCTCCAAGAAGGTGCTCCTCTGGGGTGAGACTGAGAAGGAACATTCCAGATCCCTTTTGAGCCTTTTCACTCCTTCCATCCAGCTCCTGTCTGGCTGTGGTTCTTCCTGTGATATGTGGACAGGAGCTAGCACCTCTGGAAACCACTGTTCACGTTCTGTTCCGCCAACTCCCTGTGTATCTCACATGGACAGTTGATCTTGACAAGGCTCACTGGCAGGGAAGGATGGCCAAGCTGGTTAAAGGAGATCTGACACAGGACAGAGAATGACTCTTACGGGTCACCTTGTTAGAACTCTGCTGCTGCAGGAAAGAAGCATGGGTTTGAAGAACCAAACAGGCTGTGCTAACAATGACATTTCAAATCAGGGAAGAATAGATCAAGTTCACAACACGGGAGCAGCTGCTGAGTCATTTAGACAAAATAAAGTATCTACACATTACTTCACAGTAACAATAAACACAGATACATTAACTTGCCCTCTGATTTTTTTTTTTTTTTCGTTTTTTGAGACAGGGTTTCTCTGTCCTGGACTCCCTTTGTAGACCAAGCTGGCGTTGAACTCACAGCGATCCACCTGCCTCTGCCTCCCAAGTGCTGGGATTAAAGGCGTGCGCCACCACGCCCGGCTGAGTTATTCTATCTTATCCAGCTGTGGCCTGGCAAAGTATGACCATGGTGCAATAGTGACATGAATGTTATGGGGCTAACCAGATAATTTTCTAATATTTAAAAAGAAGCCTTTTACTTTATTTATTTTTTTAATGTGTATGCACATTTAACTTGTACTGAATGTTTATTAATATTTAATGTTGATTTATATTTTAATCGTTACTCCTTAACCAGCTTTATTCCCAAGTAGCCACACACACAGAGACTAGGATATTCAAAGTGGCTAGGAGGATGACACAGTGGTTAAAGCACTTATCATGCAGTGTGAGTACTAGAATTTGGATCCCCAGAAGCCAAGTCAATGGTCAGTGGGTGTGGCTGCTGGGAATCCTAGCCTTGGAAGGCAGGAGCGCAGCAAAGTTGGCTCAGCCAAGACTAACCATAGCAGCAAGCTCTGTGTTTGACTGAGAGACCCTTCCTCACTCAATGTGGTAGAAGAGTGAGCAGAGGCGATTCTTGACATTAGTCTGGAAATTCTACGTGAGCCGGTGCACTTAACCACAAAGCCATTTCTATAGCATCTGCATTCTTTCTTTCTTTCTTTTTTTGTTTTTCGAGACAGGGTTACTCTGTGTAGCCTTGGCTGTCCTGGACTCCCTTTGTAGACCAGGCTGGCCTCGAACTCACAGTGATCCGCCTGCCTCTGCCTCCTGAGTCCTAGGATTAAAGGCGTGCGCCACCACACCTGGCTCACCATTATTTCTTTTTACAAGTTTGTTGACAGCAAGCAGCACTGTTGGGAGTCAGTGAATTGCCAAAAAAAAAAAAAAAAAAAAAAAAAAAAAAAAAGATAGGAGGGGGCATGCTGGGGGTTTGGAATGGAGGAATTTGAATGCATATGATCAAGATACATTATATATATGTATTAAATTGCCAAAGAATAAAAGATTCTTTTAAAAAGTGTGTCGACGTTGTGATGTCTGTGGCTATTTACAAATTCATGAATGTAAGCATTGATTTCCAGTACAGTAAATGATGAGTAAGACTTAAAAGTTGTTTGGATTCTTTGGCAAAATTTCTTTCATCTTATCTTATGAGAATGGGTGTTTTGCCTCCATGCATGTTCATGCGCCATGTACATAGTGTCATTTAATGCCAGAAGAGAGAAGCAGGCTCCCTGGAACTGGAGTTAAAGATGACTGTGAGCCACTATAGAGGTGCTGGCAATCAAATCTGTGTCCTCTGGAATATCAGCCAGTGTCCTGAACTGCTGGGCCATCACTGTAGACCCATGGACTTGTGAAGCAAAATTTTAAGGTCATAAACAAATTCTACGTTGAAAAACTTTCAGACCAATATTTTCCTTTTTAAAAAAAAGATTTTTATTTATTTATTGTATATGAGTGGTCTATTTGCATATACACCTGCATGCCAGAAGAGGGCGTTAGCTCACATTATAGATGGTTGTGAGCCACCCTGTGGTTTCCGGGAATTGAACTCAAGACCCCTGGAAGAGCAGACAGTGCTCTTTACCACTGAGCCATCTCTCCAGCCCCTAGGTCAATATTTTCTTTTGTAAAATATGGAATGCTTCACGAATTTGCGTGTCATCCTCGCACAAGGGCCATGCTAATCTTCTCTGTATCGTTCCAATTTTAGTATATGTGCTGCTGAAGCAAGCACCCCAGATAAATATTTTACAGCAATTTATCTGTATGCCTTTACCTAAAGTTCATTAGGGCCCAAACACTATTAAAATATTTAAGGCTGGGACATGTCTTACTGGTAGAGCACTTGCCTAGCATGCTGAAGACCCTGAGTTTGATTCCCAGTACCACAAGAAAACCAAACCAAACCAGTATTTTGCTCTGTGTGGTGGCATATACCTTTACTCCTAGCGCTTGGGAGGCAGAAGCAGTCAGATTTCTGTGAATTTGAGTACAGTCTGTTCTATACAGAAAGTTTCAGGCCAGTCAAGACTGCATGGTGAGACACTGTCTTAAACAAATGAACAAAGAAATGTTAATTTGTAGATGGTAGTCTATTGGAGATGCAATACATTAAAAATTTTATTGATTGCATTTTTTTTGACAGGATCTCATAGAGGCCAAGTTGGCCTTGAACTGGCTATGTGGATAAGTAAAGCTTTCGTTTCTGGTTCTGCCTCCACCTTCCTAGTGCTAGGTTTACGGGTGTGAGTCACTACAGACAGTGGATGCAGCACTCAGGATGCTGCTCAGCGTCTCCTGCCTTTTAGTCACACACTCTCCCAATTCAGCTACATCAAATGAAAAGAAGCTGTGAGAAGGGTGTGGTGGGGGAGGGTTACTGTAGATGGGAGGGAGAGCACAGCCAGAGCCAGAGGCATCTGGGAGAGTCCAAAGTGGACAAAGATTGGGAGGCTGAGCTGGGCCATGAGAGGAGAGGGGAGAAGGGAGAGGAAGACAGTAACCTTGAGCCAAGAGGCCAAAGGGCAAGAAGGGTCCCGGAACCAAAAGGGCTGTGTTAATACAGGAAGCAGAGAAGCTGGGTGAAAGGAAAGCCCAGTCTCTGGGCTGGAGAAGTTTAGGGTGGGGGCAGAGCATGCCAGTGAGAAGAACCCAGTAACAGGTACTGGCTGAGGGAGGCTGGTGGCCAAAGTCTGTTTGGATATGTTAATAGGTACCTCAGCCATTTGTCTGGGGTTTGTGACCTAATATTATGTCTCTAGTTTGTTCTTTTTTTCTTTCTTTCGAGAACATGTAAAACAAGGGGTTGAAAGTATAGTAAAAAACATCTGGTAGTGAGAAGGGAAGCGGTGTGCTTGCTGTGATAAGAAATGAACAGGCTGTCCACTTCAACATAATGATAAACATAGCGCAAACACCATTGCCTACATAGGTAGGGTATATACGCTAAGTACAAGACCACTTCAGGTTGGCCATGATGTCTACCAGCTAAGACCATGCCATTGTGCTAATCAAGTTGGACACGCTTCCCCAAGTCCAAAGGCCTGTCGGAAGCCAGACTAGACCAGGGCCCAGACCTAGAGAAGGAAGCCCGTTGCAGATCACTCAGAGAACTGGGACAGATTACAAGCCTTACCTGCAAAGCCATCAACTGCCCACAGCTGTGCTCAGCAGACTAGGAGAGGTACTGGGATGTCTGCGCGAAGTGGGATGAGTGTGTGACCAATAACGCACCTGTAAAATCTCCACACTCATCTCTTTGAGCTTCTTCTCTTGGCTCTCTATACTTTCTTTCTTCTTCTTTTTGGATTTCCAGACAGGGTTTCTCTGTGTAGCCTTGGCTGTCCTGGACTCGCTTTGTAGACCAGGCTGGCCTCGAACTCACAGAGATCCCCCTGCCTCTGCCTCCCCAGTGCTGGGATTAAAGGCGCGCGCCGCTGCCGCCGCCACCACCACCCGGCACCTGACACACACACTCTCTCTTTCTCTTTCTTTCGACAGGGTTTTATTCTGTAGCCCAGGTTGGCCTAGATTTGGATATCAGGATTACAGGTATGAACCACCAGGCCTGTGACAATCTTACACAATTAATAAAAAAAATGTCTATATTCGGGCTGGAGAAATGGCTCAGTGGTTAGGAGCACTGACTCCTCTTCCAGAGGTCCTGAGTTCAATTCCCAGCAACCACATGGTGGCTCACAACCATCTACAATGTGATCTGGTATCGTGTTCTGGCCTGCAGGGGTACAAGCAGGCAGAGCAATGTATACATAATAAATAAATAAATTAATTAATAAATCTTAAAAAAATAAAATGTCTATATTCAGAGCCTCAAAATGATCTTTGAACCAGCTTTATACTGATTTATACTACTTTGACAAACACTTATTACGAATGACATATGTATGCACACACGCACATGTACTACATATGCAGGAACAGATATATACATTTTACAATATCATATATCTTTTTTCCTTTTTTTTTTTTCGAGACAAGGTTTCTCTGTGTAGCCCTGGCTATCCTGGACTCCCTTTGTAGACCAGGCTGGCCTCGAACTCACAGCGATCCGCCTGCCTCTGCCTCCCGAGTGCTGGGATTAAAGGCGTGTGCCACTACGCCTGGCCCTTCCTTTATTGAGATTTTCATATTTTTCTTGTCCTTTCAAGTCACCTTGAATTTCTTCTGGTGCAACCTCCTGAGTTTCACTCACAGCTCTGTTATTAATATGAATTCTTAAAAGCCCTACAACATTCCTTTTGCTTTCTCTGGCTCACAGACAAAAGGTGGTTGCCCTGGCTTGAAAAAGGCACTCCGGATAACTAGGCAGGAATTCAATCAAGAAAGAAGAAAGGCTCCCAGACCACGTGACAACATCTCCATCAAACACGTCATGTTGCCGTCACCATAGTGCTTCCGCCCTTTTCAAAAATGGTTGGCAAGCGCTCTCCGCCCGGCAACTATGGCCGTTCTTGAGTGTAGGAACCATACTGAGTACATACCAATCTCCTTTAGGCAGGGATCACGACGGAGGAGATACAGTGCAGCAAGGAAGACAATCAGTGACCGCTAGTAGTGACAAGCGCGGACCGGACCGGAAGTTCCGTGTCCTCGTTGTCCGGGGGAGCCGTTAGGCACGCACGCCGGAAGTGGCCAATCGGCGGTGTGAGGCGGTGCCCACTGTGTTCGCGTCCCTCGGGCAGCAGAGCTATGGAGCCCGGGGCTGCTGAGCTTTATGACCAGGCCCTCCTGGGCATCCTGCAGCACGTGGGCAATGTCCAGGACTTTCTGCGCGTGCTCTTCGGCTTTCTCTACCGCAAGACCGACTTCTACCGCCTGCTGCGCCACCCCTCGGACCGTATGGGCTTCCCGCCCGGGGCCGCGCAGGCCCTGGTGTTGCAGGTGGAGTGGGGAGTGGGAGGGTCGTTGCGATCCTGCTGGTCCTTTCCCCAGTTCTCCCTTCCGGCGCTGGCCGTGTCCCCGGCTCGCGTCCCTCACCTGGGACTAGCCGCCACTCCTTATCCCAACCCATCAGAATTTGCGGTTCTCCCTGGGGTGCCGAAGCTGATTTTGTGTGCATGGCCAGGCGTCATCCGAAGCACCGATCCGTTGTCAGGGATGCACTGCTTAGCCTGGGTTTGTGCGGGACATTCTTAGGTGTTTGAAGCTGCCAGCGTTGAGGGCCTCTGAGCGCCCTGTGGGCACCCCCAGAAGGATGCAAGGGGTTTGCTAGGCTGTGTTCAGACAGTGCAGGCGGGAGGGGAAGGACTTTTACGGCAGCAGAAACTTGAATATTTCAGAACTCCCGGGCTCAGGAAGTGGCAAAGATGACTGGTATGCATTCATTGGTGGGTGGGGCCGCTTGCCAGTGACTTAGTAGGTCGTGGGCAATTGAAATGATTATGAACTTTACACCTGGGCTTACATCTCTAAGTCCCAGGTTAAATTTATTGTTTTTGAAGCATTACTAATTATTGACCGAAGTTGTTTGAACTCCTTTTTTAAAAATTGCTTTTGAGACAGGGTTTTGCTTTGTGGCTCCTGGTTGGCTTGGAACTTGCCAGGTAGACAGATTAGTAATTTTTCCAGTTTATGGTCCGCCTTCCTCTTACTGTCCAGCACTGGGATTGTTGACATTGTTGAGTTAGTAATAAGCAAACATTTAATTACTATATTTAACACTCTCAGCTTCAGTATAGGCTCTGACGGTGTGTGGATATTTAAACAGTTGGTCCATCAATTCATGACACTATCCGAAAATAAAGCACAGAAGGAAATAGAGGACTCGGCTAGTTCTCTGTGTGGTAGGGCTGTTTGGAAGGGAGTGGTAGGAATGGTAGGGATGAAATTGAGGAAGTTTTGTAGGAGAGGTTAGATTTTCAATGAGATTAGAACTTTGTGGGGGCGTGGTAGGGGGAGCATCAAACTTGCCTGTTAGACTCTGATTCTCCAGCACTTATAAAGTGCTATATGTTACCTTCTGAAGTCTTTGTTTTTCGAGACAGGGTTTCTCTGGGTAGCCCTGGCTGTTTTGGAAGTCACTCTGGGATTACGGCACCACTGTGGCCCGGCTTATCTTTTGAAGTCTTCAGGTTTCTGAGGTGTTACTTGCCTCAGTTTCTCAGTGGAAGAAACCAAAGCTTAGAATGTTCTAGTCACTGTAAACATAATGGCGGTCAGGTGGGATGGTTCCTCCTGAGGTTCAGTTTCAGAATGGAAACTGCTGAGGTACTGTAGTAACTCATCCTTAGTGGCCCAGGTGCCATCTGAGTAGCTGGAGAGTGGGAGAGGCAGCTGGAGTGAAGCCGCATGCCACTTTAGAATGAAGTCGTGCCACTCGATCTTCACACTCTCTCTGAATTTGACGTCTCAGTTCAGCAAGGTTAAATGACAGGGCAGGAACTTCACTCAGCTCTTCCTGCATAGCTGGGACTCAGCACTCCAGTTCTCCCGTTCCAGGTCTTTCTGCTGTCATTTAACCATCCCCTAGTAGGGGAAAAGTTTTGTTTTGGTTGTAGAAAGGTTTGGAGGAGGAAAGAGTATATCCCAGGATCTGGCTTTCTAGTGTATTGCAGCTTATTTTAGCTTTAACACAACCTGAGCTTTTGGGCCTGGTTCCTCTGATGAGCTGATAGAGGCAATGCAGTCATTTATCCTGTAACTTTATAAAACAGCCCCCTCTGAAAGGGTCAGAGGTTACAGCGTGGTGAGCATGTTGCTGGAGGTAGGGAGCAGGAGCAGAGGAAGGAGAAGGGCAACTCAGATATTCCAAGGTCCCAAATCCCAAGGGTGACTGCAGCAGTAACGTTCAAGAGCTAACTGTACTGTCACTTGGATTTGGGCGTGTGTGTATGTGTGTGTTAGTTTTAGAGAATTTGAATCTGAGACTGCAGATGAGTTCTGACCTCTAAGCTGTTGGAATTGGGGAACTGGATCTTGCAGGAGATGGAGGGACTGGTGAGGGCTGAAGAAGGGAAGAGCCCAAAGTAGAGGACAGCTGGGGAACAGCCTCAGTCTCTGAAGCCAAGGACAGGGTTAAGAGTTTGACTTTGCCCCCTTTCCCCACCCCCAGGTGCTTCTCAACCATCAGCATTGAACAAGAGACTTTTTTTTTTCCTTTCCAGTTTTTTCAGAAACAATGTTTCTCCATTGAGCCCTGGCTACTCTGGAACTGACTCTGTAGACCAGGCTGGCCTCAAACTCAAAGAGATCCATCTGCCTCTGCCTCCTGAGTGCTGGGATTACAGGTCCCAGGTGTGTGTCATCATGCCCCGCCAACCAAGAAACTTTAAAAATGTTTATATTCTTGAATATTTCCATTAGGTAGATCATAGTGAGTCCCCAAAGACTTGCCTTTCTCTCCCTCCCTTCCTTAATTTACAGGAAGTCTTTGGCAAGAGGCTTGTAACGTGGCTTCGGCATGGGAAAGGGTTTTGTTGTGGAGTGCTGCTAATGTCAGTCAGATGGACCAGCTCAGTGGACACACAGCATTATAGCATTCTCACTCATCTGCTTGGTTTTCTGTTCCTGATTCAGTGATCCCAAGGTTTCCTCCTGTGACTTCTTCTTGTCAAGTGTGATACCCTGGTCTCTAGGAACATAGGCAGAGATGGTTTGGCTATGTTTTTGTGGAACTTGAGGGCTTCCCACTGATGTTTTGGGGAGTGGACCTTTTTTTTTTTTTTTTTTTTTTTTTTTGTCAACTTGATAGAAACTGAGACGTTAGAAAGGGGTAATCTCAATTGAGGAGTTGCCTTCATCAGATTGATCTTTGTTTTTTTGTTTTTGAAAAATGCAAATTTTATTGTCCATAAAAAATTTTATTGTCCCGGATAAAGCTCTGTTTTACTCATTTACATGCATGTCCATGCACATACTTGTCTATGCATTATGTAAGGCTGTTTCTGAGTGACAGAACTCAGAGGTAGCAACAGAAGCTGGTCCATAAAACCACAAGTATTTCCTGTCTAGGCCTGTGAAGATGGGTTTTGCAGCCCCTATTATAAAATGCTTGCAGCAGCACCAGGACTCGCTCCTCCATCATTTCTCAGGATTAAAAGAAAATCAAAATGATTTTTAAAATTCTTAAACACCCATGAGCTTCAAGCCGTTAAAAGGGAAGAATTCTCAGTCTTCTCAAGCATTTGGGAACAGCTTTCAAAACAGTCACTTTTTTTTTTTTTGTGGGTGAGGACAATGTGCCTAACATTAATTCTCCTTCTAATACACAAAGATAGTGGCAGCTTAGTGCTGTGGGGCATTTTCTTGATTCATAACTGAGGTGGGAGGGTTTGCTGTGGGCAGTGCCATCCACCCCGGGTGCTTTTGAGGGGTGTAAGAGAGCAGGCTGAGGGAGTGAGTGGTGTCACTTCTCCGTTGTCTCTGCTTCGGCTCCTGCCTTGGCTTCACCTGCCGAGGGACTGTAACCTCTCAGGCAAATGAACCCTTCCTTCTCCGCTTGTTTGTGATCGTGCCGTTTTATTGCAGCAACAGGAAGCTAAGAGATGCAGTGCTGCTGGTGTGAGGCACATCACTTTTTCCTTCTAAGGTCTTATAGCAGGAATGAAGTGTGTGAGAGCCTTGTTCTGTTCCGCTGTATATTAGAAAATGTTAAGAAAAGAAGCAGTTTACAGCCTGGTCTACAAAGTGAGTCCAGGACAGCCAGGATGACAAGAGAAACCCTGTCAGTCAGTAGGAGGCCCATGTGAAAAGCACTGCTTAGTGAGGCTTCATCAGGAGAATCCGGAAGCCACCTGCTTCTTATTCCTTTTGTAACTTGTTGGAAATTTCAGGCAAGTCAGTTCACCCCTTGGCCTCCCAGATGGCTTACTGAAGATCCCAGACATCTATTCCAGCCTAGGATTCTGGGTCTCTAGGGTGAGTCTTGTGAACATATGGCAGCTGGAGCTGTGGAGTGGCGTGAGAGCTGGGTGGTGCAGATGGGAGGGTCAGCACACAGAGTCACAGGAGCCTCAGGAAGGCCGAGGACTCTCAGCCCTCCATACGGAGCAGCCTGTGTTAGCAGTCTGAAGTTACGGGAGAGAGTCGTTATTTATCACCTGGCCCTTTGTAGTGAAGTTGAAGATCCGAGGGCTTAGAGAGAGAGCGGGTTTGAGCACAAAGGGCTCAGACATGTTGGTAGCGTGGGTCCTGGAGAGAAGCTGGTCAAACCTTCAGGTCACCTGCAGGGTGGAAATGGTTCTGGCTTTGTCTGTAGGTGTTTTGTTTAGTTTTTTGGTTTTGGTTTTTCGAAACGGGGAGTGGTTCTGACTATGTACTCCTGGCTGGGCTGGAAACTGTATCAATCACGATTTATACCAGGCTAGTCTGGAGCTCTCTGCCTTGTGGGTGCTGGGATTAAAGTTGTTTGCCATTATGTTCGGCCTTTGTTTCCAGTTTGGAACCTTTTAAGATTTTATTTATTTTCTTCTGGCTACACTGCCTTTTAAGTTTGTTGTGATCTCGTGTAATTTTTCCCTGCCTCTTTGCTGACAGACCATGATAAGCTACCTCTGAATGCTGGCCCCTCCATGAATCCGTACCCTGAGTGTGCTCTTTCTTCACATTAACAGCAAGCTTGGTAAAAGTGATGACGACTGTGGCTCATGCCTCTCATCCCAGCAGTGGGGAGGCAGAGGCAGGCAGATAAGTCTATGTGAGTTCCAGGGCAGCCTGGGAAACAGGGAATTCCAGGACAGACGAGGCTACATGGAGAGACCTTGTCTTGCGGCCCCACCCCCTTCCCCAAACTAATGACACCTAAAGCTGTCTAGCTTTGCATTCTCTAGATTTGTAAGGACTGTTAGCTTTGACTTGGTTTTGAGTTTGTTAATTTTGGAACTTTCTTGAAGAAGAACAATTCCTACTGACTTTTGGTGATGTTCTAGAACCACTTTGCTTTGTTTTACTGCTATTTAATTCTGTATTTAGTAGACTTTGCTCTATTTCTATGATGTGTGGTCTAATGGGGGCAGATAAACTTATTGTTGGGTTGATGTTTTATTTTTTAGGTCTTTAAAGCCTTTGATCACATGGCTCGCCAGGATGATGAGAAACGGAAGAAGGAACTTGAAGAGAAAATCAGAAAAAAGGAAGAAGAGGCCAAGGCTGCGGCAGCTGCTACAGCTGAGAAAGAAGCCGTGCCAGCCCCAGTGCAGGAGGTAGAGATCGATGCTACTGCAGAGTTGAGTGGGCCTCAGGAAGTAGAAAACACGGAGCCCCCAGGGCCCCCGGGCCCCAAGCACAACGTTACCCATGGCCTGGAGGAGGCAGAGGCACCAGGAGCAGTTAGCAGTGCTGCTGAAGGCCCTAAGGAACCCCCTGAGCTCCCCAGGTATGGGCATCTCCTCTGACTGCTCTTTCTCTGCTGTGGTTAAGTTCGCTTGGGTTTGGTTTTTGCTTTGTGTGGTTTGTAAAATGCCAGTTTCATTTTGGTGGGTGGTGATTAAATAACAGAATTTACTTTCTAATAGTTCTGGAGGCTGGAAACCCAAGATTATATGTTCAAAGGCCTCTATCAGTGGCTTGCAGACACCATCTTCTTGTGTCTTCACATGGTCTTCTCATTTCTTTGTTCTGGCCTGTGTCTTAATCTCCTGTTCTCATCAGTGTGCCAGACTGCCTTCCATCCAGGTGGTTCAGGGACCTTCTTCAGGAACTCAGCCGTGAATTCCCTTACCTCAGAGGACTCTCAGTCAGCTAAAGTGTGATCTGTATTTATTGTATGTGCCTGTTGGGGTATGGGTTGGTGGCCATGTGCCACGTTGCACGTGTGGTAGTAGAGAGAACAAGAGTCAGCTCTCTCTTCCCATCATGTGGGTCCCAGGGATTGCACTCACATTTTCAGTCTAGGTGGTAGGCAATTTATCTGTTAAGCCATCTTGGCAGCCCCCTAAAATGTAATTTTAATAGGGTCTGAAGCATTTCTAGAACAAAAGTTGACTTGTTTGGAAAATTTCTGGGAGAGCAGTTTTGTTTTTTTATTCCTATGACAAAACTTTATAAATTAGCGCCTGACTTATGAGAGCCTTGGACATCACATGAGTTGTCATTTAGAGCCACTTCTCAGCGCTGCTGGCTCAGTCATTGTGCTGCAGTGCCACTGCCTCCTGCTACAGCTTTCTCTGTTTACAGCCTGCACAACAGTCCTGTAATTGCATAGTTGGGAGCTTATTTAGTTTCAGTCTTTTCACTTTTTCACCATTTGAGGGCCAAAATGAGAGCACTGTTGCCTCCCCAAGCCCTTACTGCATCTGTGTGTAGGCGAGGCTGAGCCACAGCATCTTGATTCTTTGGCTTGGAACAGTATCGAACATTGAGCCTAGGGCCTCACACATGCTGGGCAAATGCTTCAGTACCGAGGGCATCCTTAGCTCTTGATTCTTAATATTTTTCTCCCTTCAAGATCACTGCTGAATGGACAATTCCTCCATTTCCCACAACCCAAGGTCTGATGTATACCAGAACAGTCTAACGTAGGGCCTAGATTCACAACCTGCCCCTGCTACTTCTTAAGCATATTATTCTGGGCAAGTATTATCACATCTCATGATTATTTATTACTATTATAATTATTATTAAATTTATGTGTATGGGTGCTTTGCATGTGTACCACATGCTTCTCTGGTACCCATGGAAACTGGACAATTGTGAACTGCCACACGAGTGCAGGGATCAAACTTAGGTCCTCTGGAAGAGTAGCCAATGCTCTTATCTACTGAACCGTCTTTCTAGCTCACTTCTCTATGAGATCCATCAGGCCTCTCTTGTAGAACTGTTGTGAATCTTCAGTGAGCTAAGAGCCGGGCAGAGCCTGCATCGAGCCTCATGGTGTACTTTTACTCACTGTCCAGAAGTTGAGTGCATCTAGTCCTTCCCTGAAGTCCCAGTGAGAGGAGTTGGAACCTCCTTGTGTGGCAGTCTGCTAGTCAGCTGCAATCATGCTTTGTTTCTAGATAAATCTACTTTTTTGAGAGGTTTGCTTCTTTTATTTCCAACTTCTGCTCTGCTCTTTCTCCTCCTTGAACTCTCTAGCCTGTTCTTGGAGAGTGGATTTAGTTTCCATTTAATGAAGCGAAGTAAACAACTTGGAATGGCTTATTCCTGAGCAGGCAAGAATAAATTTTGTTTGTTTGGTTTGCTCTTTCTTCTTTCTTTCTTTCTTTCTTTCTTTCTTTCTTTTTTTGTTCTTTGAGACAGGGTTTCTCTGTGTAGCCTTGGCTGTCCTGGACTCATTTTGTAGACCAGGCTGGCCTCGAACTCACAGCCATCTGCCTGCCTCTGCCTCCCGAGTGCTGGGATTAAAGGTGTGCGCCACCATCCCTGGCTAAGAATAAGTTTTGTAAAGATCGAGTGTGGCAAGACAGTAGAGCCCAGCTAATAAGGAGTTTAGAGAAAAACAATTGTTGGCTAGGTGAACCTAGTTGATGGAGAAGGGTAGCTGGCCTTGAATATGGAGTTCTGAAAGAAGAGGGCTGTGATAAAGCTTTGGAGTCCAAAGGTGGAGAGGAAATTGATACTTCCTTTTAGCTTGAAAAATTTTTTTTCAGTTAAAAAAAAAAAAGAATAGTTTTGGCTTTTCCTCCCCTGTACCCTAGACTGATCTCAAGTTCTTTTTTTTTTTTTTTTTTAAAGATTTATTTATTATGTATACAACATTCTGCCTGCATGTGGCCTGCCCGCTAGAAGAGGGCATCAGATCCCAGTATAGATGGTTGCGAGCTGTCATGTCTCTCCAGCCCTGACCTCAAGTTCTTAATGTAGTCTAGGGTGGCTTTGAATTCACGATCTTCCTCCCTCAGGCTTCTAAGTGCTGGGATTAAAGTGTCATCATATGCAGCGCCTAAGAACTTTCTTATTTCTGGTAGTGTAATCTGCTGTTGAATTTTCCCTTTCTTTTGGATATTTTTCTGCTTCTTTATGTGTCCGGTAACTTTTGAATGGATAGTAGACATGAGTGTTGTGTTGTTTTCTCTATTTTCTTTTCTCCTTTTAAAGAGTGTTGGGTTTTGTTCTTGGCTTTTTTTTCCCTTCAGGTTAGCATGATTTTGAGAAGGTGTGTGTGTGTATACGTGTACATATAGGGTTAAGATATACCTTTATGCTGTGCATGTTGTGGCACACTTTTAATTTCAGCACTTGGAAGCAGAGGCAGGTGGATCTCTCTTAGTTCGAGGCTAGCCTGGTCTCCTGGTCTACATAGTGAGTTCCAGGACAGCCAGACCCTGTCTGGAAATACAAAAAAAAAAAAAAAAAAAAAAAAAAGAAGAAGAAAGAAAGAAAGAAAGAAAAAAAACCTGTTCTATCTTTAGGACCTTTTATTCTGGGTCTAGTTTGTCTTTATTTTATTTTTCAACTTTTGGATTTTTTGAGACAGGGTTTCTCTGTGTAACCCTGGCTATTCTGGAACTCTCTCTATAGACCAGGCTGGCCTTGGACTCATAGCTATTCGCTTGCCTCTACTTCTGTGAGTGCTGGGATTAGGGGTGTGGACTGCCACCTCTTGGCTAGGGCTAGTTTATCCTAACTCTTGATTTTTGGGGCTATCTTCTCAATGCTGTAAAGTTCAGGTATTCAAAAAAGTCTTTCTATAATCCCAACACTTAGAGGTAGAGTCAGGAAGATCACTTAAGTTTGAGTCCGGCCTAGTATTAATGAAGAATATGAGGCCAGCCAGGGCTGCAGAATGAGACCTGCCTCAAAAACAAAACAAAGAACACATTACAATGTTAGCAAGTGTAACAAAACATGCTTGCTTGTCTGTTTATGAAGTGATCTTGAAGATTGCCAATGTGGATATTTTGAGAGTTGATCTCTTTCTACATTTAGGCAGGGCTATGGTTTCTAGTATCAAATATTTGTGCTAGTATTGCTGTGAAGGAATATGTAGGTATAGGTAGGGTCTGTAGTAGTTGACTTTAAGCAGGGAGGCTGTTCTGTGTGAGTGGACCTGATCAATCAGGGGCAACTTCTCTGAAGTAGAATTGCTGTGGACAGCATCTGCACTCAGTTTCTGGGGAGTTTAAAGTGGCCCATGTGGATTTTGGACTGGCTTAGACATCCCCCATAGTTGTGTTCATTTCTTTGTCTGCCTGTCCATCTGTCCGTCTGCCTGTCCGTCCGTCTGTCCGTCTGTTCGTCCGTCCATCCGTTCGTCCGTCCATCTATCCATCTATCCATCTAAGACAGGGACTCTCTACATAGCCCAGGCTGTTCTGGACGTCTCTATGTAGCCCAGGCTGGCCTCTGGCTTTACATTTGTTTACTGTATGTATGGGTAGACTTATGCCAAGAGTGCATGTGTGGAGGCCAAAAGACAAATTATGGGGCTTGGTTCTGACATTCTGTTGTCTGGGCTCCAGGAATCGGACTCAGGTTGTCAGATTTGGTGGCAAGTGCTCTACTCAGCAAGCCATCTCACCAGCCTTCCCAGAAATCTTTTCTGTATTTGCTGCTAGTTCTGTTTCTCTGACTTAACTCTTGACAGACAGATACAGATATTTCATGGTATAATTAATGTTAAGTGAGAGTGAGGATATATACTTTACTGCTGAGTGCCAAATTTGAAAAGCCTAGAAAAGAAATGCATTATTAATGGTGACTATCACTGAGTGATGGAATAAGGAGTGTTTTAATTATCTTTGTGTATCTGAGTGCATGTGGAGGTCAGGAGGCAACGCTGGATGTTGAAGCTCAGGTGCCTTCCTTTTCCTTACTTATTTATTTTTACTCTGATAGGGTCTCATTACCCTGGAACTTTGCCGAGTAGGCTTAGGCTAGGTGGGCAGTGGACTTCAAGGGTTCCACCCGCCTGCCTCTCTTGAACTAGGTTTTTTGTTTGTTTGTTTTGTTTTTTGTTTTTTGTTTTTCGAGATATGGCCTCTCTGTGTTAGCCTTGGCTATCCAGGACTCGATTTGTAGACCAGGCTGGCCTCAAACTCACAGCAGTCTGCCTGCCTCTGCCTCCTGAATGCTGGGATTAAAGGCGTGCACCACCATGCCCGGTCTACACTAGGTTTTAAACCTTCATTGTACCTGACTATTTTGTTTTGTTTTGACGTGGATTCTGGAGGTAAAGTTCAGATTTTAAATTTTAATTTTTTTCCCCAAGACAAGGTCTCACTCTGGCTAACCTGGAACTCACTTTGTAGACCAGGTTGGCCTCACAGAGATCCACCTGTGTCTGCCTCCCAAGTGGTGGGGTCAAAGGTGTGTGCCACTGCTCCTAGCTTAGGTCTTTACACTTCTCCGGCAAGCACTTTACTGACTGAGCCATCCCCTCAACTCTTCATCTTTATATTTATCTTTTTTAAAAAAAAAATACAAATGAGGACTTTCGTTTTATTTATTTTATTATTTCTGGGGGGAAAATTTTTGGTTTTGATTTGAGTAATGGACTAGAATAGCTACCTTGTCGTAGGGACTCTACGGTAACTTCCTGAAGCAGTGAATTGTGCTCTGGCTTATAGATCGGTCAGGATGCTGCCAGGGTGCTAATAGCCGGACGTACAGCTCGGTCAGAATGCTGCCATAGTGATAAGTTTAGAGTGAAGGTTTGCATGTGCTTCAGAAACCAGCGTTTTTACTTGCTGTTCGGGTTAGACTTCCACTGTCCTGACATCCCTTCAGTGCTTAGGACTGCAGCATCTCCCTCTTCAGTAGTTTAGCCAGTGAGTCAATTACAAGTTGAGGCATTTTAATTTGTCATAGCTGTAGCTGAGAAGCAGTGTTTCTGCACATCGGAAAATGGGATGTCAAATGCTGCTCTTTCCCTTGTTCTACCTGGATCCTGTGCCAGATCCCAAGTTCCTCCACCAGTTAGCTATGCATGGTAGATGTCAAGATTTGTCTTTTGTCATTTGAATGATTGAAGAAGAATCTTCAGAAGACCACACCCAACCACCTCTCCTTCCAAAGTCAGTTTCCCAGGACCTGAGACTTTGAGTACCAATTTCTTTTTTCTTCCTTTAATTATTAGACAGGCCTTATGGCCCAGGTTGACCTTGAACTCCTGTTTTGTTTTTTGTTTTTCCACCTCCCAAGTGCTAGCATTACAGGTATGTGTGTCACCATGCTTGGCTTTGATTCCTCTTTCTTCCATTTGCTTGCTGTCTCTGATGGCCTTGTTAGACAAAAATCTGCTGCTGGTTCTACACAGTATGACAGGGTACTCCTTCTCAGTGAAGCCCGTGACATGCGTATTTAACTAAACTTGGCATAGGTGCTGGGGAAAGAGGGACAGGATGATAAATCGGGTATTTATGTTTACATATGTTCTCTTCTTTTAAGTTGTTCACGAGTGTATATAATACACCATGGCCTTTGGAGTTTTTGTTGTTTCTGGATTTGTTTAGTTTTGAGACAGGTTCTCACTGTATAGCCCTGGCTGGATTGGAATTTTCTATGTAGACCAGGCTGGTCTCAACTTACAAAGATCTGTCTGCCTCTGCCTCTCTTTACTGGCACCAAAGGTGTGCACCACTGGTGCCTGGCTATTAAGCTTGATGTTTTTGTGTGTGTGTTTAACCCTTTCCATCACAGACAAAAGGCTGAGAAGCCATCATTTTGTGTCTTTTGAAACATAGTTACCCAACAGTGCAATGAACTCTCTTCTGGAATATAGTTAATGACTTCCCTCGAATAGTCTTTAATCACCATGGCCACATTAGAGATGCTTCCATTACCAGACTGCACAGTGCTTCCTTGCTCCTGTCCTCGTCCTGCGACCTTGTTGTGCTCTGCCTTAAAGTTTTATAGCATAGCTTTACAGAATCATGTTTACTTGTATGTGCATGTGCACATGCATTAGCTCTCTCCTTACAGAATCATGTTTACTTGTGTGTGCATGTGCACATGCATTAGCTCTCTCCTTACAGAATCATGTTTACTTGTGTGTGCATGTGCACATGCATTAGCTCTCTCCTTACAGAATCATGCTTACTTGTGTGTGCATGTGCACATGCATTAGCTCTCTCCTTAACAGAATCATGTTTACTTGTGTGTGCATGTGCACATGCATTAGCTCTCTCCTTACAGAATCATGTTTACTTGTGTGTGCATGTGCACATGCATTAGCTCTCTCCTTACAGAATCATGTTTACTTGTGTGTGCATGTGCACATGCATTAGCTCTCTCCTTACAGAATCATGTTTACTTGTGTGTGCATGTGCACATGCATTAGCTCTCTCCTTACAGAATCATGTTTACTTGTGTGTGCATGTGCACATGCATTAGCTCTCTCCTTACAGAATCATGTTTACTTGTGTGTGCATGTGCACATGCATTAGTTCGTTCCTTACATCATCTGGGTGCCGAGGATTGAACTCAGGTCATCAGGGTTAGTGGATGTGCCCTACCCGACTGAGCCATTTTGTGGGCACTTACTAATTTCTTTCTTAAGAATTATTTTTAAATTTTTGTTATTTTGTTTTTGCTTTGGAGACAGGGTCTTAGCCCAGGTTGTCCTCAACCTTGTGGGATCCTCCTGCCTTCACCTTCCAAATACTAGAATTACAGGTATGTGCCACCATACCTAGCTACAGTATACATTGTTACTTATGTATAGTAATGTAGAGTTTTTGCACATAATGCTATAAGTACAGTATATTTTGGGTGATTAAGGGGGAATATTTGAAGGTAATGTTAGTTTGATCTAATATTGCTGTCACTCTGATGTTACTATCTCCCCCACTAATAAGCTACAGTTGTTTTCACCCTCTTGTCACTGCTGGGATTTGTCAAGTGAAAGTCAGAATTCCCCAGTGCTGAGCTTGCTATGATGGCACATCCCTTAGTTCCAACTACATGAGAGGCTGTCGTGGGAAAATTGCTTGAGCTTTCAAGTTTAAGACCATTCAGCCTGGGCCACACAGTAAAACCTCATTTAAGGAATGAGGAAAAGAAGAAACAAAAGTAATTAGGGTGCTTGAAACACCCACTTAATTCCCACTCATTCGGGTACAAAAAATTGCCTGGTTGTGCAAGCCTGTAAAGTAAGTACATTATAGTTTGGGTGTTGTCCATAGTGTGTGTTGTTTTTCTTGTCTCAGTGTTTTTGTTACAGTTGATCAGTGACCAGCGCCTGTGAGCAGGACTAGTGCTGTGGAAAGAAGAGACATACAGCATTGCTCATGCTAGTCATAAGCAGCTCGTTAAGTTGCCTGCTGTGGTTCACCTTTTAGCTTCATCCCAATAGCCCAATTTAGCTTGTGTTTCCCTCACAACCAAGCTATTGGGGCACCTGCAGTTCAGGCTCTCCACCTGCAGGTGTTGCTACAGGCAGTGGAAAAGCTATGGCTGGGTCTGGGAATGCTGATGGAAGGATCTTGACGGCATGTGGCAGTTCTGTTTTTCTTATATAAACCATTAATCCTTTATAAAGGAAGGAAGAGAGGGGAAAAGTGGCAATAAGAAGAATATCAGAGCTGAGTGTGGTGGCTCATGCTTTTAATCCCAGCACTTGGGAAGCAGAGGCAGTCAGATCCCTGTAAGTTCGAGGCCAGCCTGGTCTAAATGGCAAGTCCAGGACAGCCAAGGCTACACAGAGAAACCTTGTCTCGAAAAACAAAAAACAAAAAACAAACAAACAAAACAAAAAAATCTCAGTTATTACCTAGGGATAACTGATATCACCCAGTCTTACCTGGGCTACATAGTGAAACCCTCATCTCCAAAAAGACAAAAGAGAAAACCATAACCAGATGGACAAAACCAAGACTTCCCCCACCTGCAAACTTACAATAGAGCAAACAAACAGAGTATCAGTTATTATCACTTGCAGATAGTTACCTGAGTGCTGGGACCAAGTGCCTTTTTGTCCCTTGGATGCATGATCACATGTTGTTGTGTTGAGGAGGCCTTACTATAGGTCAGTGTCCAAACCAGCCATCTCTCCTGCCTATGCAGGGGGTAGAGTAGCAGCAGTGTGAGGAGAGCATCAGGGAGCAACAAGGCATATGAGCCACTTGACAGAGTTGAACATGCTAATAACAAAGCCAGTAGTATTAATATGTTTTCATAGTTCTAGCAGTGTGTCCTTTGTGCCTAGGTGCTCCAGGGGCCTAGGCGCTTCTTGGGAAGAGAACTGCATCATTTGGAAGAGATCTCCTTATGCAGTGCTGGGGCATGCTCCCTAAGTGCGCCATTAGGCTCTGGCGCCAGGATTTTGTCTTGTCATCACCCCCACCCCCCGCCCCTTTTCTTTTTCTTTGAAAATAGGGTCGTGCAGCATCCAGGCTGGCCACAAAGTCTGGCTTGAATTCCTCCTGATCTTCTTGCTTCCTTTACCTCTTTAGTTGTATAGCATGTGCACTGTGGCTGGCTGACCTCCGTCTTCTTTCTGAGTCATCATGTCACAGAGAAACCGATGAGCTCCTTGGCTCCTTGTTGATAGGTCTGCTAGCCTTAAAGTGAGTGCTCAGCTCTCATGACCTGATCATCTCCCGGAGACCCCAGCAGCAGTCAGCCTCACCTTGATGTGTGGGGCTTCAGCAGTAGAACTTCAGGAGAATGTGAATACTGGTTCTGTAGCACTGATGCCTTGGCGGCATTTGTCACTGATGTTTCTTAGGCAGGCTGTCAGAGCAAGGCCTGCCCCTGAGTCTTTCTGGATCCTTTGGTTTAGTTTTTTGTTTTTGTTTTTTGAGACAGGGTTTCTCTGTTATCTTGGCTGTCCTGGATTTGCTTTGTAGACCAGGATAGCCTGGAACTCAGTGATCCGTCTGCCTCTGCCTCCTGAGTGCTGGGATTAAAGGCGTGCACCACCACTGCCTGGCTGGTTTAGTTTTATACAGCTCTCCATCTGCTAAGGCCTTTCTCTGGTGCTCCTTGTAGGCAGTCCCTTGGAAAAGTCACAGTGGCCTGGTCAGAAGTCACCCCATGTTTATCCTGTAGGTTGTAAGTGTTGAATAAATACTGAAGACCTGCTTAGCTTTGTTCCTGATAGAGTGATCGATCACTCAGCGGCTACCTATTATTAGTGTTATCATTTGTCTTACAAAAGGGAAACTTGTGGCCTGGCGGTGGTGGTGCACGCCTTTAATCCCAGCATTTTGGAGGCAGAGGCAGGCGGATTGCTGTGAGTTCGAGGCCAGCCTGGTCTACGAAGTGAGTCCAGGACAGTCAAGGCTACACAGAGAGACCCTGTCTCAAAAAAAAAAAAAAAAAAAAAAAAAAAAAAAGAGAGAGAGAGAGAGAAACTTGTTTTTCTTTTGGATGATAGTCAGACAATATTTGGAAAATAGAAAAGTGTGTAAAAGAAGAAAATCTCACTACTCCTTACTCTGTTTTGGGGATATTTTCTGTAGTTTTCCATATGTATGTGCGCATATTCATACATTTAAAAATGTATATTTGTAGCCTTTTATAACATGTCTTTCTATTTTGTTGAACAGTATATCTTGGGAATTTCCAGCGTTCTTTTTGCACTTTGAATTCCTTCTACACACTGATGGGTGTAATGTGCCTGGAGTGACTCTTGCCCTCGGGCAGGGGTGGGTGCTGCATAGCATGTGTTGAGAGGGAACAAATAGAAAACCGGAAGTGGAGGGGTTTTCTGCTTGTCACTTAGATTCAGTGTTCTGTGGGGCTCACTTGGGGACTGCGCTTCAGCTTTCCCTCTGTTTCACCTTGAAATTGCTGCTGTTTAAAGGAAGCTGAGACATCAGAGGCCTATGGAGAACCTGATTAAATCACAGCCAGGACGACTTTGGCTGTCTAGAAAGTACCTGCTCATTTGCGAATTGACTCTTGAGCTGGGACCTTGCTATCTAGCCTTACTGGCCTAAGCTTCCGCTCAGCTTTCTTACTACTAGGATTGCAGGTATGGTGTTCATTGCATTTTTCTTTTTCTTTTTTTTTTTTAAATTTTTTTTATTTTTTGGTTTTTTCGAGACAAGGTTTCTCTGTGTAGCCTTGGCCATCCTGGACTCACTTTGTAGACCAGGCTGGCCTCGAACTCACAGCGATCCGCCTGCCTCTGCCTCCCGAGTGCTGGGATTAAAGGCGTGTGCCACCACGCCCGGCTTTTGCATTTTTATTTTTTATTTGACAGTTCATTCGATTTTTCTATCATAGTGAGACTTAATAGGCTTTGTTTTTAGGAAACTAATTTATGTTTGTTTTTTTTTTTAATTGAAGCTATATCAGACATTGACCTGCTGTTCTGATTATAGAGGATCTGAGGGTAGAGGAAGAAGCATGATACACTAACCTGGAAAAATGTGTTTTTTAAAGTAGTGATAATCACTGATCGGTTTCCTTTTTTTCAGATGAAAAATTAAGATCTACCATGGCCAAGAGTTTTGCTTAAAATCCTACAATTAGAGGAAAGGGCTAAAGTTCTTTAAGATCAAAGTGGCTCTCTTTCACTAGGCTAAACATGAATTTGCTTTGCTTTGTGAAGAAAAAGCCACTATAACCAGGCTACCTGAAAGATGCTTTTAAAGCTAAGATATTAGGCTAGAAGATGTAGTTCAGTTGGTAACCTGGTTACCTAGCATGTACAGGCTCTGGGTTCAGCTCTCAGCACACCGTAAATCAGGTGTGGTGGCACATGCACAGATGCTAGCACCTGGGAGGAGACAGGAAAGTCAAGAGTTCAGTGTCTTTCTTGGCTACTTACAGAGCCCAAGGCTAGTCCTGGCTTTCTAAGAGAAGTGCTGTGACAACCAACTTGTATTTGAATTGTTTCATAATAAATTATGCTATTTTTGCAGTAAAGACAATATAGATAATTCATAAAAGTTTTATTAGATAGAACTTTGAGTAGAAACCACAGTAGGCATAAGAGTGTAGGGCTCCCCATGACCTCATTATCTGAACTTCTCCCCTGGCTTCTGTTATTTTGAAGCAAATTCTAGCCAGGTGTGGTGGCGTACACCTTTAATCCCAGCACTCAGGAGGCAGAGGCAGGTGGATCGCTATGAGTTCGAGACCAGCCTGGTCTACAAAGCAAGTCCAGGACAGCCAAGGCTACACAGAGAAACCTTGTCTCAAAAAACCAAACCAAACTAAACCAAACCAAACCAAAAAAAAAGGTCAAATTCTGCCTCATAGTATTTCATGTTTTTTCAGTTTCCTTATAATGTTCTATAATATGGTTTGTTTGAGTCTGACTATAAATAACACTGCAAACACCAATGGCTCATAACTGACAATTTTCTCCCCTCGCCCCAGAACACCCTTGTTAAAAGAAGTCCATATAGAGGGCCCAGGGTTAATTCCACAGGACCATTTCAAAAACAAGCAAACAAAGAAAGAACAAGCTGTTTGCTGGGCTTGCCACTGTGAATCTTACTGATAGTTAACTGTGAGCTGGTTTAGCATGTCCTCTGTCCTATTTCCTTTAGGTCAGAGTTGGATTAAGAGTAGCATTTTTAAAGCTACAAGGCTATGTAATGGAAATAAATTGTTCTTCCTGGAGGCAGTTTGTCCATAGCGTCTTTTGTAAAATTTACTCATGTGTGTATATACTTTGCCATTATACACAGTACATGTGTATACACAGCACATCTGTGACTGTTGACTTTGCCACATCCCCTAAATGTGCTGTGATCACTCAGGCTTGATAAGCGGCTAGGTCTGACTTAGTGCTTTCTGTTGCCAGGTACGCTCTCCTTAGCACACATGTAATTTTTATGGTCCTTAAAATTACATGGGTAGGACCGTCACTTTCCCATTTCGTGGTTCAGAAGAGTGGCTTGTGCTCAGGTAGCCGCAAAGGAGTGGAGTCCTGGGCTTTCTTTCCATTGAATGGTGGCCCCAAGGTTCTTCACCGATGCCCACCTGACCCTCCCTGGGGGCTTGAAATGAAAATGACTGGGCCCCTTCACTAGAGGTGTATTTGATAGGCTTAGGTGGTTTGTAGGTCCTGTGCATCTTCTGAAGCTTCCCAGTGACTGAGGTTTTTCTTGACTGCCATAGAGTGTTGTATCCTTTGAGTTATCATCTAATGGGTCCCTAAGCAGGGTGTGTTTAAGCTGTTTACAGTATGCGAGTGTCACAAATGATCCTGCAGTAAATATGCTTGTGTGTGTTTCTTGGAACATGTGTATGCATATCAGTTGGATGAATTCCCAGAACAGGAATTACTGGGTCAGAAGGGTTTTTAATTTTGATGGATGTTGCCAAATTGGCCCCCAAGAGAGTCTGCCCATTTGCTCTCTCACTGCCAGCTTGCATGAGGGAGCCCGATCCCTTTCCACCTGCTAGAAGTGACTCAAACTCATTTCTGGGATGCTCTTACTTATTTTTGAAGTGCCATTCACTGTTGACCTACCTTAGGTTCTGATTTGTCTCTGTGTGTGGTATGGGCTTTTCTCCGTTCCCAGTCTGTTTACAAATACTAAACAATATATTTCTTTTGTTTGCCATTACCAAGCTATTTACCTTACCATGGATTTCTAACACATTTTAACACTTGGTAGGATTCATGTTTAATAATTTCCCCCAGATTTTCTTTATACAAACGAATTTTTCTATATGGAAATTTGGTTGAAAATTCATAGGAATATATTCAATCTATATTTTGGATTAAGATGAGTTGCTATCTTTATATTTTTCTATCTATCTAAGAATAGAGTGTGTCTTTAAGGCTTGTGGAATTTTAATTTTTTTTTTCTAGTAGAGAAACTGGAAATGAGACACATGTCTCTCCTTGCCATCTAATAGTCTTTTACTTAATTTTGTTGGGTTTTGTAGATATACAGGCTGTTTAGTATTTATTATGCTTAGTACTAAATTATATTTTATTACTATATAATGACAGTCTTTAGTAGTAAATTACATGTATTTTTTCACTTAGAATTTTAAATATAACTGTATTTTTCTCCCTGTCAAGCTTTGTTGCCAGGCAACTGAGAGGATGGAGCTGACAATCACTATAGCACAAGGAAGGCTGCTTCTGTGGGAGACTAGGACGGGCTGCCGCCTTATTGACGTAAAGAACTGAAACTGACCAGAGGTTTAGCTGGCCTTACAAAATGAGCTGTGGAGATGGGTTTGGGGCTTTGTGAAGAGCAGGGACTGTTGTATTTAAAGCGTTCACATTTAGATGCAGTGGAGTCTGGCTGCCTCAGGGTCAACTCGGGCAGGTTGAAGATGGGAGAAGAGGTCTCTCCTAGGAAGGCCCTTTGTTTACCTGTTTGTAGGAGATCTGAGCAATTGGCACACAGGTGGCACTTGGTGAACCTGGATTTTGTGATCTGAAGATACTTCTGTCAAGGGAACAGGGAAGGAGCTCAGCCTCTCTGAGTTGGTGTGTCCAGGTCCAGCCTGTAAGCAGAGTGTCCCCTGTGGTACTCGTGTGGTCAGTGTGGCTGCAGGAGCTCTGCAGGAGCACTTCAGATCCTAGCCATTGTTGTCCCTGTTTCCCCGTCTTACTGAGGTGCTCCCTGAGGATCCTGTGCTGTCCCTGTTCTGTGCTTGCCTCAAAGTGTGCCTAGGCAGGTGGTAGACAGGTACACTCCCAGCTTTCCACACGCCTGTCCCTTTGATGCTGGCTTCTTTGGACGTCTTCTTTGGATGGACCCCTTGTGCCCAATCCTCTTTTTTTCTTGGTAGAGTATTGAGGCAGGAAGCCCAGGAAGCCAGCTGAAAGGGGCATCCATGTCTCCATGGTTGTGTCTATGTTGACACCTGACTTTCCCACCAAAGGGCATTTTGTCTAGTCACTGTTGATCCTAGCACGTGGCACAAACTTGGCACTTGGGAAACAGTTGAATGAATGGTGATAGGCATTAAAAGTTATGTTCAAAATGATCAACCTTAGAGTTTTAACATATCGTGAACACCATCATTTAATAACGGTTATTATTTGCTTTTCTTCCATTTTTGCATTTGTTCATACTATATTATTCTGTCTTCTTAGGGCAATTCTGAATCGTGTTGTAAACTCACAGAGTCGTGAAACCTCTTTTGTTTTGAGCCTTGGGGTGTGAGCTGCTCCAGTTTTACCTTGGTGTGATCCTGCCCTATCCCTTCCCCTGGTGTTTCACAACACTTGTCAACACTTGTGTGACAGCTTAGAATTGTGCAAAGCACATTAGAGAGTTGGGGTTCTGAGCCCTGCTATGAGGAGCTTGGAGTGAGTGACCTGAGGAGGTTTTATTTTATTCTGTCTGTCTGTCTGTCTATTTCCCTATTGAGACAGGGACTCAGTATGTAGCCTTGGCTAACCTTGCAACTCAGCAACCAGGCTGACATTGAATTTATAGAGGTCCTCCTGCCTCTGCCTCTCAAGTGCTGGGATTAAAGGCGTGGCTGAGTGACATAAGTTTTAACATCTCAGGCAGAAGAAACTAGAAACGGTGCTTTAATACTTACTTACTTTCATGCGTGGATAGCTCTACCTTGAGGAATCCCCTTTGATTGTTCCTGGAATAAGTCATCTCAGGTGAATTGGCTAAAATCCCTGTGAACCATGATACAACATCAGACTTGGAGCTCATGGAGATCTGGTCCCTTAAACAGTGGCATGGGTCATGGGTTTGGTTCTATAGAATAAGGCTGATGTGTGTGGAATGTGATTTGTGTACTTAAGGCCTTGGAATAGTACCAGATTGTTCTTGGCTGACTAGTATATTATAACCACATTAATTATTTACTTTAAAAAAAAAAAAAACCCAACAAACTCTTGACATTTTAGGTAATTCAACTTTTTAAAAGAATTGCAAAAGTCATACCAAGAATCCTCATGTTTCTTCGAATTAGGTCATTCATAGACCGTGTTTAATTTTGCTCAATAAAAAAAAAATTTTTTTTTGGACCAGGGTTTAGTCTGTTATTGATATTGTATTTGTGACTGTTTCCTCAGCCTCCCTTTCTTAGGATAGTTTTAAAGTTGGTGTTTTTTATGGCCTTTAAAGACAATTTCATTTTCCTTCTCTTTACCTTTCCTTCCCTCTTTCCCTCTCACCTTCTCCCTTCCTCTCATCCCCCCCCCCCCTTTCTCTTCTCTCCTTCCTGTTATGGATCTACCTCTCTTTTGGTGGAATATTCTTCATTATAGTTTCTTCTGATGCTTCCTTATGACTATATTCATGTTCATACTTTGGGCAAGAGTATCCTGGACACTTCATATTAGGCAGCTTACAATGTTGTTGGTCCCATTCCTTTGCTCCTAACTGGGATCCCTTGGCTGAGGTAGTAGCCATCACGCCTCCTTCCTCTCTAGTTCTGCTCTTTTTCATTGTGGTTGCTAAGTATCCTGTGGGGAGATACTTTGCACTAGATAAATGTTTTGTTTCTCAACATACTCAAGCCCAGTTATCATAGCTTGATTATTTTTGCCTCAATCAGTTATTACTACGGTGCTTGATAAATTGAGACATATTTTCCATCATTCTACATTAAAAATACTTATTTATGTGATGCTTTGCTTTCCTGCACTCCATACATGCCTGGTACCTGTGGAGGTCAGAAGAGGATGTTGGATCCTTTCGGGCTGGAGTTACAGATGGTTGTGAATTGCTGTATTGGTTCTAGAAGTTGAAACAGAGTCCTCTGAAGAAGTGCTCTTAACTATTAAGCCATCTCGCCAGCCCTATTCTACATTTATTAATATACTTGTCAAAACACAAAATAAAATAAACTTAAAAATTTATTTGAATTATTTGCCATCTTAGAATCAACACTTTTTCATTTTACAAAAAGACCAGTGTTTCCTTGAGCCGAGCAGGAAATTGTTTTTATGATAAAATGATTAAGGTAAGCAAAGGCCAGGAAAAGTGGATTGGCTGTGTTGAACATGGTTAAAACAGGAGGGACTTCCCTATTATACTGATTCTGCTTGACTACAATCACCTGTTTTTGTTTTTTCAGAAATGGCTCATTCTAAAATTCAGTTTGAGCTGGGTATGGTGGCACACACCTGTAATCCCAGCACTCAGGGAGGCAGAGGCAAGTGCACCTCTGTGAGTTTGAGGCCACGCTGGTCTACAGAGTGAGTCCAGGGCATTCAGTGTTACACAGAGAGACCCTGTCTTGAGGAAAAAATTTACTTTGCTGAAGTGGTAGTTACCATGAGTTACTCCCTTTTGATCTGGTCTGCTAGCAACTAGTGTGGGAGCTTAATTCTAGTCAATGAACTGTCATTTCTGTGTAACACTGTAAGGATTATGGCCTTTCTCTCTCTCTCTCTCTCCCCATCTCTCCCTTCTTTTTTTTCTTTTCATTTTTTTGGGGTTTTTTGAGACAGAGTTTCTCTTTGTAGCCCTAACTGTCCTGGAACTTGCTCTGTAAATCAGCCTGGCCTCCAGCTCAGAGACCCACCTGCCTCTCTCTCCCAAGCGCTGGATTAAAGGCCTGCACCACCACCACCCAACTCATTTATTAACCTTTTTTTTAATTTAAAATTTTTAATTTAATTTTTATTTTTTGGTGTTTTTGGCTTTTCTAGACAGGGTTTCTCTGTGTAGCCTTGACTGTCCTGGACTTGCTTTGTAGATGAGGCTGGCCTTGAACTCACAGCGATCTTCCTGCCTCTGCCTCCCAAGTGCTGGGATTAAAGGCGTGCGCCACCACCACCCAGCTGATTTTATTTTATTAAAAAAATTTTTACATACACATTTATATTATAACACATATATACAATAAACTACTTACAGCAAGAAGAACCATGAAACAATCAGGAATTATATAAATTCCTAGTGTTTTGGCTGTTAGTATTTGGCAGCCTTGAAGAAAACATCTTTCCTATCTTAGTGTATCTAAAATTCTGAATGTAAATCAGTATCTATCATATCTTGTCATTATCATCTTAAAAGTCTGTCTAGACCTAAAAGCATTTTAATCCCTAAGCAACTAAGCTTAACTGTAAAACTAAACTATCTGCTCTTCAACCTCATTAAAGACTTGAGAAGGAATAAAATTAATTATCTGAGTATTCAGGGAGTGCATATTAGTAGCTTTCCAAATGAGAAGATGACAGAGACAGTTTGCTGCCTGAACAGTCACCCAAAACTATAATGTTGGAGCATCATCTTCGGCCTTCTAGCCCAATATCTCTGACAGACATATTAGTGAGGCAGGAACTGTTGAGGACTTGCTTACACTGTCTTGGCAGAGTTTGGTCGTCAACTCTGCCTTCATCCAAGCTTGCCCATTTTTAGGCAGAATTCTGTCTGTTGCAGAAATGAGGACATTTTGCCCAGTGACTGGTTAGCCACGTTTGAAACTATCTCCATAAGGAGGTTCTTTGATGGTCATCATCTTCTTTGAGGTAGGCTGGGTGTTGCCAGGAGTTAACCTGTCTCATTGTTAATGAATTTTTAAAATAAAATTTTAGTATTTATATTCAGTGATGTTTGTTTCATCACTTGGAATCCTTTACTAGCTCTTTTCAGTTGACTTGTCCTTCTGTCAAGTAGGCTTTCCCCAGAACCTGAAGAGTGTTTTGATTTTTGCTTTTGATTTTTGGACAGGGTTTCTTTTTGTTGTGTTTTACTTCATGTACTAATTATAAATAGTGGGTTTCATTGTGACATTGTCACACATGTAGCGTGCATATCGATCATGTTCACTTCCCACTATCCTTTCTTCCCACGTCTGCCGATTCCTTCTTCCTAACTAGTCCTCCTACCTCCACATCTTTTATTCCTAATTCCTTTTCTTTATTTATTTTTGGTTTTTAGGTATAGGATTTCTCTGTGTAGCCTTGGCTGTCCTGGACTCACTTTGTAGACCAGGCTGACCTCGAACTCACAGAGGTCTGCCTGCCCTTCCCCCCTGAGTGCTGGGATTAAGGATGTGTGCTACCACTGCTTGGCTAGATTTATTTTTTAAGTATCTGTTTGAATGTGTGCAATGTAGGGGCCTGAGGACAATTGTGGGGTTTAAATTCAAGTTGTCAGATTTGTACAAGTGCTTCTAACTGTGAGCCATCTTGCTGGCCGTTTTCATTTTTTATTTTCTTTTTCTTTTTTTAAAGATTTATTTATTTTATGTATTGCATATGAGTGCTTTATCTACAGAAGAGGGTGTTAGATCACATTACAGACGGCTGTGAGCCACCATGTGGTTGCTGGGATTGAACTCAGGACTTCTGGAAGAGCAGGCGGCGCTCTTAACCACTGAGCCATCTCTCCAGCCCTCATTTTTTATTTTCATAACCCAAATGGATTTCACCTAGTCTACTACGTTGAAAAACATGCCTTTCCTTCTCCCAGCAGTTACTGAGGTCTATAAATCCTCAGGGTGCATGGGGCCCCACGAGCTCTCCTCCTCCATGGTGGATATTATTGGGGCCAGTCTTGTGCAAGTAGTCACAGCTGCTATGTGTTAAGGCATGCAATAGCCATGTCATGCGTGGAAGTCAGCATTCCACATGATTGGGCCTGTTTCTTAACCTCCACGACTCTTTTTTTTTGGGGGGGTGGGGGCACCTTCGATTTTTCCTGAGGGGTGATTATAAATGTCCCATTTGTGCCTGAGGACTGGATTCAACTCTTATTCCTCCCACTTTGACGAGTTATGAGTTTCTTGAGTTAAAAAGAAAAACAAAAAACTTACGTGTGTGAGTGTTTTGTCTGCTTGTGTGTGTACTATGTGTGCGCCTGGTGTCTGAGAAGGCCAGAAGATACTTCCTGATCCTATGGAGCTAGAGTTGCTGACGGTTGTAAGCCATGTGGATGTTGGGGATAGAACCTGAGTCTTCAGGCAGAGCAGGGAGTCTCTGAGTCGCTGAGCCATTTCTCCAGCCCCACTCTTTCTTGAGTTACTTGAGGTAAGACCTCACTGGAACTGACTGTGTAGACCGGGATGGCTGTGTCCTCCAGGCTGGGTCCTCATTGCCTCTGCCTCCCGAGGGCTGGGTTCCAGATGTTGTGCCTTGCTCTACTTCTGTACATTCTTTTACTGTGAGACTTTGCAGGTTTCTCTTCTTTCCCTACTTGAGTTCTGAAGTAGATGAGATTTTTCTTCCGAGGCCTTGATGCTTTGATTGGAGACTCAGATTCAAAACCAGGACCTGGTGCTGGTGTGCTCCCATCTCTAAAGACAAGCAAGGAAGATGCCTGGTTTTGCCTCTTTTGTGAGTTTGCTTCTGTTGCTTTTTAAAATGTTATTTTATGTATTTACATATGTGTATGTCTGCACCACATGTGCGCCTGGCGCCTTATGGAGGCCAGAGTGGGCTTCGGATTCCCTGGAAGTGGAGTTACAGATCGTTGTGCACCACCATTTGGGTCCTGGGACTGACCTTTATTCTCTAGCAGAGGAGGCAGAGCTCTTAAACCTCCAGGGTTTTGCTTTTTTACACTCCAAAGCCGTCACATTCATTTCTCCCTCCTTGGATGATCTTTTCGTGTGGGTTCAGAGTGTGAGTCTGAAAGCCTGCCCGCCCTTACTGGCTCTCTGGCTTTGGGAGATAACCGCATCTCAGCCATCCCTATGTTTTTGTTTATAAGCATAAACATGTAGGTGCCACGACATGTGTAGAAGTCAGAGGACAGCTTTTAGGAATCAGTTCTCTCCTTCCACAGTGTGGATTCTGGGGACTAAACTCAGACCGTCTACCTTGTTGGCAGCACCTTACTTGCTAGAGAGCCTTGGGCCTTGTTTCTGTCATAAACATAGAATGACAGTGCTTAAGAGGGTTTTAAGGATTTTAAATGATGTAGAACTTGAAGTCTAGTCACACATTGCTTACTAGTGTGGTAAGTTCTGGGAAATGCATAGTTAGATGATTTAGCTGGAATACAAACATCATAGAGTGTGCTCATACAAAGGTGGTAGGACAGCCTAGTGCTTGTGGCAACAAGCCTGCCCATCATGTTACTCCACTGAATCCTGCAGGCAGTTGTAGCATAGTGGTGAATATTTATGTGTCTAAATATAGAAGGACAGCAAAAAATAGGGTGTAAAAGATAGAAATGATACACCTCTTCCAGGCACTTGACATGAAGAGAGTGCAGGACTGGAAATTGTTCTGTGTGAGCCAGTGAGCGAGTGGGAGTGAGCACTGATGCCTGCTTAAACTGGCTACTGCTCTAGCATTAAACACTGGCTCAGCTACACAGTTTATAAAATGTTTTTCTTTCTTCCACAATAAAGGCTAGTATGCCTTTTTTGATTTCATAAATTTGTTAATTTTTAAACTTTTGACTCATGTAATAGTAATACTTGGTTGAAAACATGAACACATTGTACTTAATATCACTGTACTTTACACTTCTGTTATCTTTTTTTTTTTTTTTCCCCAGATTTAATTCACTTTCTTTTTCTTGTATAAAAACTCTTTATGTGGTAGTGACAGCTGGAGTCTCTGAACAGAGACTGGTGTGGGTTTTCACTGATCAGAGACTGGTGTGGGTTTTCACAAGATGATCAGTGAATCCTGATAAGGAGACTTGGTGAGCACAGTCTCTTTCCAGAGGTCGGAGGTCAGGTAGCTGTAAGTCTTGGAGGTTGCCTTGGCAAAGTTCCCCAGGGTGGCAGTGCAGAAAATGGCTGATGTGTAGCAGTCATCAGTACTAGCCATCAGTATCTTGGGCACAGAAGCAGAGGCAATGCCAGTGCTTCTGGGGACAGAGATGGATGCACCAAAACAGCCACAGTGGCCTGTCACCTTGTATGGAACAGTGTGTGGCTTACCAATCTTGTTCCCTCAGTAGCCTCTCTGCACAGGGACGATGGAAAGCTTGGCCAAGATGATGGCCCCTCGGATAGCAGTGGCTACCTCCTTGGAGCACTTAACACCAAGACCAATGTGACTATTGAAGTCCCCAATAACGACAAAAACCTTGAACCTGGTCCCCTTGCCAGCCCGTGCCTGCTTCTGTGCTGGCATGATCTTGAGAACTGCATCCTTTAGGGATGCACCCAGGAAAAAGTCAGTAATCTTGGGCAGAGAGAATAGGTAGCTCTCCAAGGACTTGATTTTCATGTCCTTAACCAGGTGGCCCAACTTGGTGACGGACAGCCACTCCTTGTCTTTGGCTTTACCTTGAGCCTCGACCATGACCATGACTCAGCCCCTAAGACTGGTACTGAATCCTCCACAGAAACCTTCACAGAAGCCACCCAGAGACTTCTGGGCCCTCCCAACTGCACTGGCTTCACCTGCCATTTCTTGGTTTTCTGTAGAAGGCACTGTTTATCTGTCTCATCTCGTCTCATTTTATCTTATCATCTCCCCCCCCCCCCCGCCCGCCTTGTTTTTTGTTTTTAGAGACAGGGTTTTTCTGTGTAACCCTGGCTGTCCTGGACTTACTTTATAGACTAGGCTGGCCTTGGATGCATAGAGATCGGCCTTCCTCTGCCTCCCTGAGTGCTGGGATTATAGGCGTGCACCACCATGTCTAGCTCACTGTTACCTTTCTTTATGTCATTATTTGTAAGCTTTTTCTGATATATGTATTTTTCAATTTGCATCTTTTGTGTGTAAAACTTAACGCCCACCCACGTATACAGGATTGGGATATCAGTATTACTGTTCTCCCCCCATATCTTGTTCCCTGGAAGGTCTTCAGGGTAGTAACATGCATAGAGCTGTTGCCTCCTTTGACTACAGTGCCTCCTTTGGGATCCTCCTGCCTGCCCCAGACTGAGGAGCGAGTTATCAGAGATCTGTCCATGGAGGTTGCTGCTGTCTTTCCTTTTTCATAGTAGATATGTTCTAGCAGATGGTGTGCCATGAACACTCCTCTCAATCAGGGGAGAAACTGGATTGCTGGGCCATGTTTTCAGACTTTCAAGGAGCTGTTGAGGCCTGTGGCAGCTTTTCCTACACCTTACACTGAGTTTTCTTGGATCTTGTTTTCTTATCACTGCTCCCTTTTTCCTTGTTTCGTTTCCAGCCATGTGAGTTCAGTTATAACCATATGAGATCACTGATATACATGTGTTTCGTTGCACAACTGTGTTGGGCTTGCTTCTTGAATTCAGCAAATGTGGAATGGGTAAACACTGGTTTCAGGGTCTTGAGGCAGCTAGGCTTGAGAGTGCCGCCTGCCCAGGCTCCACCCGCTCTGCTCAGGGCATTTGAGTTCTTGTGCAATTCAAGTTGAGGGGAGAAAGGAAGGATTCTTCCTGGCCACCCACGAGTAGGAGTTTTAGAGTGGGTGTTCCGCTGTCCCAGAGTTAAATGAGCAGTTCTGATTCTGCTTGGGCACATTCTGCCTCTGAAAGCAAGCCCCACTGATGTGTGGGTGGAGCTGCTGTGCCAGCATTGGAAAGGACTCCTCCCCCCCCTTCCTTCGTTCCTCCATAATGTTTGTTTCTAATTGACCCATTCTTAACTAGGGTAGGGTGCCGGGGCCCTAGTGACAGTACTGTCTGCTCTTTGGGATCTGGAGAAGGCCTCAAACAACTTTTTTCATTGCTGGTATATTGATTGCCGGGAAGGTCTCCCTTAAGCCTCAGTAGGTGGCCAAGCCTGTCAGAGCTTAAAGAGAGTCATCTCCCAGGGAGGCCAGTGCTGGCTTCCTATGACCTGCAGGGGTCTGGAACACAGCTGGGGGCTGCTCATGTGCTCTCCTCCTGGGGGCTTTGTAACCTGGTGCTCCTGGGTAGCAGCAGTTTGCAGTGTTCTCCCCACCCTCACCCCTGCTTGGCTCATCCAGAGCTCCACAGAGCCAAAGGACTCTATCCTGCAGCTCCTTTGTCTCTCGTATTGGAATTTTTCATTTTTCTACCGATGTTAGCCAGTGCTCTCTGCGGCTGCGGCTGCTGCTCCTCTTCCTCCTCCTCACTAGTCTTAGTGGGTACTGGCTGCATTTTATAGGATGACTGCATAGTGTTCTGCTTCCCCAGGCTGGGCCTGTGGGTGGGAATAGTTTTGTGGGATGAGCTGGTTCCCGTTGCCTTGATCTCTAGTCTTGCAACCTCTTTTCCAATGGAGTTGTGGGGAGTGGTGGCTAGCTACAAAGGATTATGAGAATGTGAGTAAGTTTCAGGAAAATTAGAACAAAAAATTTAAAATGTTCCCTGGAAATGGGGTGCCTGTGATGGGGCCTTCTGTTTGCTGTGCCTTGTCCTGAGTGCACCCTTGTACCTGCTTGGCTCCATAGGAGGTCTCCCCGTGCCCACGCACCCTCCTCAATGTAGATATTTGCAGTAATAATTGAATTTCCAAAATAAATGATGTGTGTAACATAACCATTGTGACATAGTGTTGTTTTATGTTTTGACGGCTTCAATCTCCTCAGCTTACCAAATTTTGGTGCCAGCTACCTTGGGTTTTGGGGTGAAGTGTTGTGAGCAGGAAGTACTATAGATTTTTGGTAAACTTGACTCTGTGTTAATGGGAGTTTTGCAGGTTTTTGCGATTGGGCTGTGGTCATCTAGCTTCCACGGGAACTGTTTGCTTATGGAGCTAGGCGATGAGACACAGCTAACAGCCCGCAAGGGACTGAAGCAGAGACACTGAGTGTGCCCAGGTAATTGTCCATCTATGGCAGTGTCGTATCATCAAGTTCCCGTACTGTCAGCCTCATTCCTGTCATCTGTAACCTCTGTGGGCAAGTTGGTTGTTTTCTGTTTACTTTTTGAAGAGGTAAACACTTTCAGAGTTCACACGTGAAAGAATCTCAGAGTTCACATTTGCTCCTTTTGTTCTTTCTACCTCTTACCATCTAGAGAACACTTTTTTTAACTTTTAGGGATTTCTGGTGATTTTCTGCCCCCCCTCCCCCTTCAAAGGTAAACAATACAGCCTCCATATATGCACATGCTTTAAAAAAATTTCTGCTTCTTAAATTATATTCTTACACTTGCTTTTTCAGCTAGCCATGGGTTCTGAAATCCTTCCCTTACCGGCTCTGGAGGTCTGTGCCTGTGATTGCAGCATTAGCCTCCAGGTAGTGTGTGCTGTGTGTGCATCATGGCTGCCCAGCCAGCTTCTGTGCAGGGCTCCTTACATGTGGCTCCAGTGATTTGCTGCGCATGTGTTACACAGCAGTGATAGCTTTGTGCTATATGTTGTCTTAGTTTGGGGGGAGTATACCCTAAAGATAACTTCCTAGGAGTGAGGTGCCGATGGCGAGTGGTTAGTGCTGCCCAAATCCCTTCTGACAATTGTACCAGTTTGCATGTATGAGAGGCTCAGTTCCCAGAGTTGGCCAGTGAGTGGGTGTGCAGCTAGGATTGGATTTGAATCCATCTGGGAGGTACTGTGTGCTGATGTTTTAACATTTATAATAATAGCTAGCTATGGTGCTACACATATAATTCCTGAGAGGGCCACAACAAGGCTAGTCTTGGGTACATAGTAGTTTCTAGGCCTACCTGGGCTATGGGATGCACTGTCTCAAAAATGAAACAAGTAGGGAGGTATTTTTTTTTTCGAGACAGGGTTTCTCTGTGTAGCCCTGGCTGTCCTGGAACTCTCTTTGTAGACCAGGCTGGCCTTGAACTCAGGAGATCTGCCTGCCTCTGCCTCCCAAGTGCTGGGATTAAAGGCGTGCGCCACCGCACCCAGCTTTTGCTCATTTTTTTTTTTTTTTAATGTTGGAGTTCTGCTGCTTTTTTACCTTAGTTTTTAAGAGCTTATAGTACAAATGTTACATTCATAGTGATTTGGCTATTTGCATTTGGCAAACTTGAAGTAAATATCCTGCTGTGTATAGTTTATTTTACTCATGTGTAATAATATAAATGTATATGTTAAAAAAGAAACATAATAAGCAATATTAAAAAAAGAGCTTATAGTATATAAGAGAGGATTAAGACTTTATTTTTAGTGCTTATTTCAGTGTTTTCCCCATTTCATCTTTTTTTTTTTTTGGGTTTTCGAGACAGGGTTTTTCTATGTAGCCTTGGCTGTCCTGGACTCGCTTTGTATACCAGGCTGGCCTTGAACTCACAGCGATCCCCCTGCCTCTGCCTCCCGAGTGCTAGGATTAAAGGTGTGCGCCACCATGCCCGGCTTCCCCATTTCATCTTATTACTTTGCTTTTGCTTTTTCTTTTCTAGCCAAATGCTTTTTATTTTCTTTAATGTTTAACATGTTTATTATAAAACTGAATCCTCTTGGTGTCTTAAAATTTGAATCAAAGTTAGGATTTTGACTCATTTTTTCTGTAATGTTTGTACTTTTCCTATAGTACTGTAAAATTCTATGAAAATGGCCTTTGCCAAAAAAAAAAAGAAAGAAAGAAAGAAAGAAAATGGCCTTTGCATAGTTGGAGTTTTAGTAGTTACATAACTAACCCAATTGATTCTATTCTCTTATTGTGGAGTATAAGCTGAGCTTTATCTTTTTCTTTTTTGGTTTTTCAAGACAAGGTCTCTCTGTGTAGCCTTGGCTGTCCTTGATTCCCTTTGTAGACCAGGCTGGCCTCGAACTCACAGCAATCTGTCTGCCTCTGCCTCTGGAGTGCTGAGATTAAAGGTGTGTGTCACCATGCCCAACTTCTTCTTTTTTATTTTTTAACCAGGCTGGGCTAGAACTCTGCCTCTGCCTCCTGAGTACTGGGATTAAAGGTATGAGCCATCACCATCCAAGCAGAGCTTTATCCTTTTCTAAATGACTGCTCAGTTATCCTAACAGCATTTATTATAAAGTGTAGGGACTACATTTACAAGAGGACTCTTAGGCAGTGCCTTCCTAAGTGTCAGCTGAGGCCTTAAACTGCTTGACTATGGGGCTGTGGCTCAGGTGCTGTGAGGGCATGAGGTCCATTCCTGTGTCCTTGTGTTCTCAACTGTGTAAGTGCAGACTGTGGGCTCCTTCATTCCCACTTGGTGCTGCACTAGAGACAGCTGGTGACTGCCTCCTGTGCCTGCTCCAAAAAAGGGCTCAGTCTGTGTCAGGACACAAGGTTGGGAAGGGCTTTGTGCTTAGGGCAAGTCCCCAAAGCTTCTTATTTTATAACTTTCTTCTAGGACAGCAGTTCTCAATTTGTGGGCTATGACTTCTTGGGTGGGGGGTTGCATATCAGATATCCTGAATATTAGATATTTACATAAAGACTCATAACAATAGCAAAGTTACAGTTATCGAAGAAGCAATGAAATAATTTTATCGTTGGGGGTCATCCCAACATGAGAAACTATATTAAAGGTCGCAGTGTTAGGAAGGTAAGAACCATGGTTCTAGAACTTGTTCATCTATGATTGCTAAAGTCCTTTGTTAATTCTGTGAAAGTGATAATTAGTTTAGAACATTTGTGCTTCAGGGAGTGGTGGAGTTCTGCACAGTTTGAGTTTGGATAATATCTTGTACCCATTCCTCAGGGTGCTCTCTGTTATTGCCACAGCCTTTGCCCTTACCAAGAACTCAAGATTTTTGGAGGCATTAGCAGACCTTTGTGTATTAGTGGGCTATGGAGAGTGCAATAGGATTCCCAGAGAAAAACTGGGGAGAAGCCATGTTGCCATGGTAGAGTATTTTTCTTGATGTCAATATCCTGTTTTGAGTTTCAGACAGCTTATCTCCAGGGAGGTGAAGAACTCCAAGCTCCCCTTTATGTAAAAGGTAAAGCTAGTTTGTACCCTAAGCTTTCATGTTTCCCCTGCTACTGCTTCGTCCTTACAAGAAATAGTATTGCCCTGAAGCAAAAATAAATGGCATTATTTATCTAATACTTCTAGGGTACAATATTGTAATGTGTGTACACATGTATAAAGAAGATTCAAGAGCTATCCAGCCTGTTTTTCATTGTATAAATACCAGGAGCCTGAATGAGATAGTTGCTGGTCTCAAATAGGAACTGCATGTGAAGTCTGGTGGAGTCTTGAAAGACAAACTGGTGGTGGTGCATGCATGCGTGGGTGATCAGTTTTTAGTAAAAAGCTAAAGGCAGACGGATTTGTATACTTGTTGTGATTCTTGTAAAATTCACACAACAACAACAACAATAATAATGCCATGCAAAAAGGAATTGGGATTTTATCTAAAATAGAGTTGGAGTCTAGTTGAGATGCACTGACAGTGGGTTTCTGCCTCACTGAATGTGACATGTGATGGGGATGTGTGAGGGTAGATGGCTTCTAGCCATGCTCTGCTCAGTGACTGTGGATGAAGGCATCTATGCCAACACACAAGTCCCCTCGCCTGGGTCACCCAGCACTGCTCCAAACATTCCCATAGTCAAAGAAGTTTTTTTGTTATCATTTGTGTTTGAAAGTTAGAGTGATTTACTTCAGGATTTCCTTTTCCTTTCCTTTCTTTTTCCTTTTCTCCTTTTCTTTGTTTCTCCCGCGATAGGTCTCTGTGTAGCCCTGGCTGTCCTGGAACTTGCTTTGTAGACCAGGCTGGCCTCAAACTCACAGAGGTCTCCCTGTCTCTGCCTCCTGAGTACTGGGATTAAAGGCATGTGCCACCACTGCCTGGCTACTTTATAATTTCTTAATTCAATGAAAAACTAAACTATAATTTGAATATACTTACCTATAAGACTACCCTTCTTCCAGCACACACCCTGTGCAGCAGACTTGGGCTGTAAACTCTATACTTTAACTAGAAAAATTAAAGTTAAAGTTTTGGAGGTCATCTTATACACCAGAAAGTATGGTTACTATGTTGTCATTGCTCCCTTCTCCCTTCCCTTCTCTTTTCCTGAGATGAGACAGGGTCTTATGCTGTAGCCCAGGCTGGCCTACAGTTTACTGGGCCATCCAAGCTGGCTTCAAATCTTGGCGATCCTTCTACCTTAGCCCACTAAAGTGCTGGGATTAGAGCTGTGTGAGTCACCAAATCTGCCTTAATGTTTTCTCATTTAAGAATCTTTCTGGGGGGACTTTCATTAGGGAGATTTTTTTTTTCTTTTTTTTTTTCATTAGGGAGATTTTTAAAGAACACAGTTTATGTTGTATGTGGCCATTTGTTATGGTAGTTGTATAAATAAAGACGCTGATGACATACATAATTGTTGCCCTTGTCCAGTAACTGGCACCATAACTCTGGAAACTGGGTGCTTTGTAAGGAAATCTCATGAAGTGTCATTTCTAAGTTGAACATGCCTAGCCCTTTAGCTGAGTTATTTTAAATACACTCAAATGTGGGGCGGTAGTGGACATCTCCCTTGCATGTGTATGAGAGGCAAGTGCGTATCTATGTTCCTGATAATCCCTGTCAGAGCAGTGGAAGCCGTCTGAGTTTTAATATAGGTACTCATGTGTTATATTTGTAGAATACCACAGAACATCTCCTTGGGGAGACCACCTGTGTTCAGGGGCCATCTGCTTGCACAGCTGACTCATCTGAGCTCTGATTTTGTTTACTGTGGAGCAAGGCACTTGGATGCTGTTCCATTACCACCTGTCCATCCCAACTGTGGACAGCTTTCACATGGCCCTCGGGCAGAGCCTGGCTCCCAGCCGTCTCTCTTCCTTTGCTTCCTCCCCTCTATGGTTGCTGTGGTTTAACTATGGACACAGTTACACGGGTAGAGGTAGAGTCCTTTCTCCCTGCCTGTGGAGCCCTTCCAAAAGTTCTGTGATCTCAGTAGCAGTGCCTGGGTTGCCTTGCCTGTTTGTGGCCATGTTACCCAGGGCCGGGAGCTTTTTAGTACTTGGTTTGCCACAGCACTCCCTCATGGGCGGGAGACCATGTTAGTGCCGCTCCAGCTTCAGGAAGCCTGAGAGGGATTGAAGCAGGGGCCTCCGTTTGTTTAGTTATTTAGTTAGTTTTTTGTTTTGTTTTGTTTTTTCTTTTGAGACAGGGTCTCTCTGTGTAGCCTTGGCTGTCCTGGACTCACTTTGTAGACCAGGCTGGCCTCACAGTGATCCGCCAGTCTCTGCCTCCCCTAGTGCTAGGATTACAGGTGTGTGCCACTGCACCCAGCTGCCTCCTCCTTTTTTAGGAGAAGATATTTTAGAGTTGAGGTTTCCCATGCTTCTTCCCCTCCATCTGTATGTTGAATAACTTTGATGATGTGCAGGTCCTATTCTAGAGCACTGGCTGCTCTTCCACAGGACCCAGGTTCAGTTCCCAGCACCACATGGCTGCTCTCAGCTGTCAGTAACTCTAGGCCCAGGAGAAACTACTGGCCTCTTTTGGCCTCTGGGCATCTAGAAGTCACACACCACAGCAGGAGATGCTTGCTGTCTTATAGTTCAGGTATAACTTTGGCAAACAGCTGTGCTTCAGTGCGAGTGCACCAGTCCCTTGGACCAGGAAATGCCTGTGCTGCCTTTTTTATGAACTCATGGTCTCAGGAAGCTGGAAGAAGGGGGAAGAGACTTATAATATGTATGACTTGAGAGTGTAAGAAGGGAAAGGAGCATTGGAGGTGAGGAGAATTGGGTCCATTCCTGTTCGTCAGTCCTTTGTAGGCCACCTGAAACACTCGAAGTAGAAAAGGCTTATGGTGCAGGCCTACTAAGCTTTTAAGGTGACTCAAAGATTTCTAGTGGAGGAAACCCAAAATTTCTTAATGCAATTCTGCAAAAAGCATACTGGCAAAGAAAGTGAGTAGGACGTAATTAATTTACTTGGAGCTGTGCTTCACAGTATTTGCGGAATTCAGAAAGGCCTTGGATTTGATAGTTAGTCCAGGACTTAAACTTGCTGACTTCACCTCCTCACACTAAAGCATTTGATTTACTTTTATGTTTCTCTTCATCATCTTATTTCTTCTTCTAGGTAGTGGGTTCTGTTTTCTACTGGAAAAAACAAGCATAGATGCATTTAAAGGCCTATGTGGTTTAAAACCCCAGATAATGGGATGGAGAGATGGCTAAGAGCATGGGCTGCTAGGTCCCAGGTTCAGTTCCCAGCACCACATGGCTGCTCTCAGCTGTTGGCAGTCCTAGTTCCAGGAGAAACGAATGCCTTCTTTTGGCCTCGGTGGGCATCAAGCATGGTGCACAGAAATATGTGGAGGCAAAACAGCTGTGCACATAAAATAAAAATAAAAATAAATTAAAAACCCTTAATCCAGATGTGGTCCATGATGAAAGATAAAGATGTCTTTTCTTGGCTAGGAGAGAGCATTGGCAGTGGTAAGAGTTAAATATGCTGGTGGTTTTGAGGGAGGGCCTGAGGTGTAACCCGGCATCTTTTTTAGCAGAGGGTCTTACAGTAACTGGCTGCTGCTTCCTGTTAGTGCAGTGAAACACATTGCAGACTTCCTTCCTTCTGATCTTGTCTGAGTCAGCCAAGTCTAGGTCATAATAGGTAATGAGTGCCTGTAAATTTTAAATAGTTATGATATTTATGGTTTAATTTGTGTATCTTTACTTACAGGCAAAGTTACATTTTATGCAAGGTTTATTTACTATTAGTATTTCCTTTGTAATAAAATTGATGCGCACCTCAATATTGCCCTTCTATAGTTTTATATAAATAAAACTTTATGTATTTTCTCATTCATTACTTTTCTTCCAGTTTATTGACTATCCTTTCTTAAATAGTTCACTTTATGTTAGACTTGAGAAATTTCTCTTTCCTTCAGTGACTAAATGTACCATTCCATTATCTACACTACTGTCCTTCAAGGTTGATTTTTAAAAAATGATTTCTTTTTATTTTTAATTATGTATCTGTTTGTGTGTCTGTGCATATGCATGTGAGTGCAGTGCCTGAGGAGGCCAGAGGAAAATCCTGGGTCTCTCAAGGTGGGTTGGCTGGGAGCTGGGAATCAAACTTGCATTGTCTGGAAGAGGAACAAGTGCTCTTAACTCTGTAGCTCCTGACAAGATGTCCTCTTTTTCTTCCCCTTTGCTTCCCCCTCTGCTGGGGATTGAACCAAGGACAGTGTGCGTCTTAGATAGGCTGCTCTACACTGATCCCTACCTCTCTTCTTGACTTCTTTAAGATGCATTTCATTCTGACCCAGCGAAGTTGTGGATTATGTTCCTTAGAAACTAATTGAGAAGAGCCGGGCGCACACCTGTAATCCCAGCACTTGGGAGGCAGAGGCAGGCTGATCTCTGAGTTCGAGGCCAGCCTGGTCTACAGAGTGAGTCCAGGACAGCCAGAGCTACACAGAGAAACCCTGTCTTGAAAAACAAACAAACAAACAAACAAAAGAAAAAAAAAAAGAAATTGGCAAGTTAAGACAGCATATTAACTTGAAAGGTACACATTTAGTTTTACTCTCATTAAGTAGTACCTGTTAGAAGCAGTTGTAGCGTGCTGCTTGCTGATGGCTTCCCTCCGCTGCCGCCCCAGCTCCCATCCAACTCAGTTACTTCAGAAAGCTACTCTGGAGAGTTATATACGAATCTCATGTGTGCTGAGTTCCATTAAAAGCCAAGTAGTTAGTGTTTGTGTTGCTTTTAAGAATGCTGTGTCGGGGGCTGGGGAGATGGCTCAGCGGTTAAGAGCACTGCCTGTTCTCCCAGAGGTCCTGAGTTCAGTTCCCAGCAACCACATGGTGGCTCACAACCATCTATAGTGTGATCTGATGCCCTCTTCGGTGTGTAGGTGTACATGCAGGCAGAACACTGTACATGTAATAAATCTTAAAAAACAAACAAACAAACAAACAAAGTTGTCTTTCCCAGAAAGTTTTATACCTAAGTGACGTCATAAAAATAATAGGTTTTAGAAAATATGAAAAATATAGAAAAAATTCAAGTTGCACTGGTATTAGTATCTTGTTGAATTTCCTTTAATTAAGATGTATTTATTTCTTTAAAAATTGATGTGTTGAAATTTTGTGTATGTCTGTGTACTGTGGTGCATGGGAGTCAGAAGTGTCAGGTCCTTTGGAACTGAGTTAAGATAGTGAGAGGATGTGTGGAGCTAAACCTGGGTCCTCTTCAAGAGCAGCACGTGCTCTTCATGACAGTCATCTCTCAAACTCCCTTGTTGCTTGCTCACTTGCTTGTGTGTGTGTGTGATTTATTTCTTTGTTTGTTTATTTATTTATTTATTTGAGACAGGGCTTCTCTGTTTAGCTTTGGCTGTCCTGGGCTCACTTGTAGACCAAATGGGCCTTGAACTCACAGAAATCCATCTGCCTCTGCCTCCCCGAGTGCTGGGATTATAGGCCCAGCTTGTTGCTTCTTTATTATAGAATTAGAAAATACTTGGCTACTATGACAAATGAATTAAAGATATGTAAAAAATAAAGTCTTGCTTGAATGGTGGCGTATCATGGGATATATCTTTATGTGCAGATTTACACACATGTACACACCCCTCACCACAAATGCATACACATGTACAGTATTAAACATTTTTGAGATATAATTCATATGCCTTAATATTTACCTTTTCTCATGTGCTGTTTAGGGCAGATGTACAGGGTATACAAGTCTCACCTTTACTAATGGCAGGACTCTTCTGCTGTTCCAGAACTCACCCACACAAGTGGCTATTCTCCATATCATCTCAAATCCCTCAGCTCTGGATAATCAATAGATCTCATGGTTCATATGGTGGGAACATGGAAAACTTTTTTATTGAGTGTGTGTGTGTGTGTGTGTGAGTGTGAGTGTGTGTGTGTGTGTGTGTGTGAGTGTGAGTGTGTGTGTGTGTGTGTGTGTGTGTGTGTGTGTGTGTGTGGTGGCAAGTATGTGGAGGCCAGAGGATAACCTATACGAGTCAGTTCTCTCCCACTGTGTGGGGCCAAGGCATTGAAAATCATTGATTGGCTCTTGGCTGAAAGAGCCTTTACCTGCGCAGCCATCTCTGTGGCCTTATGAATAATGGAATATTTAATTTTTTCCTTTTAATCCTAATTTTTGTGTGTTTGTGTCTATACAAGTGGAGTGTATGCCACATGTGTTTGGATGCCTGTGAAGGTCAGTAGAGAGCATCAGATCGGATCTCCTGAAACTGAAGTTAATAGATGGTTGTGGGCTGCCTGACATGGGTGCTGGGAATTGAACTCAGGTCCTCTGCAAAAGTAGCAAGTGGTCTTGACCACTGAGCCAGCTCCATGGATTTTTAAAATTACATTTTTTACTGTGTGTGTGTGTGTGTGTGTGTGTGTGTGTGTGTTTGCATATATGTGGATGTGTGTCATGACATACATGAGGACAACTTGTGGGAATTGGTTCTTCTACATATGTGGAACCTGGGGTTGACAAGTCCAGTCTCACTATGGGGCCCAGGCTGGCTTTAAACATGTTGCCTTCTTTCAGCTGGGATTACATTACACCCACCACACTCAGCCTGCTAAATGCTTTTAAATGTAAAGAATAAAAGTCCCTCCCCAGAACCTTACAGAGAGCACAGCAGTGAACTGCTTTCCTTGTATTCTAGGTCTTGCCCTCTCATTTGGTCACCTTGTTGAAGGAGGATCTAATGTTTGCGTCTTTTAGGCAAATAATCAGCCATCAAGGTCAGCCTGCCCCCACTGAACTTTGACACTGCTCCATCCTCCTGCTGACTTCTGAGGAGGTCAGTGACAGGCTTTCTCAAGACTCCTTCAGATCTCTGATGCAGAGTCCTCCAAGGCTACAATTTTAGGGACAAGAATTAAAGTCCTAAAAAAAAGTGTGTGTGTGTCTGACTGGCTTTGAACTCACTATCTTCTTGCTTCGCCCCTGAGTGCTAGAAATATAAGCATGGGGCACCATGCCTAGGCAGGAATTCTTTAGAACATTAGTGAGAGCTTTAGGATTCGATAGACTTTGTTCATTTTGAAAGTCGTTTCTTGCAGCTTTGCACAGTGGCAGTATCATAGCCAATGAGGTTTATCCGAGGCGCGATTATTGGAAATCATTTCTTGCATTAATTTTAGCTGTTACATGATGTGCACGTAGCAGCTGAGTTACATGACGTCATGAGCCATGCTGCACATCCGTAATGGTAAGTGGGCTTTTCACCTGGGAATGGAATGTCTCGGAAACGTCACGGCTGGTTTTCCTGAGAGACACCCAGAGTGACAAAGGTAAAGGAAGTGAGTGTGACAAGTACTTTTTTTTTTTTCTCTCCCCAAGACAGGATTTTTCGGTGTAGCCCCGGCTGTCTGGAACTCAGATCTGTAGACCAGGCTGGCCTTGAACTCATGGAGATCCACCTGCCTCTGCCTCCCGAGTGCTGGGATTAAAGGTGTGCGTCACCACCACCTGGATGAGAAGTACTTTTAAAGCATAGTTTTAAAGGAGTGATGCATTGACGCAACAGTCACGGGCCAAGTGACATCAACCCTTTGTCTGTGCCTTTTTTCTCATTTTAGTCCTTGGGTAGCCAGAGGGCTGGTTTTGTAGCTCTGCCAGCCCTTTGTTCCAATGACCCCTCCTGGCTCCTTCTAACTTAAGTCAAATCTTTCTAGCAAATGACTGATGCTACAGCCTTGCTGTTCTCCCCCACAAGCATCTAAGAGAAGGAGGGACTGAAACAAGAGCTCAGGGTCCTGCCTGCTGCAGACTACTTCTGGGCTCTGTTGTCTTCCTAGGTTTCGTGCTGTTCCTGGAAGACACGTGTGTGGCGCTGCCCTGACCAGGAGCAGACTCCTGTCCTCGTGGAATGCTGTGCATTCGCCCTCTGTATATCCTGCTCTTGTGATTTACCTCAGGGAGCTCTTTCTCTTTGTTCAAGGGGCTTCTTAACTGTCCTGTAAAGGCTGCCTTGACCCTGGCTTTTGTTTACTCCTGGCCCATGGCACAGGGTTGGCATTGCTGTCCTCATGGGTGATACTTTCCTTTGAGCCCTTTCTCCCCCATAGCATGCTTTGATCTATTGATGTGATTGTGCCAGAGGTACATAGTGTTTGTTCTTTCTCTTAGGGTAGCTCTTGTCGGCTATTAAAGATAACTCTGTGGCTTCCTTTCTTCTTCCTGCCCGGTCTCTTTGTCCACTTTCTTTTCAACTGAGCCCTCTCCCTCTCCTCCCTTCTTCCTGCTCTTCTCCTTTCTTAGATGGGGTCTAAAGTAGCCCAGTCTGTCTCTTGAACTTGTATGTACCTGAGGATAACCTTGAACTCCTGCTCACCTCCCAAGTGCTAGAATTACAGATGTGTACCACCACACCTGATGATGTAATTATGTACTAACCTGCATGCCTTTAGAATGTAACTTGAGTTGTTTTGTGAATATGCCCATGAGGTTTTGTTGATGTTCCCTTTGTGGCAGACCTCAGTCTTGAGACCTATCCCGAGGCTGCTATTGATCTGTTCTCTCTTATGAAGCATAGTTTATATTTTCTAGAATTATATGGGTGGAATCATATAGAATTCATTTCAAAATAATTATTAATGCCAGATGTGGTGGTATGTGCCTGTAATCCCAGAACCTGGGAAGCTAAAGGAGGAGCCTCATCTGTATGTTGGAAACTTGTCCTCCCCCAACCCCATCACATTTTAAAAAAAGTGTAAGAGGATTGAAGAAATGGCTCAGTAGTTAGGAGCACTTTCTGTTCTTGCTGAAGACCTGGGGTTGCTTCCCACACCTACATGGTAGCTCACAAACTTCTGTGACTCTCCAGTTCCAAGGGATCCAATACCCTTTTCTGACCTTTGAGGTCATCAGACATACCTGTGCTATCAAATAACATACATGCAGGCAGAAATACATGTATAATAAAAATCCTTTAAAAATTGTGGCAAGATATGCATCACATCAGATTTACTATTGAATTCACTTAAATGAGCTCTTCACTGACATTACATAAATTCACATTGCTATGATGTTCCCAGAATTCTTTAATTTCTCCATGTATCTACTAAAACACAGCTCCTGCTGTATGAGTGTTAGCTTATATGCCACACATGAGTGCCTGGTAGCCGAGGAGGCCAAAAGGTGGCGATGGATCCTTTGGAACTGGAGTTATAGACAGCTATAAGCCGCCATGTAGAGGCTGGGAGCCAAACCCAGCTCCCCTACCCCTCCTACCCCCCCCCCCACCAGAGTAGCAAGTAGCAAGTGCTCCGATCCCTGACCTGTCTCTCCAGCCCCTTTATTTTTATTGAAATGTTTTTGTGTATGCATATGCACATTTGGTATGTAGGTGCAGGTAGCTGTGGACACTAGAAAAGTGCATCAGGTCTGTGGAGGTGGAGTTATGTGAGAACTCAACTGAGGTCCTGGGCAAGAGCAGCTAGTTACATTCTTAATGACCTCTTTCTTGTAATGGCTAATCTTGATTCTCAGCTTAATTAGGTTGAAAAGCTACCTAGAAAAGCAGTGGAGCCCACTTGTGGGCATGTCTGCCAGTATGTTTCCACGGGGGAAATCTAATCTACTGATGGACTGGCAGCGTGAACAGTCTGTGTAGGTGGTGGAACTGGAAGATGGGGCCTTACTGGAGGACCTGGGTCTCTGGGAATGCTTTTGGGGATAGCAGAGTTCCTTTCTGATGCACACTTGCTTCTTGGCTGCTGTGAAGTGAGTAGCTGTGCCTTACCATACCCTTCAGCCAGGTTTTTCTACCTTACCACATGCCAGAAACAAATCAGGCAGTCAACCATGAACTATACATCCTTTGCAACCAGAAGCCAAAATAAATATATCTTCTTCTTAAATTGTTGCTCCTGGGTATTTGTCTAAAGTGGTAAAAGTTTGACTAACATGGTGTTGTTCACTTGGCTGTTACAAATAAAGCTGCCAGGGAACATTTGTCTATAACTTCCAGGGGACACACACTTTGTTACAATCTAGGAAGAAAGGGTTTTGTCTGTGGCAGCTGCCATGTGTGTGCCAGGGTCTCAATGGCTCCTCTTCCTAACCAGCATTTGATGTTCAATTTTTAAGAGAAAATTAGGCATTCTCCTAGGTATCTAGTGGCATGTCATTGTGGTGTGAAGTTGCATTTCCCGAATACGCAATGACGGTGCAGTTCTTTATGCCTTCTTTGGTGAGGTGTCAGTTCTGATCGCTTGCCTATTTTTAAAAATTGAGTTGTTCATTTTCTTAGTAAGTTTTGAGAGTTCTCTGTATTCCTGTATACTTTATTAAGTATGTAATTTGCAGATAGTTCTTCAGTCTTTGAATTGTCTTTTTGATCTCTTGAAGTTGCTTTTTAAATTTAAGGTTAGGGGAGATGAGGATCAAACCCCAGGCCTTGTACATGTGAAACATGCACCATCCTCAGCCACAACATTGCTTTCAGAAAATAGAAGACTTTATTATTTATTTTCTTTTATGTGTGTGGGTATTTTGCCTTCATGAATGTCTGTGCACCAAGTGTATGCTTGGTGCCCATGAAAGCCAGAAGAGGGTGTCACGTCCCCTGGAACTGGATTGACAGATGGTTGTAAGCTGCCGTGTGGGTGCTGGGAATCAAACCTGGGTCCTTTGGAAGAACAGCCAGTAGTTTTGCTAAGCCCTTAACCTCTTAGCCAAACTCTGGCCCAAACAGAATACTTTGATGGTGTCTAGAATAACAATTTCTTCTTTTTTTGGTGCCACATCTAATCTTTACCTAGCACAAGTACTTTCTAAAATATTTTCTATGGAAAACTTTATAGTTTGATTTCTATTCGGTCTGTGATACATTTTGACTTAGTTTGGCATGTGGTTCAGGATGTGGCTAGGAGTCCATGTCTTCTGTATGTGGGTGTCTAGCTGTGGCAGCATTGTTCTTCAAGAGGTCATCAAGAGGTATGAACCCAGGGGTCATACTTGGCTAAGCACAGATGACTTAAACCCATGCGCCATATATGTGTTTATTTTTCTGACGTTTTAAATGTTCCCTTTACTATCTTCCTGTTTTTGTCTCTTTGTTTGGTCACTCTCCCTTATCCCATGCCTTCTCCTGTCCCTGCCCCTGCGTGCTCACTAGTCACTGGACTCTGCCTGTGCCCCTCCTTTACATCTTCAGTAGCGCTGCGTCTTGGTCTCCTACTCTTATTTGGGTACAGCTGTCTTTCTTTCTGTTTGGGTTTGTTGTTTGTTTGTTTGTTTTAAGTAAAAAGAATGATTCTCTCACAAGCTGTGCTCAAGCTTCTTTGTGTGAGAGAAAATGGGGGCGGGGCAGAGAGAGAGAGAGAGAGAGAGAGAGAGAGAGAGAGAGAGAGAGAGAGAGAGAGGAGGAGAGGAGAGGAATGAACACATGAATGTTCAGGCCTGTGGTTAATATCAGGTGCCCCTTCGCTTTGCTTTTTGAGACAGACTTGTCATTGAACTCAATAATTTAGCTAGACTGGCTAGCCAGAACTCAGGTGCTCATGTCTGTACAGCAAGCACTTGATGAACCGAGCCATCTCCTCAGTCCCCAGTGGCTTTTCTTAGTTCTTCCTCATTTGATGCTGTCAGCTGCCTGTTGACACGTGTGCTTGGCTTCTGTGCACTCAGTTCTCTCCCTGCCAGTGATGACTTTCAGCCTCTTCCTTAGCCTTGTCGTCTTCCCACCCTTGAATGTGGGTGCTGTGGAGGTATTGTGCATAATCAGCCTTTCTCTGTCTTTTTGCTGTGCTCCTCTTGGAGAACTCATCTACTCCTAAGAGAGCCACACAATTTTGCCACAGTCTGGCTCTCTTCCCTGTTTTAGTCCTCCAGCTTAATTGTCCTTACACCCTGAAGGTTTTCAGGTGATTGTATCAACCTTTGATCTCTCTTCTCTGTGAGGGTCCTACCACTCTCTCCTTGCCAAGCTCAGATCTGAGCCATGACTTTGTGGCTTCTTGATTTTCTGAAGAAAGTGAGCATATTTTTTTTTTTTTTTAAAGGGAAAGACCTACAGATTACTTTTCTGTTTGTTATTCTGGCACAAGGCTGGTAGAAAGAAGTGACAAGTAGACCATGCCTCTAGTTTATCTACTTAAGCAGAAGCAGGGCCTCAGATGTGTGGTGCAGCTTGTGGATACTAGGTCTGCATGGCTGGCCTGATGTAAAATGCGGACTCAGCATATGTCAATCTATGACTACATCTTAGTTGTGAAGACAGTTCTCAGTGTCAGTGGGATTTGCATTCTCCCTGATGGTTTTGTCTGCTGTGGTTTGGCTATGTTGGCATCAAGGAAGCCAAGGTGCTTACTAGTGCCAGCAGCATTAGGAAATAAATGGCCTTGATAGCTATGAATTAAAGCATAAGGCAGTTACTATCACACTCAGTCTTTTCTCCATAGCATTTGAAGGCATTGAGGGCCCTGTGGAAAGCCTCTGGTTGGGTTAGCATTTGTTCTCTGTGTCTCTCTGGCGTAGGCAAGGTCACCAGTCCTAGGGAGTGACTAAAGATTGGTGAAAAGTGACTCCAGGCTCTGAGAGGTCTTATTGCTGCTCATGTACACAGTGTGCTACAAACTAGGAATTAACACCAATTTCTATCTTCTTCTAACTAGACTCCTGAAATGGGCACTGATGGTCAGGAGAATAGTGTAGGAAACAAGCAAAGCCTATGAACTGAGGCTAGTAGAGTAGAGCCCAGATGCCATTCACCATTTGTGAGTCAAGTGTATCCTGGAGGAGCACGGCTTTTGTGTCTGGTGGATGCAGACAAGGACCTGATAGTCTCATTGTGGCCTTCGGGAACAGGGTTTGGCTCAGACCTTGGAGTCTGTCTCTCGTTCCCTCTTCTTCCCCCTCTCTTTTAAGTTTTTACTTTTTAAATTATGTGCGTGTATCCGCATGTGGGTATATGCAATTGAGTGCAGGTGCTCCTAGAGGCCAGAAGAGGGAGTTGGATCACCTGGAGCTGGAGTTAGAGGCAGTTGTGTGCTGCCCAGTATGGGTGCTGGGAGCTGAATTCAGGTCTTCTACAGGAGTAGTAAGTGCTCTTAATCACTGAACCACCTCTGCCAGCCCTTTGAGCTTTTCTTTAGGCTCTGTGAGCCTTTGTTTTCGGACAAACAAATGATATATGGCAGTGAGTCTCATGTGGGACTTGTGTGCCAAGGCCAAGGTGTCCTTTCCTGAAGGTTTGCCCTCCTCGCTTAGTTCTTTACATTGATGTCATCTATCAGCAGTTTTCTCTGTGACCTTAGTATTATCAGTGGCTGCTGTGGTTACCAGAGAGTGGGTGATTTATACAGAGCAAATTTCTTTCCTTACCATTTTGGAAGCTGTAAGTCCAAGATACAACTAAGGTGGGTATTTGGTGAGGGCTGTTTCCTACATCCAGCATGGCACTTCACTGATGCCTCTTTGGAGAGGAAAAGCTGTGTTACTACCACACAGTGGAAAGGAGAGAAGGGCAGTTGGGCAACACACGAGAGGAACATGCTTCAAAAGGGTCATTTATTAGTGAGGCATTTTATGACCTTTTATGCCATCACACTGATTATTAAATTCCAATCTCTGAATTTTGGAGGGGATATCAAAATCATAGCAGATGCAAATGTGTGGAAACGCTAGAGAAAGCACTTACTGCAGCCTCGACTATCACTAAAAATCGGCTGCTTCGTCCCACCATTTAAAGAAGTCCGTCAGTGTCTTTTTCTGGAGTTTTTTGGTCCCGGCTGTTGAATTTGCTGGACTGTTATCCCATGTGGAGCATTAACAGATGGACTTTCAGATCCACTCACAACAGGTCTGTACTCAGGGAATGGAATAGCCCTACAGCAAACTGTCTCCTTGTTAAAGGCTCTTTCTAAGCCAAGAACTAATTGCTTTTTCTCAGCAGCATAAGTAAACACTCTGTTGTTAAAGCTGACTCTCTGACATTTGTTTCATTACTGGCTGTTTAGTGAAAGACTCTGCATAATTCACTACAAAGAATTCTCAAACAACGTAATAAATATTGCCAGATATCGGGCTGCTTTCAGAAACATCGTTTATTCACTTACTTCATTTTTAGTTGAATTGTATGATTTTTTTTTGTGGTTTGGTTTGGTGTTTATTTTATTTTATTTTATTTTGAAACAGGGTCTCTCTGTGTAGCCTTAGCTGTCCTGGACTCACTTTATAGACCAGGCTGGCCTCAAACTCAGAGATCCACCTGCCTCTGCCTCCCGAGTGCTGGGATTAAAGGTGTGCGCCACCACTGCCTGGCTGTATGGTGGAGTATCTAGTCCTACTAGGTGGAAAGGTAGTAATAGTACAGAAACTGCTAATTTGCATATTTATCAACAATCTACGTTCCTCCATTTTCCTCCTCCTCTGAAGTGCTATTTTAGGGATCACAGTTGACCGTTAGGCTCACAGTGAGTTAGGCAATCTGTCCTTAATATCAAATGTGAACCAACAAGACAAAGTGCAGCCACAGCCCAGGTGTTTGAAGAAGCCTGTGGTCTGGGTTTTGGGCTTTCCCACCAACATTCCAGTCCTGTGGGTATAAGCTGCCGGAGGATCTTAGCCTAGTTTATATGCAGAAGACAACCAAATTGGCTAACTTAGGGCTTTATAAATAGTAGGACTCTCTCTCCAGCCTGTCTTCATTCTGCTCAGTGCTAAAATTTCCTGGCAGCCTGTAACTAATGAAATGGAAAAGTACTGTTTGCAGAGTTTTACACTAGCTGACTTGAATGTTCCTGTGATGCCTTGTCACCAGAAGCTGTGCTCTTGAGGTGGCCAGTTTCCTCCCAAGTTGAGCTTTCAACAGCAACTCTCTGATCAAAATTCCAAAATGGTTGCTGGAAAAGCCCTTGACATTGTATTACTAAGAACACTAGAGGTCAGGGCATCTGTGTAGATCTGAGTCATCTAGTCTCTTGTGCCAGGTTGATAGTGGCAGGCTTGGTGTAGGCCTCAGGAAAGTGTGCAGAACTAGGTGCATGTGAGCCAGGGACAAATGGTACAAGGTCAGACTACTGGACAGTGGCAGGACTGGCATTTTGACTCAAGTTGTGTCCGCAAGCACTAAGTGGTACAGCCGTTCTTTTTGTCTGAAATTCTTCTAAGATGTAACTTGCTTCCAGTCTGACTTGTAAAACCCCTCCTTTGGCTCTACCCTTTCTTGTTAGGGATTCTATGATGTCATAGGGCTTCAGCTCAAAGCTGCTGTGCCCAGTCTCCATGCTGTGTGTCTGCCATGCTGTACTGATCTGCTCAGCTGCGCTTCCCATTGTGGGCATGTGCAGCAGCCTCTCCTCCCCTCTTAAGAGACAATCTTGTGCTTTCTAAAAAAATTTTTTTTAAAGAGCTGCAGGAACTTTAACAGAGAGATTGTTGGAGGTTGAGAAGGGACAGGTACCAAGTCAAGTCAGAAGGCATAGCCTATGAAAGGTATCAATGGCGTTGAAGAGTCTTAGCCTTCCTGTATTACTGGGGGAAGGGAATGAGCAAAGTGGAGGCTCAGGATGGGTGCATTATGCACTTCCACTCTTGAAAACCCTAATATATGCTGAGGAAATGGGATTTATTGTTAGAAAATGGGGTAACCAGCAGGTTTTTTGTTTGTTTGTTTGTTTTTGTTTTTTGAGACAGGATTCTTTCATGTAGCCTTCACTGTCCTAGAACTCACTCTGTAGACCAGACTGGGCTCAAATTCACAAAGATCCACCTGCCTCTGCCTCCCAAGTGCTGGGGTTAAAGGCGTGCAGTGTTATGTGCTGGTTTGCTATAAAGGTAACTGGCAGCAGTCAGTGAATAGGGCAGGGAAGGTAGAAGATGCGTATGCCAGGAGCTGTGGCAGTGGTTTGGTTGTTTGTGATAGAGTATCATGTTCTTTTTGTTTGTTTGTTTTGTTGTTTTTGTTTTTTGAGACAGAGCAATAAGACAACAAAAGGATCAAGGGGATCCAAATGGGAAAGGAGGAAGTCAAATTATCCCTATTTGCAGATGATATGATAGTGTACATAAGTGACCCTCAAAATTCCACCAGAGAACTCCTACAGCTGATAAACACCTTCAGCAAGTTGGCTGGATACAAAATTAGCTAAAAAAAGTCAGTAGCCTTCCTATATACAAATGACAATCATGCAGAAGAAGAAATTAGGAAAACTACACACTACAATATCTAGGAGTTACACTAACCAAGCAAGTGAAGGACGTATTTGAAAAAAAATTCAAAACTCTGAAGAAAGAGATTGAAGATAACATGAAAAGATGGAATGATCTCCATTGTTCATGGATCGGGAGAATTAACATAGTAAAAATGGCCATCTTACCAAAAGCAATGTACAGATTCAATGCAATCCCTATCAAAATACCTACACAATTTTTTAAAGACATTGAAAGTTCAATTCTGAACTTCATATGGAAAAACAAAAAATCCAGAATAGCTAAAACGATTTTGTACAATAAAACATCCTCTGGAGGAATCTCCATACCTGATCTCAAGCTGTACTATACAGCAACAGTAATTAAAACAGCACGGTACTGGCACAGCAATAGGCTGATTGATCAGTGGAATGGAATCAAAGACCTAGAGTGAATCCCCACACATATGGTCACTTGATTTTTGACAAAGAAGCCAAATCTATTCAATGGAAAAGGGATAGCATCTTCAACAAATGGTGTTGGTCTAACTGGATGTCTATGTGTAAAAAAATGCCATTAGACCCATATTTGTTGCCATGCACAAAACTCAAGTCCAAGTGGATCAAAGACCTCAATATAAAGCCAGAGACACTAAATTGGTTAGAAGAAAAAGTGGGGAAGAGCCTGGAACACTTGGCACAGGAGTTCGTTCTTTATAACCTTATATGGGTTCCAAGGATTAGACTCATGTCATCAGGCTCATAAGGCAAACACCCATCCTGACTGAGCCACCGTTTTCGCCCTCTTCTGAGGCTATTTCTTTTCTTTCTTTCTTTTTTTAATTTTTAATTTTTAAAATTTGTTCACTTTACATCCTGATTGTAGCCCCATCCCTCGTCACCTCCCTGATCCCACCATCCTTCCCTCATACCATCTCCCTCCCTCCCCTAGTCCTCAGAAATGAGGAGCCCTCCTCCCCTAACATCTGACCTCAGCCTGTCAAGTCTCATCTGTACTACCTGTATCCTCTTCTCCTGTGGCCTGGCAAGGCCACCCCCTGAGGCTATTTCTGAGAAACAGACTTGGGGTGTTCCATAAGCTTGAATAGTGATGGTAATTTGGCTTGATCGGTTCTCATTTGGGATATTTCCCCTCTTTTTTGAGGGAATTGAAGTAGAAAAGCTAGTCCAAATGTTTCTGATTTTGCATGCATAGGAAAAGAAAGTTGGAATCAGAGACTATGTACACATGTAATCCAGAGTGGGTATTTAGGAGCAAATTACCTAATGTTTAAAGTATATATTTATATGCATTTTAAAAAGTAAAAAGCCTGTCTCGGAAAACAAAACAAAACAAAAAAGTAAAAAGCCTTTTTCCTTTGTTAAATTAACATAATTTAAGAAAAATGTTACTATAAAAGTTTGTATTTTTAGTTAATTAAACTAGTTTTCTAGTAAATATTAATTTTGTTGATATTGACTGACCAACGGATGTACAATATGAAATATATTCTCTAAATTTGCATGTAAGTTTTATTGAATTATTCATGAGTATACTATGAGTGACTGCATGTATGTTGCTTCATTTATTTTAGGTACATATAGGCTCATGTAGTGCTTTTTTTTTTTCTTTTTTCTTTTTTAACTCTAGCTATAAAACGAGTCTGCCAGACTAAAGATGGTACATCACAGGTCAACAAAGGCAGAAGCTGATTTTTTTTTTTTTTAAAGACTCATTTGTTTTATTGTGTTCTGTGTACATGTACACCTGCAGGCCAAAAGAGGGCACCAGATCTCAATATAGATGGTTGTAAGCTACCATGTGGTTGCTGGGAATTGAATTCAAGACCTTTGGAAGAGCAGGCGGCGCTCTTAACCACTGAACCATCTCTCCTTTTAGTCCTTGAGGAAGGAAGGTGCTTTGAGGATAGAAGAGTTCCTGTGAAAGGAAAGATTGATGTATTTGATTATTTAAAAATGAAAAGTTGGGGCTGGAGAGATGGCTCAACGGTTGGGAGTGCTGACTGTTCTTTCAGAGGACCTGGGTTCAATTCCCAGCACCCACATGGTCCTTAAAACTGTCTGTAATTCCAAAATCTGACACCCGTAGACATACAATGCACATAAAATAAAAATAAATAAATTAAAAGAAAAGAAAATGAAAAGTTGGTTTACACATTTTGTAGTATGAGTGTAACTTACAGACCAGGAAAAGGTGTTTATAAACTGTGAAGCCATCAATGAATCGTTATCAAAATATATAGAGAGGCATAAAACAAGGAAATGGCAAACAAAACCAGCAAAGATGCAACTAGAATTTTGTTGAAGATGCAAGTGGCCAGTAGGTAAATTTGAATTACGGTTATACTGAGAAACTGCCTTTATTTATTGTAATCTGTAAGCCTTTATGGTCTGATAGTATGATACATGGATGCTGGGGTTTTGTAGCATTACTCACATTGCTAGTGAGGATGAAGAAGGACGTGGCAGCCTTGACACTCTAGATTCATTCTCTCTCTTACCCCTCCCCCAGGATACATTCTTCAGAGTTTCAGATATATACAGACAGGAAGGAATAGCATAATGAGCACTTTGGCCCTGCTTCATCGCTTTACAGTGTGTCATGGGTCCTATAACATCTTCCTCCCATCACCTGCCAACTCACATATATTTGTTCATTTGCTTTTATAGGACAGATGCCAGACATCATTCAATTTCATCCATTAAGTATTTTGGTAAAAATAATAATTTAAATTTATCATGATTTTAATATTTTACATATTTATAATTTCTTTAAAATTGATACCCAATCTGTTTATTATTGTCTCAAAATGTTTTTTTTGTAGTTTTTTTCACATTAGCATTATCCATTGAATTCTGTTGATAGGTCCTCTAAGTCTCATAACTTCCCTTTGCTGTTTTTATCCCACCCTGCATGCCTGTCAGAGAAACATGGAGCATTGTTCAGTTTAATTTCCAGATCTGGACTGGCTGGCTGTGTCCCTGGTTTTAGTGACCGTGCTTCTCTTTCTCTCAGTCTTCCTGCTTCTCATCTTTTCTGAGACAGGCAAGTCGGAATTCATTTAATGCTTTGTATTTGGAAGCAAGACTGCCTACCAAGTGGGGGGCTCTCTCAGGCAGCACGTGATATCCCGTAAACTCACAGACATTTGGCAGGTGTTCTGAGCTGGTCTGTCCATTGGCAGACTCTTCATCAGCCGTCCGCTGGTGCATAGCACTGGAGAAATGTTGCAGATGTGTTGTTTTCATCACTGATCACAAGATGATGATTTTCTTGTTTTACCTTCTTTATTATTTAGACTTCTTTAATTATAGTTCCTACAGAGCAGTTTCATGAATGAATTTTAGAATGAATTGTACTCTGTCACTAAGATATCAGCGTTTTTGTTTGTTTGTTTGTTTAGTTGTTGGTTTTTTTTTTGTGGGGGGACTTAATGGCTTTCAGCCAATGTAATGTATTGTATTGGTAAATTGTCTTTTTGGGGGGGGCACACAAGAAACTGGTTTTGGAGATGGTGTTGCCACCCTCCGATTCAGACCCAAGTATTTTTATGTCAAGAATCCTCCAAGACCTTTACTGGCTGGCTCCCCTAACTTGGAGACAGAGAAATCAGGAAAATATTCTCTTAAATAGCTAGAAGATGAACTGTTTCCACCAATGTGTCTATGATTTATTCCATGACATAAAAGTGCTGGAGAGAGAAGCTGGAAGGTCAGCCGTGAGAGAAAGCTCAGCTAGGGACAGCACCCGACTGTACCTCAGCTTCCCCAGGCAGTTTCTGTTGGATGTTGTAAGCGCCCAACATTGCTCTCTGTCCTCGTCCTTGGAAACTTCATCCAAGCAGGCACTACTCTCTGCATGGAATTCCTGATGGAGAGCCCCAACAGGCTGCTTTAATGGGGCTTCCTCTGTGAGTGTCTGCTAGATGTTTGTAAGCCCCAACTTGATGACGTTACTTGTATTAAATATGAAAAGTAAGATGCCAGGCAACAGATATGATATGGAGAAGGTGATTATAGGAGTGTGGGAGAGCAGGGAAAGGGGAGGGCACCCTAGAGAGAGAGACAGAGACAGCAGGAGAAAGGAGAGATGAAGAGAGGAGAGAGGTAAGAGAGGGAGATGAGGTGGGTTTGCCCTTTTTATCCTAGTGGTGGACAGGTAATGACATCCTAGGTTGCTAGGCAGACTGGGGGCAGTATGCTAACAACTTTTCTGTTATTATTTGCTCTTTTACTTGAAAGCCTCACTGTGCTTTGCCCAAGACAACTTATCAGTTAATTTCTGCTGGATGTTTGACTACATTTTACTATCTGTCTACTTATCCATTCATTCCTTGCATTTTCCCCTTTACTTTGACTTGCTATATACTTAATAAATTTACTTATTCAAAACTGAAAATATCATCTTCTGTACTGTTCAGAAAAAGAGGCCAGAACAGGCCTTTTTCTTCTTTTTTAAAGGTTATTTTTATTTTATGTGTATGTGTGTTTTGCCTACATGTATGTCTGTGCACCACTGGAGTTCAGAAGAGGGCATCAGATTCCCTGGAACTAGAGTTACAGACAGTTAAGGGCACTGGGAATTGAACACAGTCCTCTGGAAGGGAAGGGCCTAAACACAGGATTAGAGCCTAGCAGGCCATTAGCGTACTCTAGAGCGGGACAGTGCGCCATTTTTCTAATCGTGTGTTTTATAAAGTGTCAACAGTGAAGAACCCAGAATAAAAGTTCCTGGATTTCCGCCAGTTGGAAAGGACTTTGGTAAATCCTAGGTTGACACTAAGCGCTGCCAGGGAGGAGTTGACAAGAGAAGGAAGAATCCTTTATAGAAGTAGAGGAAAAGGAAATGACTCCTGGTGGCTAAACTGAAAATCTTGAATACCTTTCTGAAGCCACAGAGAGCCCAGAAAGTTTTTTGAGGCCCAGATGGTCACAGTGGCTTGAAAGGAGAGAGAGAAGGGAAAGAGGTTAGACAGGGGGTGGGGGAGAAAAAGAGGCTGCCTCACCCGTGGCATGCCCGTGCCACACATGTGCTTACCTGTCCACATACCACATAGGTACAGTGTGTGCGCATGCACTGTCTCAGCCTCTTCAGGCTGCTGTAACTATTCAATAGACTGGGTGGTTGTTATGATTAATAAAAGAAAATAACATGGTAAGATGATAAGATGCCAGGCAACAGATATTATATTATATGAGGTTTATTAAGTGAACATGGGGAGAGAAGGAAAGGGGGCAGGGGTACCCCAGAGAGAGAGAGAAAGAGAGAGAGAGAGAGAGAGAGAGAGAGAGAGAGAGAGAGAGGAGAGAAGAAGAGGGAGAGAGACAGAAAGTGAGAGGGTAGAGCAGGTATAGGGGAGAGAGAGAGTAGAGAGAGGCCACGTGGAGGGTCTGTCTTTTATATAGTCCTGTGCAGGGCCATGCCCCAATGCAGGTAAGCAGTGACATCACAGGCGGGCAGACTGAAGCAGAATACTAACAGTGGTTCCCAACAATAGGCATCTATTTCTCAGTTTCAAATGCTGGGAGTTTGGTATCCAGTGATCGGCAGGTTCAGTGTTTGATGGGCATGCTCCTCACACACAGTGTGTTTTGGGTCTTCACATGGTGACAAAGTAAGGGGTTTCTTTAAGGGCTTTTTAATAAGGACATTAGTTATCTCATTCATGCGGCTGTATTCCTTTCACCAGCCTTTACCAACCCCACTTTCTGACTCTGTCATGGTGAGGCTGGATCTGGACACATGAATTTTGGAAGGACACAGATTCCACATCATAGCACACACGTATGATCCCTCTTCTGATAACCCAATGGATAGCGGAGGCCATAGGAAGGTGGTGAGGTCAGTCAAGGATGGTAGATACTGTCACCCACACATAGCGTCAGTAGTCTTTGCATCACATTATGCAGGGTCATGGTAAATGTTTATAGTGTGGACAGTATTGATTGCAAGAAGTGTAAAAGAAGAGCTCAGCACACTTAGGGGAGAGAAATGGCAACACTGAGATCTGCCCTGCTCTGCTTTGACCTTGGGTGGCCAGTCCTCCAGCTCCCTGCCATCATGAAGCAAATGCCTACTGCATTCACACTTTCTGGGGAAAGAAATGAGGGCAGCGCATAGAACCCATTGAGTTATAAATCTAGCTCTAGCTTAGGATTCTGGTTGGTACAAAACCTTTAGGTTAAGGGTTTAGTCTCCTTTTACTTACCTTTTATCATATGTGCTACTACCTATTCCAAACCCCAAATTGTCTTTGAACCTTTGTTTTTTAAAACAAACTGAAGGAGAAGCTTGAGGTCAGTTTAGTGATTGTTTGCCTAGCATGCATGGGGGTGGGGGTGGGGGTGGGTCAGCCCCTAGCATTGAAAACCAGCAAGCAGGAGAGAGGTCATTTTGTTTTGTGTGGCAGGCAGGACTTCAGGTTGACAGGGTAGGTTGGGATGCAGCCCAGGCATGAGTCTTGCTGCTATTCCATGAGATGACTATGGTTCCTGTGACAATCCCAGCCACGCCTACTTACTGAAGGTGATTCTGGCTTCCTGGCTTGACCCCACTTTGTGGTGCCTAGGCCTGCTGGGAAGGGTTTAGCAGGCAAAACTGCTGTGTCTTCAAGGAGACTTAGAGCTTGTGGTCCATAGTACCCAGCAGGATGTGGAGCCTGGGTCCTCTCTTACTTTGTCAAGAGTCTTCTTGTCCCGTGCTCATCAGGAACAGAGTGGGAGCTGCAGTGAGACTTGGCTGCTGACTCACTGTCTCACTCCTACCCAATGCTGAAGCACTGGTGCTCATCCCTCCCCCTCCCCCGCCTCCCGCTTCCCCAGGCCCACAGCTGCAGGGGTGGCCTTGGATTTGCTGGGTGGGGCCCAGAGCCACCTGCACTTGACAGGACACATATTTTTACATACTGTCGACTGGAAATAATCAACTTTATTTAAAGAGAACATGGATTCAGAGTGCTATAAAAAGCAATTAGCAACCTGCTATGACTGTTTTAGAAGCAATTTTTCTGCCTACTGTAGACAGAGGCTGTGAGGCCCATGCAAGGGGACCTGGGGTCTGTGCTGGAAGGGAATAGTGAGAAGATAGACCAGCAGGTCTCAGGCAAAAAATAGAGAACCCCTAACGGGAATGCCTAGCTTTGGGGGCCTGATACAGGGTCAGGCTGAGACTGGCAGTTATCTCTCCCTGCAGAGGTGAGCGCACGTGCCATCCTGGAGCTCACATGAGGGTCTGCTGTTAGAGCTGCGCTCCAAGGCCTTTTTTCTATACAGGCTCTTCCACCTTTTGAGAAGTCTTTGTGTTTATTCCTGGGTCTCTGTCAAATGCTGGGGATACCTTGGTTTTAATTTTATGTAGGAAGTGATTTATTTATGTTTTCATAGTCTTATAAAATATTTTATGTGTACTAGTGGTTTGCCTTTGTGTGTGTAAATGCACAAGTGCCTACGGAGGTCAGAACAGCAAGTTGAAGTCCCTGGAACTAGTCAGAAATGGTTATGAACCGCCATGTAGGTACCAGGTCTTTTGCAAGCGCAATAAGGACTTTTATCCACTAGCCTATCCCTGTAGCCCACGTTTCATCTGCTTTAACGTGGTGACATTGATACGGCTGTCAGCGGAGAGGGATCTTTCTCCCTGCTTCCCAGATGTAGAGGTAGCCACTGCTACCCTTTTTTTGTTTTGGTTTGTTTTGGTTTTTCAGAGATACCACACCATATTCATGTGTGTCCATGTCAGGTGTAAGCCCAGTACTACCACTGGGGCTCATGTGGGGGAGCCCTGTGGACGCTCGGAAGCTGGGCAGTACTTCTTGCTGTGCTAGGTTTCCCTGTACTTCATTTCAGGGGGCTTTAGGGGCTAGGCCGAGGCTACTGCATTGGCTCTGGGATGGCCACTGGGTCCTGGGGCCACAGGTCCATCATTGCTCCAGTCCATATTTGTTAAAGTAGTGGTTTTTCTCTTAGCTAAAATGTTTGCATATTGTAGGGAATTTGGATATTGCCTAAGGAAGCAAAGATCTTATCACAATAATCAAACCTGCTTGTGAATATGTGCTCATTTCCTCTTCCCGGAAGCCATGCCATATATTGAAGTTGTATATCTTTTTGTTGTTGTTGTTGTTTTGTTTTTTGAGACAGGGCTTCTCTGTGCAGCCTTGGGTGTCCTACTAGACTTGCTTTGTAGACCACCTGACCTTGAACTCACAGAGAACCCCCTGCCTCAGCCTCCCTGAGTACTGGGATTACAGACATGTCCCTCTGCATCCTTTGAATATCTTTTTTTTTTACCCCATTCATTTGTTGTTGTTGTGTTAAAAGCTTTTCCCATATCACTAGTCTAAAACACTTGACCTGTTGTATACATTTTCTTTGCTTTAGTGCCCTCTTTTTACTCTGTTTTGTCAAGTCATCAAGCCAAGTGTGCTCTACTTTCAGCTCTTGTGTGTTTTCTCTGTGCGGCACCCACCTCACTGTTGTGTCCATGCTGGTTGGGCAGTGCCTGGTCTTCATGGTCCTGAGAGTTGGTTTTGAATATGGCCTCAGACTGAAGCTAATTTCCTTAGCCACTCTTGTGTGTTACCACATCTAAGTACTGCGATCAGGCGTGGCCTGGCTCTCTCCCGAAGGCTGTAGGGAAGGATCCTTCTGGCCCACAGTTCTTGTTCCATCATTCTAATCGCTGCCTGGTCCTCCTGGCTGCCTTTATATCTTTTTCCTGGATAAATCTGTATCCAAAGTCTCTACTTTAAGAACAAGAGCCATAGTGGGCTAGGGCCTACCTTAATGACCTGAGTCACTTGGAGGCCTTAGGGGTTAAGACTCAAGGGTATCATTTGGTAGGACATAAATCACCCCTCAACAGCCTCCCATTACCCGGCCCAGAGAGCTCAGACTGTGTTGGAGGCTAGGTCTCTTGAATATATGGAGACAAGAGCACATGCCATGGGTGAAGATAGTCTTATCTTAAAACTTGAGTGATCAGACCATGCCCACTTAATCACCCCCTCCCCAATCCTGTCTTGTTTCTGTGTCAAGACAAATGTAGGTAGCCGTGCTTTCTAGAGTGAGTGGAGGCATGTGCACACCTAGAGTGTGGTGCTCTGCCTGCCTCAGTTTGTCTGCTGCTGTCTGAGCAGACTCTACAGACAGCTGAGCCACCCCAACTTCGGAATGTTCTGCTGCCTCCTCTACAACAAAAGCTTTTGTCTCTGAATTAGGTCCTCCCCTCATTTAGTGGACTTGAGTCTAGACTCATCTTTAAGGCCTTTATATGATTAACATTGCTAAATTTTATAGCAGATTTTGTATTTTATCTTCAACATCTGCTTCCTAGCTAGGCCTTTGTGTACCTGTGCTGGGTTTGTAATGGAAGTATGTAATAGGATTTGGTTGGCTGGGTTTTGGGGGCCATCTCAATCTAAGTGGATTGCTTACCTCTTACTAATGCGGTACAGTTTTAATGCAGTCCCTGTGGCTTTGAGTTACTTATTAGGAGGAAAGAGAGGCTTAGTGTTGGTGTTAGGATTGGAGTCAAACACCTGCAGGATGGAGTTTTTTTTTTTGTCTTTTTGAAAAGGACAAATTCTGCTCAGCAGTTCATCAGACACACCCAGTGCTCATGAGCCAGGGATTTTCTTTCTTTTTTTGTTTTGGTTTTCAAGGCAGGATTTCTCTGTGTAGGCTTGCCTGTCCTGGACTCACTTTGTAGACCAGGCTGGCCTCGAACTCACAGAGATCTGTCTGCTTCTGTCTCCCGGAGTGCTGGGATTATAGGCATGTGCCACTGTGCCCATCTAACCAGGGTTTTTTTTAACCAAGGTGCCTGTTTGCTTAACAGGCCTGGTTCTGAACAGGCAGCAAGCAGAGCTGTGATTCCCTGGGAGACTTCATAGGAGTGTCACAAAGGAAATTGCCCCAAAGGGGACTTTAACAGATGTAGAAAGCAAGTAAACTTGTGTGTGTGTGTGTGTGTGTGTGTGTGTGTGTGTGTGTGCGCGCGCGCACGTGCGTGCGTGCGTGCGTGCTTAGGACATAGGATTAACACATGTGAAGATGCTTTGGGACTTCTCTGCTTTGATCCGTTTGTCTGTATCTCACTTTTCTTGTTTCTCTCCCCCCTCAGGATGCAGGAGCAATTCCAGAAAAATCCTGACAGTTACAATGGTGCTGTCCGTGAGAACTACACCTGGTCGCAAGACTACACTGACCTGGAGGTCAGGGTGCCAGTGCCCAAGCATGTGGTGAAGGGGAAGCAGGTAACAGCCTGTGGGCAGGGCTTCACTGCAGTCCGTCTGAGCTCCAGGCAGGGAGCTGGCATGACTGCAAGAGGGTTAAGATTGGTTTTCGGGTATGAGGTCTTGTACCCCAGGGGGTGGTTGCCTTTGTTGTCCTTGGCCTCTGCTTCTCTGCCTATGAGCCTTTTCTACCTGATCTTCAAGTTTCCCTGGGGACAGTAAGCCCAGTTCTTAGTCTGAGCAGCCATAGTGTGCAGAAAAGCTTTCGAGTGATGTCCTAGCCTCTCACTAAGGACATGGTCCTTCTCTGGGCTTCCCTGTAGACAGCTAACCTTCCTAACATTACCTTAGCGAAGTCTACCTTCAGCTTCCTGAAGAAAACTCCAGTTAGCTGACCTCACAGTGAGGGCTAAGGTGACTGTCTTGTCTGTTTTTTTAAAAATAATTTTATTTTAATTTATGTGCATTGGTGTGAGGGTGTCAGATCTTGGAGTCACAGACAGTTGTGAGCTGTCATGTGGGTGCTTGGAATTGAACCCTGGTCCTTTGGAAGAATAAGTGCTCTTAACCACTGAGCGATCTCTCCAGGCCTTATCTTGTCTGTTTATTGTGATGTGGCCCAGTGCTCACACAGAATAGGGCAGCAGAGCCTTTTTGTGTACTTTGGACGTAAATAAGTACTGAAATTTAGTCTTGGGTCAGGGGAAGAGAAAAGAGCATGTGGATTTGTGTGGGTGTTCTTAGACACTGAAACTGGCGTCACATAGATATGTGTTGAGAACAAGCTTTCCTGTCTGCATGCCTCTTTGCTCATGTTGGCTAGAGGTTACCAGAGCACATTGCATTTCTGTGAGGTCCATTGGTTTGGTGTTACCTGATGTACCTTGTCAGTGCTTAGGTTCATTGGCTGGGCCTGTCACCTCAGGGTGCTCATGGAAGGACAGTCCTACTTCTCAGGCACAAGTTCTATGATGTGTATATATCTATATCTATCTATCTATCCATACACACACACACACACACACACACTTTCTTCCCTTGTTGACAAACAAAGCTCACTCTTTAGGCACAAATACTTCCTGTAACCCTAGCTCCCCCCCCTCCCCCCAATTGTGTCAGGTCGCATGATACCGGTTGCAGTTCTGGTCAGTCCTGAGACAAAGCCAAGAAATCTAGGGGTGGGGAGAATAGCACTGGATGAGAGCACTGGCTGTGCAAGCAGGAGCACCTGAGCTCTCTAAAGGAGCTAGGAGGGTTACACATTCCTGATACGGTGGAGGGTGGAGACAGGAGGATTGCTTGGGCTTGCTAGCCCACTAGCTTACCCTACGCTTAGTGAAAGGTCCTGTTTCTGAGGAAGAAGGCAGAATGATAGAGGAGGACACTGGACCTTTTCCTAGGGCCTCCATGTACATGGATGGGCACACACCACACGTATGCACATACAAACCTAGGCCACAGTGAAGGAAGAAAAATGTCTTGACTTGTGTCCTATGGTCCTTCCATGGGGCAGTAGCTGTGCCAAGTATGTATAGCTGGGACATTACCCATTTAGGCTGATCTCTGAAACTTCTGTTTAGGACTAACTTTTTATTGGGAAAGAGATGTTTGTTTAGGAAACCTTAGAAGAAGTACAATTATTATAGATTGTTATAAATAAGCAAGATTTGCTTAAAGTAATCTCAGGTAACAAATCCAAATAGGATATTAAAGAATTTGAATTCATATAATAAAGTTTGGCATGTGACAGAAACTTTCCTTATTTTAAACTTCAAGAGAACCTTAAATATACAAAGCAATCCCGTGTTTTATAGATGAGGAATTGCTAAATTATCCTGTGTTGACTCCCTTGTTACAAAGCCCCAAACTGGGCTTTTACATACTTATTTGAGTGGATGAATTGCTGCATAAACAAAATGACAAAACAAAACAAAAGGACAAAGCTATACTTTGACAGATATATCTGTCTCTAAGCTTAGATTTCTCTCTGGGTCTTAACCTCTTACTTTGTAAGTTCCTGGCTTCATAGAAGCTGGGATTGTGTGGAACATGTAACATGGAAGTCAAGTTATACTTGTTTTTTGTGGAACACTTTGCTATGACAGTGGGGACAGCTTGCCTGTCACCCTATATCCCACCCACATAGTGACAGTTCACCAAGCTCAGTTCACACCTGTTGGTTTTGGATGGTTTGGGGCAGGTGCTGACTACCTCGCTCAAGTTGCTTGCCTAACATCTTTTTGAGAGTTAGTGAGTCAGGTGTTGACTTCTATCTCATCTTGTGGTAAGAGTGCCAATAGATTACAAACAACTATACAATTCTCAGTTAATAAAGTGCTTGCTCTGTTAGCATGTGGGCCTGAGTTCGGATCCCCAGCAAACATATAAAAAGATATAAGCCATATTGTTTGCTTATAATTCCAGTGCCAGGGTGGCAGAAACAGAAGGGTCTTGAGGATTTACCAGTTAGCAAGCATAGCTGAATCAACAAGATCCAGGCTCATTAGGAGCAAAATAGAGGAAGATACCGATATCAATTTCTGGAATACTCTCTCTCTCTCTCTCTCTCTCTCTCTCTCTCTCTCTCTCTCTCTCTCACATATATGTATATATGGCCCAAGTGGTGTTACCAAGATAGATTGATGGCATCGAACATTTCTCTCTTTTATTGCATAGGCAGTAATGGTCATCAAAGTATGTCAGCACAGGTGGAATGCCCATCTCAGTGACTCACTCCTTTGGCCCACCATGCAGAGACCACTATGCACTCATGGCAGCCCAGCCAACAGTCAAAGCTACCCCCACCAGAGCAGACTTGGCTTTTTTTTTTTTTTTAAAGCACTGAGGTGGGGTGAGGGGCTTTCAAGATCTGCCGCCAACTTTAAATGCCAAGTCTGCTCTGGTTGGCCTTTTTCTGACACCTACTGATGTTGCTTTATCTGTACAGATCCTTATCCCCTAAATGGTAGGAAATTTTCTTTTTCCATGATATGCTTAATAATAAAATAAACTTCTTTTATAAATCCTTGGTCTGTTTACTGTAAGACCTAAAATTATGAAACTGTTAGAAGAAAAAGTAGAGGAGACACTTTCAGAAATAGACACAGAAGAACTTTCTGAATGGACTCTCTTCACTTGGAAATAAGGCCAGCATTGACAAATAGGATCTCATGTAACTAAAAGCTTCCTACACAGCAAAGAAAGCAGTTAATTGGGTAAAGAGACAGCCTACAGAATGAGAAGCAATTGTTAGCTATGCCCCAGACAGAAGACTAATATCTGGAATATAAAAAAATTAAAAGCAAAACAAAGCCAAATAACAAGAAATCAAACAATTCAATCAGTAAATGGACTAATGAAACAGCCTGAGTCACTGACAGTCCCTTTGACTGGCACTAAACATGCATTGCTAATAAACATGAAAAACATGTTCTTGACCAATCATCATAAAAATGCAAAACAAACAAACAAACAAAACCCCAAAACTACATTGAGACATGTGGTGACCACACCTTTAATCCTAGTACCTCAGAAGCAGAGGCCGGTAAATCCCTGTGAACTCCAAGCCAGCCATAACTTCATAGTGAGGGCTTGTCTATAGCAAGCTACACTGAGATTGCATTTTATCACAGCCAGAATGACTGTTACTAAGAAAAAACCAAATAAACAACTGGGGCTGGAGAGATGGCTCAGAGGTTAAGAGCACTGACTGCTCTTCCAGAGGTCCTAAGTTCAATTCCCAGCAACCACATGGTGGCTCACAACCATCTATAATGTGATATGATGCCTTCTTCTGGCATGTAGGTGTACACACAAATAGAATACTCATACTCAGAAGATAAATAAATACATCTTAAAAAAAAAAAAAAAGAAATAAACAACCAATGCTAGTGAGGATGTGGAGTACAGGGGAACCCTTACACACTGCTAGGGGTAGTCCAACCTAGTCTTAACACTGTGGAATCAATATGGTGGTTTCTCAAAAACCAAAGGCCAACCAACCAACTGGGGAAATAGGTCTTGCATATGACTCAACTGTAGCTCTTCTGGGTGCTTGTCTGCAGGCTCTGAGTCAGCATGTCATGGAGTACTGTGCAGCAATGTCACAGTAGCTAAGAAGTGGACCCAAGCAAGGTGTTCAGCTGCAGAGAAGTGGAGGAAGAAATGTGTTAGAGACACACAGTGAAAGCCTTATGGTCATGAAGAACAGTTACTTTGTTGGCAGGAAAATTGCTGCAGCTGCATCAGATTGAGCAAGTTAAGGCAGTCTGTTTATTTTATATCCATACATAAAATCATGTGTATACACATATATGACATGAAAGTAAAAATGAAACTTCTAGTAGGACAAAGACTAAAGGACAAGGGAGGATGGGGTATAAAGGAACAGCATGCCTAAGATGTAATGTATGTTTATTTGAAACTTTAAAAATGTGGCCTGTTAGTTTCTTAGTGATTTCTAACAGTTTCTGTTAAGCCTCTCTTAAAACTTTGAAATAAGTTTCTTTTCTGCCTCCTGGGTTCCACTGGCCTAGGGGCTTTTCCTCAGAGTTGCACTTTTTCTTGACTGATTCCCTTCCAGTTGTTCCCTAAATGTACCTGTCACAGCTTCCTGTCAGCAATATTTTATTTTTGGTTTGTCTCTGCCATCTATCAGGTAAAATCATGATGGTAGCCATGACTGAGCAGCTTTGATAGACTGAGCCAGAGTTGGTTCTGGTTGGTGATGAAGAGGCCCTGTGTAGGCGCTGTTTGTTTTGGTGTTCCGTGGGTGTGAGACTTAGGCTTAAAGAAGGGAGTGTTGGAGCAAAGTGTAGGCCCTCTGTTCTCTAGTGTAGCTCACTGCTGGCCTTTCGAGTTGCCTCCGAGGCTGTTTTCACTCACTTTCTTTCTTAGGAAATGAGTGTGAGTATAGCGTACTGTCCTTTTAAGGGTACTGAAGAGTGAATGGGGGTGTGTACTCAGTGCATTATGTTCTTTCTTCAGGGGAAAAATACAAAGTTTCTTATTTTGTATACAAGATTTTAAGTGATGGTTCTTTTGGCAAATTTCAAAGATCCCTCATGTGAAGCTTCCCATGTGCCTCAGTAGAACATGATTTGGTCTTTTCTTCACCATACTTGTTGCTTACTTGCTCTGCTGTGCAAGAAGTGCAGCATACTTCTCTTCTTTCCTTGTCTAAACACTCAGAGTAGGGAAAAGGAGCAGGGTGCCCATGATTGCTCACAGCAGCTCAGCGTGCTGCTGTTGCACTGGATCATGAGCTCACAGTACCCTTGAGAGTTTGACGGTGCAGTTTTTTTTTTTTTTTTTCCACATGAGAAAGCTTGAAGCCAGGCTTCCAGTTACCTTATTTTGACTTCTTTTGAGTGAAAAATACTAGGATTTTTATCACAAAGTCATTTTTTAATATTACTGAATAACTGAACCTGTCTCCTGATTTTCTCCCAGTGACTCTGGTCCTGTTGGGTGCCTAAATTGTCTGTCTTCACACAAAGAGCCTCTTGGGATAGCCATTTGGTCTCCAGACTTGGTTTGCGCGGCTCTTCCCCTCCCAGGCTCTGACTTGTGGTGACTTTCTCCTGAGCTTGATGCAGATGTGAAAGCTGTGCTGAAAGCTTTACCACAGTCTTCTCTTCTTACAGTTGATCTGGGAAAAGAATGAAGGAAGGTAGTGGGGCATAGTGACTCTCAGCACTCGAGGGCCAGAGGCAAGTGGGTTTCTGGGAAGCTGAGGACAGTAGGGCTAATAGAGAGACCCTGCCTCAAAACCAAACAAATAATTTTAAGTAAGAAGACTTTATTGCAAGAAATTTCTATAACAGAAAAGTCTATTAGGCTTCATTTAAATTTGCCTAGCTTTTGAAAATACACCACAGTTAAATGGTCACAATGACCTGGCTCTGTGCCTCTTGTGCTGTGAGATCTTGTACCTGGTTGGGGTCCACTTTAGGAGCTATGCATGCAGAATCAAGTATAAATATACTTCTTACCTCTGTGTTCCCATCTTTAGTACAGATAAGTTCTGCTTACATGTCCTTAACTACTTCTACCCATTATCTATCTGGAGCCACCACGGCAGCTCTGGTGACTTTTGTTTAACCATGTCCTCAGGTGTCCCTTCTTGATACACTTCACTGTCCCTAGTCTTCTGACTCCGGTGGCTGCCCCTGCCCCTCAGAGCTCCCATCCTCTGCCTTTGCCCACCTCGAGCAACAGGATGATCATTAAACTATACTGAAGTCTTTTCAGCTCTTCTTGTTTGTTTGTTTGTTTGTTCAAGACAGATTTTCCCTGTGTAGCCCTGGCTGTCCTGGACTTGATCTGTAGCCTTGAAGTCAGATTTCCATCTGCTTCTGCCTCTAGAGTGCTGGGATTAAAGGTGTGTGTCACCACAGCCGCCACAGCCGCCACCACCACTCAGCCCAGCTATTCTTGTAAACAACAATGCTTCTAAACATCTTGTTTTGTCTCTATGCATTTCCTTGTGAATAAATTCTATAAAGCGTAGTAGTAGAGATGTATTAAACATACATGCCAACCCTCTATGCTTCACAGGAACTCCTTCTTTCTAACAAACTTGTTGACAATACTCTGACTTAGCCTTGTGGGCCTTGTGAAGGTTAGGTGAAAAATTATCATCATAGCATCTAGGGGAGTGTGAAAAGCACATGCCTGTAAGGCCAGTGCTCTGGGGGCAGAGGCAGGCCAGCTGGACTATATAGGAGGACCCTGTCTCAAGCATCAAAATTTAAAAAGTAGCATCTAGAGTCCAGTATGAACTTATATTTCTCTAAATTTGTTCGCTCCCTGCTTCCTCATTTCTGTTAAGTTGTTGCTCTTTTTTTTCAAGAGCTTCCTTTGGATATAGAGATCAACATTTTGTGATGTGAGCATGCACACACACACACACACACATGCCTTCCCGCTTAGCCTCAGGATATATTTCTAAAGCCCTAAGGAATTTTTAAAACCAGAGGTGGCACCAAAACCTATATTTATGATGTTTTCTTTATGCAACATTCATATGATTGTTTAATGTATAAAGTAGGCACAGTAGGAGAGCAACAGTATGTAGTAATAAAATATGAGCATTTAAAAAGTAGACTGTAATAGTTATGAATATGATCTCTTAAAATAGCTTGATACACTGTAATCATCCTTTGTGATCATACAGTCTCTGTGTGATGAGATTAGTGCCATGTGTATTATACACATTAGTGAGATGTGTGTGTAGGCGTGGCACTGGGCTGCTGTTTACCTTCTATCAAAAGCAGAACCATTTGCTTTCAGTGATCATCCATCACCAAGCCAGTGTCAGTGCCTAGGGATCTTGCATAGTTTATGTTTTTGGTTTTGGTTTTTGCTTTCATTGAGAACTTTCAGAAGGACATTTTAATTATAAGTTACCTCTTTAAAAAAAGGATTGTTGTGTGTGTGTGTGTGTGTGTGTGTGTGTGTGTGTGTGCGTGCATGTGTGGAGATCAGATGACAACTCTTAGTAATCACTTCTTTCCTCTGCCTTGTGGTGTCCTAAGATGGAACTCAGGTTGTCAAGCTTATGTGCAAGACTTTTCTACCTATTGAGTCATCTGGCCGGCCCAGCCTTTCTTTTATGATCATATGGGTGACTTTCCTATTGTATTAATATTCCAAGACACGTGTTCTTTAATGTCAGTGCAACTCCCGACACTTGCTTACTTTCCTCCTCCTCTGGAGATGACACACAGATGCATCTGGTTCCTCATTTATTGTCGCCTCTCAGTGCACTTCAGGATGCTCTTCCTTCCTCCAGCCAGTGCATCAGAAGAGCCACTTGTCCTGCTGTGGCTTTCCCAGCATGCACCAGTCCATGGAAACACTTGAAGTAATGGACAGTTCCTCTACCTGGAGGTTCTTCCAGAAAGGATTTCTTTCGGCTTTTCCCTTTGTGCTGTGGCAGCAGCATTGAGTGATTTCTCATACTGCCTTGTGTTTGCATCAGTTGCTGATAGATTCAGCCGTGTGCCACGAGTGTTTTTATGGCCTTGACGAATGGAATAATGTCCCAACCAAGGGGTTGATATGTTGAGGGTGTGTTCAAAGCAAAAATATAACCTCCATCTTGCCGTTTTCGAGCAGATCAGAATGACCAGATGGAGTGTCTTATCATTACTAGGACTTTACATTCTAACTTTTCTTCTTCCAAGTATTTTCTCTCCACTCCTGGCATGAGACACTAGTGGAAGCATTCCATTAAACAATATGGCTGTCACCCACGCTTTCTGATTAGGTTGCCTGATTATCTGCCAGATGATTTTGGTTTTTGCTTTTGAGATCTCATGCAGTCTCTTTCTGTACTCTGCCTGCCTCTGTTGTGTGACCTGTCAGATTTCATTGCCTCAGTACCCAAGCAAATCTGGCCTCCATGCCCTGGTGCTTCCTTTACATGTTTATTAATGAGGCTCTCTGGGGCCTCTTCCTCAAAACCCAGCCTCAGTACAGTGAAGACTTAACCAATTTATTAAACTCTGTTTAAAGTATGGCAGCAGCTTTTTTGGCAGACTAGGTTTCTCCAATAATTTGTATAGTTTTCTATCTGACCACGTTGCTGTTTGGGTTACACTTTCTGTTTTATTTTGATGTTGTTGTTGTTGTTTTTGGTTTTTGTTGTTGCTGTTGTTGTTTAAAATCCATATTGTTAGGAACTGGAAAGATGGCTCAGTGGTTGAGAATACCTGTTCTGGCAGAGGACTTGGGTTCAATCCCTGGCACCATATGGTGGTTCACAACTATCCAAAACTCCAGTTCTAGAATGTGTGTGATACTCAGATGTTCATGCAACCAAAACGCTCACGCACATAAAATAAATACTTTAAAATTAAAAAAATAAATTTTGTAATCTTAGTATTGAAAGATCAGTATTGGCCAAGCAGTGGTGTGTTTTACCTAGTACTTGGGAGGCAGAGACAGGTGGATCTCTGTGAGTTCAAGGCCAGCTTAGTCTCCAGAGCAAGTTCCAAGTCAGCTAGGGAAACACTGTCTCAAAAAACTACAAAAGAAAAAGAAAAAGGTCCATATTGAAAGTAACACAGCATGGCTGCTCTGGAAATCAGGTTTCTCCTTCTTTCTGTGGTTTCTGTTGGTAGTTGATACAATTGTTCAGTGACTCCCTGAACTTATTCTGTAAATTCTTTATTTTTTGTTATGCAGAGCTAGTGAACTCTATTAGGTGAACTTAGAGGTCAGCTAATGTTGCCAAAGATTTCCTTAAACACCAGAATGACTGACTCTGCCTTAGCTTTCTGCTGTCTGTTTGCAAGGTCGGGATCATACGGAGTATGTCAGAACTTTTTGTTTTTTGTTGTTTTTGAGACAGGATTTCTCTGTGTTTCTATGTTGTCTTGGTTGTTACGGACTTACTTTGTAGACCAGGCTGGCCTTGAACTTAGAGAGATCTGCCTGCCTTTCCTTCCCGGAGTGCTAGGATTACAGGCATGCCAGAGCTTTTTAAACTCTTCTGCACATTTTATTCCCTAGTCTTTTCTTTAGTTTCCTCCATTGTTATCCATTGCCTCAGAGTTAAAACAGTTGCCTGTAATTATTTTTAACAAACACTTCCCTGGGAAAATGCTTTTTGAAAACAAGCATACATGCAGGTGTAGGTGCACCACCCCCCTTGTTGGTGGAGTCTTTTAAAGACCCTTCAGTGCCTTAGATAATGGTAGTTCTCTGAGAACAGAGCTTTGAAAGAGCTTCCTGTGATGGTGGCTAGTACACTGGGAACTGGATCTGCCCAGGGCAGAGAGCGGGAGTGGTTAGGACAAGGCAGGGGGCCACAGAGCTTGCTGGTTTTCTTCTCTAGCTTTCCCTGCCTAGTTTCCAAAGTCCACTGTTGATGCTGACAGATTTTGTCATGTCCTGGGAGCATATATGGAAGAAAGCTTTTTAGGAGCTCTTACTTACCATTTCTACTGACATACCTTTGACTTAGGAATTTCTCTTACAATTTTGTTTTTGTTTTTGTTTGGGTTTCTTACTGCTTTTCTTTTTATATTGTCAAAAACAATGTACTTTTCTCATGACCTCCAAATTACTGAGATTCAGTCATATAGTATGTTGTCCAGAAATCAGTTTTCCTCTTGACGACCTTCCTCCTCTGTGACTTTAGTTTGAGTGCTTGTTTCCAGTTAGCTGTACTTTGCACTTGGATTCTAACACACCTGTGTTTGCATCCCAGCTGAATATTGTTCCTTTTAGTTTTCTCATTTAGGTCCCCCCCACCCCCCAAAATGACAGAGAGATCTTGTATGTCTTAAAATGTCTTAAAATTTATTTTAACCTTCCACTTATTTCACAGTTTTAATGTGTTCCAAAAGCATTTTTCTTTTTTCTTTTGAATTATAATTTTTATCTATCTATCTATCTATCTATCTATCTATCTATAATTTTTGTCTGTCTGTATCTATCTATCTATCTATCTATCTATCTATCTGTCTGTCTGTCTGTCTATCCATCTATCTATCTGTGTACACATGCCTTGATGTGTAGAGGTCAGAGCACAACTTGCAGGAATTTGTTGTCTCCTTTCCCCCTGTGGGTGTCTGTGATAGACCTCAGATCACGAGGCTTGACAGCAGACTGTTTAACCCATTGAGCCTCTCAGTGACTCTCTCCTATTTCCTTATATCCAGTGTTACTGATTCTGAATGTCTATGTACTCTGGTTCTCTGTGAGTAAACTTTATCATGCCCTCTTTAGAACTAATAGGATCTTAAAACACTCAGTGCTATCAGAGTACACGAATTTAAGTCATCCTGTTTTCCTTCGCTCAGCTCTCAGGGAGTCTTTTCAACATAAAGGCATAGTTTTTACAATTTAAGAGAATTAGCTTATTAGAATTTCTGGAATATTTATTGTTTTAGTAACATGATCTCTGATTTATTTTACTTCTAGCCTTTCTGTTGATATTTATTTATTTATTTATTTGCAGTTAAAAAAATTTGGTCCAATAATTGTTTTCATAACTTCTTAGATTTCTGCAAAGTTATAAAATGGAAATATTTAAATACATCTTTACTGATTAACTCTATCATCTTTGGTTTAAAGGTCTGTTTTTTTGTTTGTATTTTCACCATCTATTATCTGAGTGAATTGGCAATTAGGTTTGCCTGACAAGTATGAAGCCTTGATGTTTTCTGTGTCTGAAGAATTAGCATGGCTAGCACACTAACTCCTCAGAATGATGGTCAGTCTCTGAAGCGGGCTGCTTCTCACATGTGCCTCTGTTCTGTACCTGCCTTCTTTCAGCCAGAGCCTCTAGTTGCCACTGCCAGATGTCCCCCAGCCTATGGCATCTGTGCCATGTGTCATTCTTTATTCCTGTCTTCACAGATAGGGTTCACATCTCTTCTGTTCTTCCCTTTGTTGTCTCCTTCTTTGGGGCTTTTTTTTGTTGTTGTTGTTTGTTTGTTTGTTTGTTACTGTCATATTGGGCAGGCCTCAGAAAATCAGAGATGTTCCCAAAGTGGCGTTTTCTGCTGGTTCTTCTGGAAGTATACCTTGTCGGTTACCTCCTCTGAGGATTCATTTTGTTACTCTGGTTAAGTTCTGTGAGAATCATGCAGGCCCAAATTTGGAAATTAGCATATTGTGTAAAACTACTGGGAGTTTGTTAAGGTGAGCTTGTACTTGGGAAGCACCAACACCTGTGTCAGGTGTTCTTTGCAAGTAGAAAGTCATGGTTAATTAATTTGTCCAAAATTTGTCATAATTATCAGGAATGAGCTGAGCCCTGCCACATTTGCTTGTGTTTCTTTGGCTGTTATAAGCTGGACAGTGAACCTACACTGTATTCAGCAGGACCATCCAGGTAAAGACTTTAACAGTCAGTGTCCACAGGGATGTCAGTGCAGGTTGATCTGAAGTCCCACGAGAAGATGCCTCCCTGATTTTGCACATGAACCTGGCAGTGTAGCTGTGGCAAGAAGAGTGCAAACCTTGGGTTCTCACTAGGGCCGTGTGCCCTCTGGGGCAGTCCCTCTATTACCTCCCCCACCTCCAAACATACACACAGCATTTTCATCGAGAAGTGTCAGGTGTTATCACTATCGTGTATGGTTTTTGCTCCTTCAACCCTTTAAAGAAATTCTTCCAAACTCTTTTCACTCTTTCCTTTTATTATTTATTTTTTATGTGTATAGGTTTTTACTTGTATCTATACTTGTACCACATGCATGCCTGGTGCCCGAGTAGGCTAGAAGGAGCTGTTAGGTCCCCTGGGTGGGACTGGAATTACATTACAGATGGCTATAAACTGCAGTATGGGTAGATGCTGGACATCAGATCTGCGTCCTTTGGAAGAGCAGTCACTTAACCACTGAGTCATCTTTCCAGTGGGCTCCTCAGTTTTGGGTTTGTTTGTTTGTTTGTTTGTTTGTTTTTTATTGATGCATTTAGGGCTCAGGGAGATAGCTAAGTTGGCAAAATGCTTACCATGCAAGTATGAGGACCTGCGTTTGATCCTCAGAACCCTCATTAGAAAAAGCAGGAGCCCAGTTATGATGGCAAGCACTTACAGGCTAGCATTAGAGAAGCAGACAGGCAGATTGCTGGCCAGCCCAACCCCATGATCAAGTTCTAGCCAGGAGAGACCCTGAAGGACAACATCCAAAGTTTCCTCTGGCTTTCACATGCATGCAAACACAACATTCACATGTGCTCATACACAAGCCCCCAACACACATATACACAAAACCACACAGGTTTTACTATTAGAATTCATCAGCAAATAGTACTTGACTTGGAAAATTGACACTCCCCCGTCTAAAACGAAGCACTTAATGAGCATCTACCAGGTAGTCTTTGAATTTAACCTTATACATCTATTAGAAAAAGAATCTTAATTGTCCCTAATGTCCATTTAGTATGTGAATTATGCAAATAAATGTTGATATCTCTCACGCAAAAATTTCAGATTAAGGAGGTGCAACTGGTTAACATCTGGGCAAATATTAAAAAAAGAAAATGAACACATGGCTGGAGAGATGGCTTGGTGTTTAGGAGTGCTTGGTACTCTTGTAGAGGACCTGAGTTCATTCCCCCGCATCAGCATCCGGTGAGTCACAGCCACCTGTAGCTTCACTTCTAGGGGCGCCGGTGCCTTCTGGCATCACAGGTACCTGTGCACATACACGTAAAAGGACTTTTTAAAATAAAAGAGTAAGTGAAACAAATACAAGTTATATTTTCTTTTCTAATTATTGAGCTTACACCTTTCTAGTGTCATGCACTCTTTCCATATGCTGGCTGGTTGTGTGGTATGAAGTGGAGAGCCTTTTCCTAGTAGTGCCCAGTACATTGTGGAGATGGACAATCAGGGCAGAAAGAGGTATATCCGTGACAGCAAAGCAGACACATAGTTTCTGTCCAGAGCGGGCTCAGAGGGAGAAAAATGACTGAATCTGGGCTTAATGAAGAAGCAAACTAAAAGGCCAGGCATGGTGGCACACCCCTTTAATCCCAGCACTCAGGAGGCAGAGGCAGGTGGATCTCTCTGAGTTCAAGGCCACCCAATCTATGTATTGAGTTTGAGACCAGCTAGGACTACAGAGTAAGATCCCGTCTCAGACAGACACAAAACTGAAGGAACTAGTTTTATGGTTTTGAACAAAGACCAAACTATGGTCACACCCTTTGTAGCAGCTCAGGGAAGGAAGAGGCCAGCCAAAATTGTCTTAAGAGATCAGAGAGATGGCTCTTGCCTGTGGCTGTCTGTGTGGCCATTCGAAGGGAGAATGCAGAGAGATCTTCATGGAAAGGCAGTTCATCATAAGAGTAACACTGAGAATTCCTTCTGGAGGCTTCTGCAGTGTCTAGGTAGTCACAGGGGAAATAAAAGCACCCAATGCCTATTTATTTTGTTTGTCTTCCAGCCTGAGAGCCAATGTCCATAACTACAGAAGGTAAAAAAGATTTGGGTAGAAAGCCAGCAGCTTCCACCACAATACTCACACTTCTACTAACAATGGAAAAACTTTCTGGTGCATTTGCCTAAAGGAGCTCATAGAGTGCAGGTGGCCTGGAATGCTGACTAGGCTGGAATGGCTTCTTGACAGAGATGCTTGGCGAGCCCAAGTGTCACAGTGACTGCACAGCTGGAATGCAGCAGCTGCCACCATCACAAGCAAGATGATTTTTCTCCTGCTGTGTTTTCAGGTTTCTGTGGCCCTTAGCAGTGGCTCCATCCGAGTGGCCATGTTGGAAGAAAATGGAGAACGCGTCCTCATGGAAGGGAAGCTCACCCACAAGATCAATACCGAGAGCTCCCTCTGGAGCCTTGAGCCGGGCAGGTGTGTTCTGGTAAGTGTACTCATCAGTGTGCAGAGCTCCCAGGTGAGTTTCAAACATGCTGTGACACCCTTTTGGCCAAGTCTTTTCCAATGAGCAGTGAGGTCTTTAGTTACAGTAATTGGAGCCAACTTAATTAATCCCTCAAGTAGTTAGTGCCCCACTCTCGCTTGAAATCTATCTCCATGAGCCTGCCTTTTGTATCCTCCACCCTCAGGGTTCCAATTATTTCCGAGAGCCCACTTTCCTTCATATAAAGGCAGAAACAAGTACATTAAAGTGGAAATGGAGGGTGGGTTTGCCTAGATGCCAGTCTGGACTTACAAAGTTCACCGAACACATCTCGCCTAGCATCTGGCAAGGCACAGGTAAAATTCAAGAATATGGCAGTGAAGTGTGAATCCAAATGAACAGATCACTTGTTACCAGTCAGCAGATCCCTCACAACTGGGCTGTATGGTTGGCTAGATGTGTCTGCGCCTCAGCCCACTCTCCTGTGATAGCTCTGAGCTCTATTAGTGATGACTGGCCATATACTGGCCCTGAGAGGAAAATTGTCACACAACATGTCTTGGACTAGTTTCCTCTTTCTTCCTTCCTACAGAGGGAACAAGTTAGATAAGAGAGATAAAGATGAAAAGAAAAAAATAAACCAGTAAGTCTTTAGATGAAAAAACAAAACAAAACAAAACCCTGTAGGCATTCTTCATATATGCAATAGATAAAATAAAGTATCTGGTAGATTCTACAAGAGGTGCTCAGTGGTGGCCAGCCTCTCTGGGATATCCTGGTTAGTACTGGTGGATACAGAAAAAAAGCTCTCAAGCCTACAGTGGCTCTATTTTGGCTACATTCGTGTTTCAGAGGAAGGCACAGGCTAGGGACTGAGTGAACTGGACTCAGTCAGTGCCTGCAGGGATTAGGAGTATCTTCTGCCTCATCTGGCTATCAAATCCGAAACTAGAACTTATGGTAGCTCATGTGGAGATGCCCCCTCTTGCCTAGGCATATGCCTAAACGTTGCCAGGTCCTTGCCCTGCCCCAATTTCCCCCTCGGTTTCCTAAGGTCCATGTGACAGATAGCATGTGGAGTTACTGGAGGTGGGGCTGGAACTGGTCTGTCCTGTGTTCTGAATCTCCTAGCACCCAGGCCTACTTTTGCTGATGGTCAGCGCTGATGATATCCACAGGGACTTGGCCAGGCCTCTTCCAGGCTGTTTCTGTCTGGTGGTTGTTCTGTTCCTCACTGTTGCACATCCCTTCACAGAGCAGCATTCCACAACTAGAGAAAAGAAAATACTGTTCGACATGAAGTATACGCCCATTGCCTCTGAAGGTTGACTTCGGGTGTCAGCATGATTGGGCTGAATGAACTGGTAAAACATGCATGTGTCTGCAAGGATGTTTCAGAGAAGGCTTGCATGTGTGTCAGTGACCTGAGTGAGGAAGCACAGAACCATCCCACAGGCTAGGCCCAGATTGAACAGGACGTGGAGGAAGAGAGACATTTTGCCTCTTTCTGGCTCTCCCCTCCCAAGCAGCCGTGCCTTTTGCCTTGGATATCAGACTCCAGGTTCTTTGTCCTTTTAGCCTTAGGGTTTGTATGCGTGACCTTTGGGCCTTCAATATCTAACTTAGGCTATACACCATAGAACTCTCTCGCTCTGAGGTTCAGACTTCCCTAGCTTTGCAACTTGCAGATAGCCTTTGTGATCATGTGAGCCAACTTAATATGTATCATATATCTTTACATATTTTATATGTATATATAATATCTCCCCTCTCATTCATTGTATGTCTTTGGAGAACCCTAATTCAGCTTTCTTGAATCTGGCAGCTCAGTCCTTTCCCCCTTACTTGTATATTAATAGTGCTGTAGTGAGCTTTTTCCTAGATTGTGAGCACCAGCGTCTTTCCTCAGCATACCAGTTGAAGTTCCAGGTGCCCTCTCAGCCTCTGTTGAGCTTTGCATCGTCAGGTAGTTCTGGAACATGAGTAACACAGTGGCAGTACTGGACTGGTAGCCTTGTTCTTGGTAGGCACTGTTTTGACCACCATCCTAGAGGTCCCTGGTTCTTGGGCTGCTGCCTTCAAGGACTGCAAGTTCCATGACAGGCCTGTCTTCTGCCCTGCCTGGTTAAACTCTCTACAGAGTATGGGATGGGTTAGGATCCCAACTCTCTGCACAGCTCCCTTCTGGGAGCCCTTCCCAATTGATCTTTGTTACTCTAAAGCCAGCAGCATTCCCCCATTGGAATGGTCTTTGGGTTCACAGACCCCATCTGTCCACTGGGAATAGATCTGTGTGCTAGTAATTCGTTTTATGTCTATAAAAATGTGATTGTTATTAATGTACCACTTAAGAGCTTTTGTTGATAAATCCAACTCTGACTTCATAAATATTGCAAAGCCATGTTACTTTGGGGTGGGGGGTTGTCCATGCAAGTGGAATAGGATGGAGTCACACATAGTGACTCATACATATAATCTCTATACTTGAGAGACTGTAGCAGAAGAGTTGCCATGAGTTTTAGGCCAGCCTGGGCTATATAGCAAGAAAATATCTCAAGAAAAGAGGAAACAAACAAAAAACTGGGCCAGCAAGATGACTTAGTAGGTAAGGGTGCTTGCCATTAAGCCTGATGACCTGAATTTGCTCTTTAGCACTCACATGGTAAAAGGAGAAAACTGACACCCACCATTTGCCCCTTGATCTCTCTCTGTATGTGTGCCATGATGAATGCATGTGTACACACACACACACACACACACACACACACACACACACACACACACAGAGAGAGAGAGAGAGAGAGAGAGAGAGAGAGAGAGAGAATAAGAGAATAAAATGTATAGAAATTTAAAAAGTGGAGTGGGATGTAGCTAATAGCCAAGACACACTAATTGCCAACATTTATTGAACACCTTTGTTGGGTTGGGTGCTCTGTGAAGTACAGTATACTGTTTGATTCTTTGCAGAGTCTGAACCTTTAGGCTTTGAGATAGGGCTTGTAGTTTGCCCAAGTATGGGATTGAGCCTCAAAGCCCACTTGCTTAGCTAGAGTTTTCTTTCTTGAAAAGGTTTAGCCCCTTTAAAGGGTATTGGGGAAAGTGACCTTTTCCAACTGAGGAGAAAAATAGGGTAAAGAGATGATCATAGTGGTTTTGAGAAGCTCTTGTGTCAGGTAGATGTGAGCAATGCACCCTAAGCTGGAAAGATTTCATTTACTGTACCTGTACCCTTGTCAGGCTAGCTAGAGACAGCTAGACAGCCAGCCGTGCCTCTGCACCAGCTGCTGCTAGGGTTTTAGTTTAATTTTCCCAGGTGCCTACTGTATGCAGAGTTTATAACAAGAAGCAGAGCCATGTCTGTGGGTGTTATGCCGTCACTAGAGAGAGCCCCTTGGAGCTGAGCCGCCACACCCTCAGTCCCCATGGTCCCTCAGAGTTGCTGGTACTGCTGTTGGGTAGGAGCATCACCTGTGGACAGAAAGGCATCTGACAATGAGAGCTATAGATGTTATAACCACTTCTCCTGGCTCTCTCATTTGCTTGGGTCCTTGCCTGTTCTTAGGGTCCCTTCTTAATGAGAGGTTCAGGGCTGATATGCCACCACCCCAAAAAAGTGCTGTGTATTATGAGATGTATCCACTTACAGATGCTAAAAGTTTGGTGTGTTTTCACTTTATTTATTGATGACCTGTTGGGGCCAATTTTTTACTGCTGATTACACATATGAGACAATCCTATAAATTATTTAAGCAGGTTGTTTTTATTCATGAAGAGCCTGTTTTTGTCCCACTTACTGTTTTGCATTGGTTGCATGGACTTAGCATAAGGATTAAGAAAAGGTTACCTAACTATTGGGGGCCTGACTGTGGGTCATCATTGTAGCCGTGTGTGACTTTTGTATGATTCTTGAGATGAACATCTGGCTCTTAGTTCACTTGCCTACTTACTGCTGCTTGTTAGGCCGGGAAGTTGGCCTGTGGATATGGCCATTTTTGGAGAAAAGGACTTTGTAAATGTAATTAAGAATTTCAGCACGAGATCATTCTGAACTTTCTGGGTGACCTCTGAACTCAGTGAAAGACACTCTTAATAGAGACAGAAGAAGAGACAGACACAGAGAAGTCCTCATGAAGACCAGGCAAAGACTAGAATGATGTGGGCATAATCCAAGGGATGCCAGCAGCCATCAGGAGCTGAAAGAGGCCAAAAGGATCCTTCCTTGAAGCCTGCAGGGGAGTACAACCATGCCAACTCCTTGATTTTGGACATCTGGTCTCCAGGAGTGCAAGAAATGGATGGCCTAGTCTTATTTTTGTTATAGTAGCCCTGGGATACTCACATAGAGTTCTTGCAGCATCTATGAAGAGGACTGGTGTTCGGAGTGCTTGTTGGTACCCCCAGACTCTGCAGTAAGAGGTTCTGACCTTCTCACCTCTGAGCAGGGGAGTGCAGACATGCCACTTGCTTCTCAGCATCTTCCACGTGTCCTGCTTCTCCTCCCCTTTGCGGTGGATCCCACACCAGACAGTCAGGGCAGGCAGGGGTGGCAGCTAAAACCGTGTGACAGTTCTTGCCTCCCTCCCTCCCACACTCGAGAATGTTAAATGAGACTTCTTGACTCAGGCAAGCTCCTTGCCTGGTTACGGAGATGTAAAATCAGCCGTGGCAACGGCACCAGCTACTTTTCCTGACTCTTCATTCGGTTCCAGAAGCCAGGCACTGAGCTTGTGCATTGTCCTCGTTTCTTCCTCCCTGTGGAGAGCTGGCAAGCTGGCTGCCCTCTGCATTGCGTGGGTAGCTGTAGGCAGGCAGCTTGCTGTGCTTCAGGGACTCTCAGACATGGCTTTGTTGGAAAAGTAGTTGGAGCTGCCTGATGGTGAATGCCATTCCACATATGTGTCTTCATGTACTGACATCTTACACACAAACTACTTAATGTTGCTTAGATAGCACTAGAATATCTTCTGAAGAAATAGATGTTTAAAACTTACTGCACTGTGTTTATTTATGATATTTTTTTTTTAGCTCTGTGAGTATTTTTATGCAAGCTGCACCTCCCTGCCTATATTGAGATGATTTCCTGAAGTTATTATTTCTCAGAGAGTGGAACCCCAGGATGATTGCCACTGCGGCTCTCCTTGGAGGGTTCAGCAGTTCTAGAATGCTGTCAGGGCTGTGTTAGCACTGGCACTTGACGTCTCCCCAGCTGTCCTTGCAAGTTTGTCTGGACATCTGCAGTTGTTCTTTTAAGGGTGAACTGGTCCATTGTTGGCCTGAGTTGCAAGCCGCCTTTTCTGATGTAGCAACACTTCCTGGCCTGTGAAAATGTCCTTGCAGATCATTAATCCAGAATGGAAGCTACAGATAAAGTTATTTTAGCATTTTGGCAAGCGCTCCAAACCTGGGATGTGTATGGATTGGAGTTTGGGCCCTTCCATGTTTAGTGCAATGCCGTCTCCAGGCTGAGTCCTGTTCCCAGTTTTTGTCATGATTCTTAGCATCATTCCTGTCCCTGGATGCCAATAGTTTGAAGAGCTGAGGCGTGGAGATCACACAGAAGGCAGTGACCTAGGCTGCCTGTTTCAAGTGTAAGCAGGACTGTATTCAACAGTGGGTGGCCCTCAGCCCCTCCTCCTGGGGGGCAGGAAGAAAGTGGGTACAGCTTTTGTGCCCTTGTGCTGTCCCCAGTCTAATAGAATGTAGATGTACTCTGCCTCCCTGGGTGTGAGATCTATGGCTGTGTCCTGTCTGACCTGTGCAGTGTCTTTAGTTTTGTTTTAATTTCTTAAGCTCAAAAAGGCAGCTGACATTGAAAATTAGACTACCTGTATAGCGCTGGCTTGCAGCATATCCACAGGAATCAAGCTGCCCACATCTTCCCCAGTGGGTGTCGAGCTGAGCAGGTGCTCCCGCCATGCTGTCATCTCACCCCATTATCTGCCCTTGTTCCAAGGTGCCTTCCTGGAAGGAACGTCCCACAACATTCCCGTTGGCCCAAACTCAATCACACGGGCAGCTGCGAGGAGTAAAGCCATCCTCACTGGGCACAGTGCTTCCCTGAATAGAAATGAGGTTCCGTTACTAAGGAAGGAAAGGGATATAAATGTTGGTGAGTCATCGGCACAGATCGGGGGATGCTGAGGTAAGTTTATTCACACTGAGGGTGAAGTTTCTGTGAGGACATTTTGGGAGCACTGTTAAGTCAGTGACACTCTGGGGTCCCTTTGGGAAATTATCATGTCCTGGGACCAGGTAGATAAAAGACGGCCTGAAAATGAGAGTGTATCCAGGAAATGGTGAGGTCACAGTGACCTTGTAGGGTGCCACCCAATTCTGACCCAGTGAAGGATGGTTCAGAGTGACTTTCTAAGTCACTGAGAACGGAGGAGGCCAGGAGGCGGCAAGCAGTTTCCTTGTAGAGAAGGTGCTCACTTTAGCAGTGCCCATGCCCTGTCAGTAAGGAGAGGCTGCAAGGTCAGGTGTCCCGGCCTGTGGGGGAGACAGGACCTCACAGGGTCCTAAGAAGAATGACACTTGTGTATTGATGACAGTGTGGGGAGGCCCAGGATAAGTGGGAACAAACAGACACACCTGGTTCCTCAGGCGACACTAGACAGGGTCTGTAGCAAAGCAGAGAGGACCAGGGTCCTATGCTGCAGGGAAGCTGAGGCCAGGCTGCTACTTCAGGAGCCTTGCTTAGTCTTAGGAAGTAACTCAGGGTAAAGGGCCAAGACGATGTTCTTCACTCTTAAGATTGAGAAAACAACATTATTTGTTGTGTTTTATGTGAACACATAAATACAGAGTGGGACAATGCAGGCACACAGCTGCTAAATGCCATGTTGCTGTCTGTACTTCCAGCTGTGTGTAAATTTGAAGTTATTTGCAAATAAGAAATGAGTGGTCTAGTAAACACCACAAGGAAACTCAGTGGCATTAGGGAAATAAGTCAAAGTTATAGTAAGATGCCTTTTATACTTGAGAGAGTGGCTGCTAAGAAGCCCACCATGCTCAATTTGGAGGAGCTGTGATGCCCTGAATCCTCACTGCTGCCACCAGAGCCAGGTGGTGGGCATAGCCAGTATGCTCACCTTCCAGCCCCGACATCCTGACCTGCTCTGCACTTGCAAGACGTGGAAACACACAGATCCTTACAGCCGCCTCCTGCCTGCCTGCCAAACCGTAGGAGCCCCTACATGGCCATGGACAGGTAGCGATCACCAACAGCGTGGAGGAGTCTGGCCAAGCATCGTAGCCCACCGGCTCCAGAAAGGAAGTCTGTGTACAAACCCACAGTAGGTTTCAGCGGGGGAAGACTTCCTGGACATGGACAAGCTGGACTGCAAGATGAGCATTGCAGACTGACGTGGAGGAAGGGCCTGGGTGTGGGTGGGTTGTAGTGGAGGCTTGAGATGAAACTGCAACAGGGTGAGTTTTTCTGTGTGCAAACTACACCTCCACAAGTCTGACTTGTTACAAAGTAACAAAATGTTAAAACAAAAACAGATAATTTAAGCAAACCATGGAACTACTTTTGCCTGGGTGTGGTCTTTACACAGGAACCTTGAAGTCTGTTCAATGAGCCTTTCTCCTCTGTTCCCACCCAACTCTGGTCTTGTCATCACCATGGAGAACACCCTACCTCATCCCCGGAGACCTGTGTATTCTAACCACATTACATAGTTTGTTTGGAAGACTAGGTGGGTGGCCAGTGTCTTACCTGAGTTCCCAAGAACTTGTCAGCTAAGACTTCTGGGACATGAAGCTATTTAAAGAGAAAAGAGTAGGCCCTGGGTGTGAGGGTAAGGAGCCAGCCAGAACAGGACATGAAATGCTTCAAGGAAGCTTTGTAGAAAAGGAGGCCAGGCCAGTGAAGGATGAGCTAGCAGTGCAGCCTTACTTCATCTATGACTGCTAGCTCATCCTTAAAAAACAAAGCAGAAGAAGATAATCTCAAGAGTATCCACACAATTTTAGGAAATGACATCTAAGACATTTTCTAAGAACCCTGAGTGCTGTCTGCTGCCCTGAACCTTAGCAGGAGAGAGGGCACTGGGGAAGACACTGGAACATGTATGCTTGCATGTAGTCAAGCAAAGGAACAGCAGATAAACTACTGCACTATTAAAAACGGTTGTAATTAAAACAAACAAACAAAACAAAAAACAAATGTCATGAGGAGGTAGAGGCCTGGATCCTTTCCTTGTCAGTGCCAGGGTGTGGAAGTGGTACAGCTCCAATGGGGAACAATCTGGTGGTTTCTTGAAACATGAAGTAGATGTACCAAGTGACCCAGCAATTCCATTCCTAGGTAATTACCTTTGGTAATACAGATAGCAGCATTATTCACAAGAGCCAAATGGTGGAGAAGTGTCCATCAACAGAGAATGGGCGAATAGACTGTGGCAAGTTCATGCAGTGGAATGTTACTTAGCACAGAGAGGAATGAGGTTCTGATGCATGCCACAGCACTGATGAGCTTTAAAACCTTTATAGTAAGTGAAACAAGCCAGACACAAAACAACAGATTTCATTTGTGTGACAGCCAATGAGACAAAAGCATTAGTATCTGCAAGAGGTGTGGGAGACATTTAAGAGAAATTATTATGGTAAGATGCAGAGTGACTACCCCTGGGTATAGGGCTTGTTTTTGGAGTGATGGGAATGTTTTGGGATACGGATGCGGTGGTTGGTTGCATACCATTGTGGATGTACCAAATGCCATTCACTTGTTAACTTTTGGGGGAAAGGGGGTCTTATGTGAATTTCACAATAAAAAATTATTTTTAAAACAAGGTGGCTGACATCTTTTACCTGCATAGATAAGTGCTGCATTTGGGTGATATTTGTTAGCAGCATGGGTGAAACCATACTCTCTGGTACAATAGCCCTCGGCTTCTAGTAACATCCAGGTAGATGTTTGATATTCAAACCTCACTAAGGGATGTTACTGTTTGAATTATAGGTATTTTAAAAGCTGGTGGTTGTGGTGGTTCATACTTTTAATCCTAGTTCTCAGAGACAGAAAAACCATGAGACCATGAGTTCAAGACCAGCCTGGACTAGATAGGAGACCCTTTCTCACATACATGGTGTGGCAGGGGGAGGGGGAGGAAGGGCTTGAGAGATGGCTTGGTGGGTAAGCATGAAGACCTGAGTTTCAATTTCAGTACCCATGTTTGGGGAATTTTGTTTGTTTTAGCAAACAACAGCCAAAACCAGGCATGGTTGCTTGGGCATTTAATGGGGAATGGAGACAGATCCCAGGAACTCATTGGCCATCTGGCCTAGCTTCACAGGGTAGAGAGCAACAGGCATAGACGCTTGTACTCGTGTGCATGCGCCACACACGTGCACAAACAGCCTGAAATGTACTTCAATAATAGATTACAGCAGGCGTGGTGACGCACGCCTGTAATCCCAGCACTCGGGAGGCAGAGGCAGGCGGATTGCTGTGAGTTTGAGGCCAGCCTGGTCTACAAAGTGAGTCCAAGACAACCAAGGCTACAAAGAGAAACCCTGTCTTGAAAAAAAAAAAAAAGATTACTTTTCTGGTATGCACAACACCCTTAATTTGGTCCTTACTGCTATAATAACTTTTGAGGATTTTTGGAAGAATTTAAACATGTTCCTATAATTAGAATTTCTGTGAAATTAAATACAGATAAAATATTTCTAATGATAAGAGTGATAGGATTCATCATGATTTTTGTTAGATTTGCTAAGTAAACAAGTGGATCTGGCATGGGATGAGCCCTATCCATCCCCCCATTATAGACTTGGAAGTGAACTTCTCCCTTACATCTGGCAGATAACCATAATACAGTCTTCCTTGTGGGGCAAACTAGTGACTTGTCCTCTGTTTCATGTCTCACCGTACCTGTGGAGCTGTGAGCTGAGTGTCTGTGTAGACTTGGTGGTAACTGGAGTCTGGTCTGTGTAGTGTATAGAGGTCTACTGGCGGCAGCAGCTGATCTGCTCTTCTTCTGCTGGTTCTTCCCTGTAGTGCTAAGTGGGGGGCTCGTAGCTGAAGGGTTTGTCTTCATCTTAAGTAGGCATGATGCTGTGTATGCTCTAGAGCCTGTGAGTTCTAATAGCTTAGTACTGTAGACCTCAGTAGTGGTCACTGTGGATAAAATGCAGGCTCATTTCTTCCTGCAGTTCACAACTCTTCTGTAAGCACCTCAGCAAAAGTCAGAGTGACTTTTGGGGTAGAGAAAGTGTGTCTTTACCCCTTCAGCTTGGTAAATACAGGGCAAAGTTCTCACATTAGGGTTTCTGGGTCTTATTTGGGGTCTCCACCTCATAAACGGCACATTATTTTGGGGCCTGTGGGTTGGAATATCTAGAATCACTTTGTTTTAAGGTTAAGTTGGGGACTGAACAACAGAAGTCATTTACTGATGGAGCTGCCACCATAGACAGGTGCTCTTTCTTATTTAAAAAAAAAAAAAAAAGCGGGTTTTTTCCTCCTTTATTTTATGTGTATAGGCATTTTGCCTGCATGTGTGTCTGTGTACCACATGTGTGCAGTGCTTGGAGAGGCCACAAGAGGGTGTTAGGTCCCGTGGGATCTGAGTTACAGGCTGTTTGGAACCACCCTGTGAGTGCTGGGAATGAAACCCAGCTCCTCTGGAACAGCAGCCATTGCTCTTAGCCAGTGAGCCATCTCTCTGGTCCTTGCCCCAGGATTTATTCCCTTGTACTTAAGGCATGAGGAGCAGAAGCTTTGAAGTGGTTCTGATGTCATGTCATGATTACAAGTTTTGTAATCCCATTTCTGGAAACCTCCACTGAATGTCTTGTACCGTCAGCTGGCCCTCTTAGATGGTGGTGTTCTTGGGGACTGACCCAGGGTTCTATAGGTCAGGCTTAGTAGCCCTTAACCCCCTCTGTGAGCACTGAATGGTTTTATCCCATCACAGAGTCATCGTACAAGGGGGACAAACATTACACATTGGTCCACTCTGATAGTAGTGTCCCCATGAGTGTAGTCAGTGACCATGAAAGATACTGCCAATGCATCCCATTTCTTTTGTCCCTGTGACCAGTAGCCTCAGGGAATGGTATTGATGCCACTGGTGTTCTTTGTTCCATTCTTGCTGAAATTCCACTTGGCTTCTGAGTTTCTGTACTCATGTGATAAGTTTTACAGACTCCAAAACTAAGGGCACTGCATGGTATTGGGTGGGTGCTGCTTTGCTTGACCCCAGTGCGTCTAGACTGTCCTATAGCCTGAGTTCAGCTATTCTTGGGCGCCTCTCTGAGCCAAGGACTGGGGCTGGAGGACTCCTGCAGGTACCAAGGTAGACAGGCGACAGGGAACAAGCCCCTGAGTCTTAGCCATGGGAGGAACTCTTGGAGGATTCTGTCCTGTATTAGGCTGCACCCTTCATCTCAGAGATCTCACCTCCCCCAAAGGCAGCAGGAGATTGAGTGTTGCTCTTGAAAGACAGAAAGATCATTACCAAGGAAGGAGTTTGATTGAACAAGGCCCTACCAAGTAGGGCTCTCCATGGTGGGAATACAGCAGTGTGGGGAAGGCCCAGGGTCGGGTCCTGCTGGATCAGAGAATCTTAGAAAACAGTACCTGCCTAAGAAGTGGGCACATGTCATAGACAGCATTCTGCCTCTGAGGACTAAGACAGACCTGTAGCATACAGGTCTCCTTAAGCACCCTCAACATAACCTCTGGCTCAGAGGCTCTTTTGTGTGACCTCATGTACCTACTGCTACAGCCACCTTCCCTCTGTGCAGGCCCTAAGCTCAGTCTGGAACATCTGCTCCTCCTAGACTTTACTGTCCCTTAGTAGGCTGTGTCCACAGTGCTAAGTTTTCTTTTCCCAGCGGTGTGGGCTGTCTCCTGCCATACTTGATACAGATTTTTTTTTTCCCCCTGCTTGTCCCAGGTGAATCTGAGCAAGGTTGGTGAGTATTGGTGGAGTGCGATCCTGGAGGGCGAGGAGCCCATCGACATCGACAAGATCAACAAGGAGCGCTCCATGGCCACTGTGGATGAGGAGGAGCAGGCAGTCCTGGACAGGCTCACCTTTGACTACCACCAGAAACTGCAGGGCAAGCCCCAGAGCCATGAGCTGGTATGAGCACCGGGGCTCTCCTCGTCCCAGCAGCAGTCGGGTGGGTCATGCTGGTGGGGCAGAGAGCATGAGGATAGACTGTCCTGGCTTGGCCCCTGCTTCAGATCTACAGTATCCTGCCTGGGAAGCCCAACTGCTCACATCATCTAACCCTTACCTGAGGTCAGACGCACACTGCTGTTCAGCCCTATCTCATGCCTGACCCACAAACTCTGGTAGCACAGCCTTGAGGTGTCTCTCGATGTGCCCTGAACACACCAAAGCCTAGAATTGTTGAATGTTGATGGCTCCTTATGCCTTATCCACAAGCAGCTTCCCTGGAGCCCTGAGATGGAAGAACAAGGGAGGGCCAGGCTACGGGGCCAGCGCAGGTTCTCACTGCAAAAGCTAATGCACAGCGAATAAGTAGCTGAGTGAAGTGAAGTGCTGGAGCTGTAACGGGAGTATGAGGCCAGTGGCTTCTGGGAGAGCAAAAGGCTGTACCTGACCTATGTAGCACCCAGGGACAGGGTGCTGCTGGCTTAGATCAACACATTTCTTCTTTCTCTTAATAACCCTGAGAGTAGCTACTTAGGGAAGAAAAGGCTGCTGCCTCAGGTTCTTATCACTGTCAGATGCCCAGCTGAACAGCACCTAAGCATGTGTGCTTGTACCACAAATGGTTCAGAGAAAGTTCAGCGACTGGAATAGGCTGTCTACAGAAAGCTGGACCTCAGGGCCCCAGAAAAGTTGACGTGTGTTCCCTGTTGTCTCTGAAGGAGCCTTGCTTCCTGGTTTGTGTGGATTGTGCCATCCTTCCCGTCAGAGTAGCATTGGACATTGGAGCAGGGTTGTTGATATGCTTTGTTGCTGCATTGGTCAGCCTAGTTGTTCTCACAGCTGTGTTCCCTGTGAGTGAGGTCAAGAAGCCTTCAGAGGCAGTACTGGTGTCCTTACCTCTTCCCCTAGGCTGTCAGGACATGTCGTAAGCATGAGCTATGGTGGGCGTGGTGGGTTGACGAGCTGTGGTCTATTTCTCACAATGAAGAGGTTGAGTTTTTGAGGCCTCAGGGTGTATTGTGCCTCATAGCAGCTCTAGCCGAGGGCCGGCCTTTACTTCTCTGCCCTGGCCCTGAGTGTGGGGCAGGGAGAAGGTCCGCGTAATATAGAGGTCCTTAGAACCCTTAGAGGAAGCTTAGAACCATCACCTTAGCAGAGACAGCCACACCTGCTTGGTCACAGTGTAATCCGGTCATGTTGGCCAGTGTCCACTGGACAGAAGATCTATATCTGTGACCCTTGCCTTATGGGTAGGACCTTACAGATCTGCTCACTTCTCTGTCCATAAAAGGACTGAGATACATACATAAGGTGACTGCCAGGGAAGAGTCTGTTTTGCCTGGAGAAGTGAATGCAGATGCCACCCATCATTTGAAAGGATTGAAAGGGTTGAAAGGAGGAGTTACTGGGTACCACTGAGAAATTTGTGCCACAGGAGAAACCAAGGAGGAATGGCTCTTCATACCTTCCCCAGCTGCCATGACTGAGTCTTTGTTGTAGAGAAATATTGAAATAGATAGTGACCATGACTTGAACTGCCTTGGTGCATTTGCCAGACCTCAGTGAAGTCCTGTGTAGATTTGAACAATGAGACGGAAGAGAAGCTAAAAGGTCCTATAGTTATCTGCACCTGTGACTCTCAAGGTCCCCAGTATTGCATTCCTTGCAGGACACAAGTCAAAGCAGCCCCCTGGGAATTAGCAGCCCTGCAGAATCTGCATGATATGTCAGGTTCTATGCTCTCTGTCTCCCTTCTCCCCTCTCCGTGTCCTTCCCCTTTGATCTTTTCACTCAATGTTTCCACACTGTGCTACCCTCTTTTCTTCCTGTGCTAATGCCCTCTGGCATGGCCTAGTGTCACCTTCCTTAAGAACAAATGGAAGAAAGACAGTCTACATCCGTGAGGGCAAGCACACAGCTGTCTTCAATGAATTAAGAGGCCCGTCTCTTTAATCTGATTTTATCCAAAGAACAGTCCAGCCTTGTTTTGCCGTTTCAGCAGTGGTTCTCTGCAGGAACTGGCTGTTTTGTTTCTACCTCTGTAGGTCTTAGGGCTCCTTCTTCTGGTGGCTACCTCCTAGCCTGCTGTCCAGGACTGGGAATAGGGTAGTGTGCTTGTCCCCAGTAGACCAAGGCAACTCTCGGCAAGTTCTGGCCTCCAGGATCCTCCAGCCAATCTGAAACAGGCTGCTAAAAGCATCAAAAGATAGCAGGGTTAAACCTCGTGTGGATGCACCATGCGCATACGCACTTAATGCAGCATCCTGTGTGAGACCTGCTGCTGGGAATCTGGCTCACTCCGAAGCCAAGGCTTTGGGGGTATTGTGGTTTTGCTTTCTGTGAAGACCGCCCTCCTTGTCCACAAGACATTTCAGAAACCTGAGTGAGAAACAGAAAGTCCTTACACCTGCATAGAAGACTTGTCCATGGCTGACCTATAGCTTCCCCACAGCTGTTTATGACCCACACCATGAAACCAAGGAGACTGCGCAGCCCAGCTAAGAGGGACCCTAACGAAAACTTTGAAGATGCTGTGGTCCAGTGGAAAGAGCTTTGTCTTCAGTCTAAACTAATTCTGCTGTGGAATCACCATGGGCCTGGCAAGGACCATTGAGGGGATGAGTGTGCTTGCCCAGACGAGATGCCCCAGCACGGCCTTCAGGGAGCCTAGGACTAGTAGTGCATGATTGGAACCCAGTGTGATTCCCTCACCAGAGCTGAACTAGTCAGGATGGCCAAGGACGCCTCTGGCTCTGGATAGTTGTGAGCGTAGCTGTTAGGGCTGTGCTAACTAGCATGTCCCACTATCTGCTTGGTGTCAGTGCTGAAATCTCCACTCCTTTCTAGGCCTGAAATGCCCTGGAGACACATCTTCAGCACACCGCACTCTGGGGTTCCATATAAAGCATTTTAGTGCTTTCTTTCATTAAACAAAGAAACAGAACTAGAAAGGTAGGTCCGAGGCCTTCTGCTCCTCATATAGCAGGTTAGCACACAGTCGATACTCACATGCAGGGGTTTTGTGGGTGGCCGAGGTCACTTCTCTAGGATTGCCACTCCTAACTAACAGAGAGAGAATGGAAATGGGGCCAGGTTCTTGTGCCAGCCTCCATCTGCCGTGCGCATTGGCAGTCACAGTTACCAACGGGCTCTGTATTGATGCCCATTTATGGTGTAAACTTGAAGTCTTCTAAATCTGCCAGAATTTTAAATTGTGCTTCTAATGCCACCAATGCTTTGTATTTAAACGCATTTTAATATACTTCTTTTGTCACTTTGAATTCTGTAATGCCGCCATAAGGTCACTTCTTTCCAAAGTCAACAAATGGAATACTTGTCATCTTTTCCCTAGTTAGATTTCTTTGAGCAGGTGTTCTTCTAGAAGGGGTATGAGGAAGTACATAGGTGCCATTCCTCTGCCTGTGTTTTGATGTGTTTGGCTAGGATCCCTCCAGCCTTGTGGCACTTCCCTCCGAACACACAGTGACTGACATTGCACAGGCAGGTGCAAGTATTTCCTGTGAGTGAATTTGGTGGCACACAGAATGGTCTGATCTCTACCTGGAAAAAGGGCCGAGAATTTATCTTGACATCCTGGGCTCCGTCAATTGTGAAAACAAGCCTAGCAGCCTGCCTTTTGCACTCTGGGCTTGCTTGCTACAGCGGGTCTCCATCCAGCCGTCAGGTTCTTGTTTACCCTGTAGCTAGCTGAGGCTCTGCTGAGTGGCTCAGCAGCCTCCTGCTTAGGTTAGCTGGCTGGTCTCCTCTCTCATTGGTTATAGACTGCACAGCTTCACACTTCTCTTGGACAAAGATGGAGGCCTTTGATATGCTTGTTGCTGCCTCGTGTAGCTTGAGTTTTGTTTAATAATCCCTAGTTCTGATAATCCCATAACTTTTCTGACACTCAGAATTTTCCACTTTCAGTCTGCACTCAATCTACACCCTCGTGATCCGGCAGCAACACCTGTCCTCTGCACCTGTTCTACAGGGCCATCTGCATCAGGGGCTCCGCTGGGGCATAGTCTCTAGCTGTGTGCCTTGTTAGTCTTTTTGGTTTCTCGCCATTGGAAGGAAGGAGAGACCTTCATCCTTGGGTGCGCCTGTGGTAGCAGCTGAGGGGGGCAGATGCTCACAGGAAGGGTAGCCACGAGCATAGGCACAGGTGCAGCCGCCAGGGCCACAGCCCATAGTCACACAGCGCCAGTCTGCCGCTAACTTTCAGAGCCTGTTCAGCAGCGGCCAGAGGCTGGGAGGAGTTAAGTCCTCCAACTCTTACCATGTCCTGAAAGGCAGCGGGGCCTTTCTGACCACAGGTCCACAGCTGGACATTTGGAGGTTTCACCCTTCTCTGCGTCATCACATCCTGGCTCAATCCTGTGTTGTCTGATGCAAAACCTTCCTTTCTTGGGAAAGAGGTGCTAGAACACCTCTGCACCCCTTAGTCATGTCCCTAAGGGGCTGGGGACCACCCCTTCATATCTTAACCACCTCCCTGGGGATTCCTGTAGGCTCTGTGGGTTGTGTGGAATTTGGACTGACCTAATGGGAAAGGGACAGCAGATGAACCATAGGGAGCAGTCCGTGCTTTCCTGGAGACTGAAGCTGGAGAGCTAGCGATTCGGTCTTACAGCCTTGCAGAAGAATTGGCAGTCGCTAGGTGCCTCCCTCGGGCACCAACTACTGCAGGGCCTGCAGTCCTCTGGCCAGTTGCTCCCAGCAGGCAAGGCCTCAAGCCCTGAGGAAGCAGAATGTCTCCGTGCCTGCAGGCAGCCTGTTCTAGGAGAGAGCATGCAGTGCTTTGTGATCTCCTTTAATCTCTCTATTTTCTGTTTGTAGAAAGTCCATGAGATGCTGAAGAAGGGTTGGGATGCTGAAGGCTCTCCCTTCCGAGGCCAGCGATTCGACCCGGCCATGTTCAACATCTCCCCAGGGGCTGTGCAGTTTTAATGACCGGAAGTAAAGGAAGCCCTCGCCGCCGGGGAGGTGGACACCTTGTCCTCTCACTCCCTGCATGCCAGGGACCCACTCCTCCTGATTATCCTAGCCATTTTCCCTTTGATGATGAAGCAGGCCTTCCATGCTGCCGCTCTACCTTCAGACTATTCTGGAGAAGGTGCAGGGCCAGCTGCTGCCTGGCGTTCTCTGTTGAAGGTGTTTGAAATGCAGGAGGGACATGTCCCAACAAACTGGGAGCACATGTTCTGTCTCCACAGCAACCAGCCACTGCAGGCAGCATTTCCTTCCTCCCCTGTTCTCTCTGCTTGCTGTTGTTTTGGCGCTATTCTGCTTGCTTGTCTTCTGATTGGGGATGAGGAGTGGCTAGGCTCAGACAAAGTGACACTGAGGCGTGTGGGGCCAGGCACCTGCATGAGGGCGAACGAGGCGTGGCTGTGGAGCTGCTAGGAGACCCTTACTTGTTGACCTCCTCTTCCTCTCTCTCCCTCTCTGCCCCTGTGTTTAGTCTTGCTCATCTCTTTGTGAATGCACTTGGCACGCCTCAGTTTTATGGGCAGAACAGCGGAAACTGGGGTCTGTTTGCCTGTTGGAGATATTGGGAGAGAAAGTCTGGGGTTCTGGCCTAGTGGTGGCAAGCATCCTGTCTACCCTCTGGGTGCAGCTCCTTGCTCCGGTTCTTGTTGAAGCTGACTGAGTGGAGCCACCATTACTTGCTCCCTACAAGACCTCCTCATCTGGTGTGCTGCATTGATGCCTGGGTGCCTTGAGGACGAGATCACAGCATCTTGGTAGTCATTGGCAGATAGTGTCAGCCACGCTCCTAAGCAGTTTTGACCTTGAAGGATGCCTTAGGAAGAAAAATTACCCACCAGACTGCTCTGTGGCACTCAGAGCCTGTGTGGCCACAGACCACCTCCAGCCAGGGTGTGAAGACCTGACCAAGGGATAGGGACCCAAGTGTCCCAACCCTTGCAGGGCTTTCTCTGTGCCTGTTGCTGCCTGGCCTCTCCGTTTGCCTGGCTCTCAGTCTTAGTGTGAGTGTACATCACATCGCACCACAGATTTCTGTACTTTGGGAGCCAACCGTACAACCAGCAAGAACTAAGACCCACCGAAGCCAAGGCAGCCTGCCCTCTGCGAATGGCCCTGCACTGAGTGCTGTTTACACATGCCTGGGAGGAGCCGTTGGAAGAGTAGACTGCAAGAAGCTTTCCATCAACTGTGCAGACAGAAGCTGTTTCATTGCAGTCATTTTAGGGAGCTCTGCTTTACTTCTTAGAGTCCATACTGGGAGTTAGTCTGTGGGCCAGATAAGCCACTGTGGTGGTGAGGGTAGAGCAGTGGACTCCAAATACCCACTCTGGAGTCTGAACTTGTATTGGACATTGGTCTCCAGGTTGATGAAATCTCTCTGAAGAGGTCACCCTCAGGGAGCAGACTCTCAGCCACATTCACAAGATCCCCAGGACACTCTGCTTCTTGTCTCTGAAGTTTCCATCAAGGTCCTAGGATGTGCACATCCCTGTCCCATGCAAGTGGTCCCACCTAATGAAGGAAGTCTCATGATGTGTGTGTGTCTCCAGTCTTCTCTGTGGTCCTAGTTGGCTCCCTCTCAACCCTCACCCCGTGGTGGTCTTCCAGAAGGAATAAAGAGGTGGGAGAGCCCTGCATCTTCCTAGTTGGGACAATGCTTCACTTCTGCAGCAACTTGTCTTCCTTTGGCATGGTTTTATTTGTGTTGCATTTTTCCTTTGTCCCTGCCCTGTTTCAACAAACAAGCCTGTGTAGAAAAAGCAGCCTGGGGGATAGTATTGGCTGTAGGCCATGTGGCAGGAGCCTGTGCTGTGACTGATCCCTGTGGCATGTTGTAGTGCATGGTATGGTGGTGGCTACTGTGTCTACATGTCTCCATCACAGTGGGGCTCAAACCCAGCCAGCCAAGTAGATAGCTCTTCGCCCCGAGGCGCTGCCCTGGCTCACCCAGCACTGAAGCTGGGACATTGCCTTGTTTTCTCTTTTAGACACGACAGCCACAGTTTGGTCTCTAAGTCCCACCAGCTGAGGTCTGAGGAAAGCAGGGTGACTCAGTCCCCTGTGTCCAAAGACCCGGAGAGTGGGTATCCAGCCTGCAAAGCTGCTCTGGCTCCTCGGTGTTGGTTTGCAATAAATCTGTATTTAAGCAGTTCTGAGTCTGTCTGTTACATTCACTGTTAAGACACTTACCCTTGACCGAGTTCCTGAACATAGTCAAAACCAAAACTAAATTCTCTGGGTTGATTTTCATCTGGCCTGTCACTACTTTTAGAAACCCTGTAAGCTATTTATCAGTTGGATTATTTCAGACAGGTTCTGGAATTTTGTTGTTACCCCAAAGGTCCACCACTCAAAATCCTGCTCCATCCTGCTGAAGCCGCCTTGTCTTAGGGTTATTATAGCTATGATCAAACACCATGACCAAAAGTAACCTGGGGAGGAAAGGGTTTGTTTGTTTGGGTTGTATTTTTACATTATAATGTATCATTGAAGGAAGTCAGACAGGAACTCAAGCAGGGCAGGAACCTGGAGGCAGGAGGTGATGAAGCCATAGAGGAGAGCTGCTTACTGTCTTGCTTCTCATGCCTTATTGAGCCTGTTTTCTTACAGAACCCAGGACCACCAGCCCAAGGATAGCACCACCCACTTAGGCAGCCTCCGCCCCCAATCAGTCTCGAGTTAAGAAAATGCCTTACAAGCTTGTCTACAGCCAGGTCTTATAGAGGTATATTTCCAACTGAGATTCTCTCCTCTGCGATGACTAGAGAGCTGTGTCAAATTGACATAAAACTAGACAGTACCCATACACACACACACACACACGCGCGCGCACACGTATTAGGCTCCCAAGCCCTTAGAACACAGCTCTCATCAGTACATAGCCCTGTATCTGACTCTGAACCAACTTAGATCTCAGACTTCCTTCCCATTACTGACCCTACTCTCAGTAGGCAGGACCCGTGGGCTTGAAAGTTAACTTCTAAATGAATAAAGAACACTGGCATTGCCCATCTAATTCCTGGGACCAGAAATAACCTTTAAAAAAAAAAAAAAAAAAAAAACGTCTTCAGTGATTGGCCCCGAGAGTATAGGAGTGAGCACAGTCAAGCATTTTGTGTGGAAATGTGTCCAGGAGGCGTCAGCTGCTGTGCAGAGAACTTACCGGCCAGAACACTGTGCTTGGGGAACAGACCCTCACCCCACCTCAAATCTGCTCCTCTAGCGAGCCAGCTGGCAGCTAGCTCAGCCAGGAACCGGATGGCCTGCTTCTGTGAGTTAGTGCTAAGAGCCCGACCAGCCCCTGAGAAGCTCTCCTGTTTGGTTAGACGCCTAGTGACCCTGCTCACTGGCTCCCTGCTACAAAGCTGGGCATTCCACACAGGACTGGCTATGGCCAAGAGAGCTTGATCTCTACAGCCTGCCCGAAGGTCTGCAGATTTAAATGTCCAAAACAGCTACTGCCCAGGAGTGTTCACTGGGCACCAGAAGATACTACATGGATGTGGTCTGAAAGCCCTGGGGTGTCTCCCAGTCTTGCTTAGTACTTGTGTAGTTACTATCTCAGGCGAGAGAAAAAAAATGTAATGTTCTTCCTTTTCAGATCCATCAGTTAAGTGGTATTTAAATGCCTGTTTTCTTCTGCTGCTCCTCTTCTTCTTTTGGTTTTGCTTGCTTTTTTTTTTTTTTTTTTTTTTTTTTTTTTTTTTTTTTCCTTCTTCTTTCCAAGAGAGGGGCTCTCTGTGTAGTCCTGGCTGTCCTAGAACTTGTATTTAGATCAGGCTAGCCTCAAACTCAGGAGATCAGCCTATCTCTGCCTTCTGATTGGAGGGATAATGGGTGTGTGCTGCTGCCACCCAGCCATTTGGGGGTGGGGGTTGTTTTGTTTTTGGTTCTCAAGACTAGGTTTCTCTGTGTGGCCCTGGCTGCCCTGGAACTCACTCTGTAGACCAGGCTGGTGTTGAACTGACAGAGATCCATCTGCCTCTGCCTACTGAGTGCTGAGATTATAAGGTGGTGCCACTACTGCCTGGCTTTTGGTTCATTCTTTCTTTCATTCTATCTATCTATCTATCTATCTATCTATCTATCTATCTATCTATCTAATTTTGGCTTTTCAAGACAGTGTTTCTCTGTGTAGCCTTGGCTGTCCTGGACTAGAACTCAGAGATCCGCCTGCCTCTGCCTCCCCAAGTGCTGGGGTTAGAGGCATGTGCCACCATGTATGCCTTTTTTTTTTTAATGTGCATTGATGTGAGGGAGTCAGATCACTTGGAACTGGAGTTACAGACAGTTGTGAGCTGCCATGTGGATGCTAGAAATTGAATGTGAGTCCTCTGGAAGAGCAACCAGCTCTCCTGACCCGATTTTATTTCTTAAGACTCAAAAAATGACAACTTTGTCTTCAAATTGAGGACAGCCCCAACATACCTGAACTCTCAGTGTTGGATGTACTGTCTTTTTCTTCACAGTCAAGGCTAAGACCCCCACTTTGTATACAGAAGGACTTGTACCAGGGAAAATAGTTTGCCACCTGCAGCCTGGTGGCTCCTTGCTGCCACCTGGGGTGGGACAGCAGAGCCCATCACGGGGATAGCTCACCTTGTGACTGTGGGGATGGTCTGCAGAGTGGGAACAGTCACACCGCAGCCCAGGCTCATGACATCACTGCAAGGTCGGCCTCTGGATTTCTTCATGGCCTTCTGCCTGGTAGGTTAGCATGTGCCCATTGGTCAAGATTAAAGATGCCTGGACTGGGAGGTAGTCTTGCCTCCCTTGTCACTTCTCCATACTAGGTTTTGCAAAGAACCAGACAAGGCCTCAGGGATTTCCTGGTACAACCTTTCACCTTAGTTAGAGGAGCAAGTAACTGCAAAAGTAAATGGCCTGTGGTTACCTCATCTGTCTCCATTCACCCTCATCACCTGGTATAAGACTGGTACAAGATAGCTTCTCCTTTTTGGCCACAGTTGTCATTCAGTTGAACCCTCAACAACCCAGACATGGGTGGCTCCCCAAACCTTTGTTGAGGAGAAGAGTCTACTTCCTGGTAGAGGCATTGTACACAGTTAGGGTGAGAAAGAGCCATAGAAGATCGGGCTTAGAGATGTAGCTGGGACTCAGGTGGCCCATCCTGTAGGCAGAGAAGCTGCTCAGTTATGGATCCAACCCAATGGTGCCAGCATGGAAGCTTAGGCGCTCCTCAGCAGTTGTGGGAACTAGTGGCTTTGTGTTTGGAACTCCAGCCCATGGGACAGCAATCATATTCAGTGGCCCTTAGAGAAGAGACTGTGAGGTTGGCCATCGGAAGGTTCCAGCAGCCCTGAGTGGCCACCAGAGCAGAGAAGTGATTTAGTTAACTTCAAGGTACCATTTCGAAACCTGACTCTTCAGAGCATGGTTGAATTCAAGGTGAGTTCGTTAGCTGACTTTGCCAGGCCTACTCAGTCTATCAGGCAGAAGGGGCCAGTCAACCAAAGCCCAGGGTAAGGGTAGGGAGGTGATGCAGGCTTCATCTGGACGATGGCCATCTCATTGTCCTACTGTAGATAAAGTCAGGGAAAGAAAGATTCACACCCCACCAGCAGCACCAAGGACACCTGTCCACTTTGTTGTGGTAGCAGAGTACCTGGGCCACAGGGCCTAAAGTAGTTGTTCCATCTTCCAGCCTGCCTGCCACCATTTAACTTTATGTATCAGCCTCCTCCAATACAGACAAAAGTTAACCTCACCCCTCTATGCCAAAATCCCCTAGCTCTGTACCTCATTATTCCTCACCCTTAACTCCATTAAAAAAATTTTTTTTAGACCCCACGCCTTAAATCCCATGTGTCCTTTTACCCGTTGGGGCACACAGACTGGTACCTGCTAGCCTATGGTTTCCCAACACCTTGAGAAGTCCAGAGCCAGGCCCCGCCTGTCTCCTGGCTGCTTCGCCACGTGTGGTAGAGTGTGCATGCGTCTCTAAACTCTAAGGTTTTCAGAGGTAGTCTGTACCACAGTGGCAAAAGTCACTTCATCTATGACCACAGCATTGCCCTTGCTCCTTGTCTTGAGAAAGCTGTTTTCAGTTACTTAGGCTCTAACCCAGTGGTTCTCAGTGTGTAGGTTGCAGCGACCTCCCCCGCCTTTCACGGGGGTCACACACCAGATATCCTGCATGCTTACATTATGATTCTCAACCATAGCAAAATGACAGGTAAGTGGCAGCGAAAATAATTTAATGGTTGGGGTGCGCCACAGCGTGAGGAACTAAAGGGCTACCTCATTAGGAAGGATAAGAACCACTCCTCCAACCCCATTAGAGCTCAGAGCTGGTACTCCAAAACACCCCAACCCAGCCACACCCCAGAATCAGTGCCTTCACAGTAGCCCAGCTTCTTCAGAATAGATGGCTGCCCAGTGGTCCAGCAGGGCCTCAGCCCCAGGCTTTGCCCACAGCCTATCTGACCACAGAGTCATGACTCTTTGGTAAGAGATGACATACCTTTCAGTCCTGGTGCTAAATGGTCCTTCAGTGAGCAAACACACAGGACCCACTGGCAAATGGGCATGAAAGCAGTCATGGCTCACCAAACAGCACTAGGGTATATGGGGGGGCGGCTGGACACTGAAGCCCCAAACTACCCAGGTTATAACTTGAAGATGCATGACTCCAAGGCCCCTTCTGAGGGGTGGAACCATATCTTGAAGGCACTGGTCCTGTGCCAAGTTTATCTAGATTCCCGAGGGCAGGAGCGAAACTCAAGGGAGTGGGATGCAGACAAGGCACCCCAACCCAGCTAGACTCGCAGAGCCTGGTACCCTTGCTGCAGCTCTGGGCATCCCGAGCCCACATTGCCTCCCTGCCTCCTTTCCCTGCCCCAAGTTTCCTCTTGTTATGTTCTCTCTCTCTCTCTCTAGGATGCCCAGGTTGGACATTTGTGCCCAGGACATGGAGAGTTAGAGGCCTGGACCATTTGCACACAAGGTCTGGGGATAATGCGAGTAACAGTTTACCCTAGCCACTAGGCACCTCCTCCAGATCTACACCCTGCAGCCACCTGTGATGCAACATGCCCATTCTTCTCCATCACCCCCACACCAGCTAGACGGGACACACTTTCTGGATGATCTGACAGTCAAGAGCCAGATGTCCCTCCAGGGGCTTAGGGAGTTAGTCCTGTACCTAACCTAAACTACAAAAGAATGAACATTTGAGGAGCCCCAGTGGCTCCCTATTTAAACCATAGGACAATTAGAAGATCAATCCAATGGTCCTCTAGCCTCTCCCACCAGAGGGCTCACCTAAGATGCCTCAGGGTCCAAGTTTTTCTTTTAATCCTTATTTTTCCAACTACTACCCCTGTGCCTACTTTTGCTTCTCTGTTTGGTAGACCACAAAGCTTCAAATACTGCTTTAGGGTTCCCTGCCCCAACCTGGAAAAAAAAACCCACCAGTCTTCTTCCCTCCCCCATTCACCTTTGGCATACTCCCCCACCTCCATCAGGAGGCTTTTGTGCTTTTTGTTTTGTTTTGTTTTTCGAGACAGGGTCTCTCTGTGTAGCCTTGGCTGTCCTGGACTCCCTGTGTAGACCAGGCTGTCCTCGAACTCACAGCGATCCACCTGCCTCTGCCTCCAGAGTGCTGGGATTAAAGGTGTGTGCTACCACGCCCGGCGCTTGTGCTTTTTTTTTTTTTTTTTTTTTTTTTTTTGTGGCAAAATACACATAAAATTGTTTCACGTTTTGTATTAAACAGTGTGTGTGTGTGTGTGTGTGTGTGTGTGTGTGTGTGTGTGTACATGCATGTGGCTAGGTGGTGGTGGTGCATGCCTTTAATCCCAGCACTCGGGAGGCATAGGCAGGCGGATTGCTATGAGTTCAAGGACAGCCTGGTCTACACAGTGAGTCCAGGACAGCCAAGGCTAACACAGACCCTGTCTTGGAAAAAAAAAAAAAAAAAAAGAACAAAACAAAACCCACATGTATGTGAAATTGGTTCTCTCGTTCTACCATGTAGGTCCCAGGGGTGGAACTCAAGTGGTCAAGCAGGAATCTATACCTGCTGAGCCATCTTGAAGGCCCCAGTCCACCACGATACAATTCATTGACATGAGTACATTCCCTCATGCCGCACTGACATGGTGGCATAGCCATCACCACCATCCACCACCAGAACATGTTAAAACATTACACTTTAGTCTGCTGCTGACGCTGTAATAGATGAAATGTTACAGAAGGTCCTGTTCTAGGCACATGGAAGAGTTAAAAGCCCAAGTTATGCCAATAGGTCCCCACTGGAGGGACAGCTAGCTGTAGCAAGTGCCAGGTTGACCACCACAGTACCCACTTCCCCCAGCCCACCACAGCTCCCCTGTAGGGACAAGGGCGGTGGCTCTGTGGATCTTCAGCCAGCCTCCCTGGTCTGATCATTGCATAGAAGTGAGGTCTTACACTGATGGGTTCCAGTTTGAGGGACAACAGGGTCCAAGCCAGGGAGAATCTACTGGCAAGCTGCAGGATAAGACTTGGAATGTCCAAGCCAGTGTGGTGGCACACACCTTTAATCCCTGCACTTCGGGGGCAGAGGCAGGTGGATCTCTGAGTTCGAGGCCAGCCTGGTCTACAGAGTGAGATCCAGGATAGCCAAGGCTACACAGAGAAACCCTGTCTCAAAAAACCAAAAAAAAAAAAAAAAAAAAAAAAAGACTTGGAATGTCCAACTGAGAATGGACTGGTCTCTTGTTGGTGTTGTTGGTCTCTGTTTAGGGAGGAGTGTCTGGGATTTGAGATACAGCTGAGAGATGTGCCTAGCAGAAGGCCGGTCATGGGGATAAAGGTGGCCAGGATGAAATGGTCCCATAGGCCCTGCTGCCATAACCTACCATGATTGCCTTTCACACATGGTTACCTTTCCTATACAGCCAAAAATAATCCTAGATGGGTTTCATGACTGTACATGCTGCAGCCTCCCCAGGGCAAACAGACAAGATCAGAGCCACAGACTACATTCAGGTTCCACCATGTCTGTGTGTGTCTGCATGTGAGTCCACAGAAACATTGCTAGAACCAATACGGAAGTGTTTGGCCACAACCAGACTCCTTTATACTCCTTTATAGGTGCCCCGCCCCTAACCTCTAGAGAGCACTAAAGAATCCTTCACTAGAGTTGCGCTGTGGCTTTATGTGGAACTACACAGTATTTTATTATCTTTTTGAGACTTCATTTCCTTTTTTCTTTCTTTCTTTTCTTTTCTTTTCTTTTTCTTTTTTTCTTTTTTCTTTTTTTCTCTTTTTTCCTGAGACAGGGTTTCTCTGTGTAGCCGTGGCTGTCCTGGACTCACTTTATAGACCACGCTGGCCTCAAACTCACAGTGATCCCCCTGCCTCTGTCTCCTGAGTGCTGGGATTAAAGGTGTGCGCCACCACGCCTGGTCCTTGAGGCTCCATTTTCATTCACCAAAATTTCCCTGAAGCCCACTCAGGTTGCCCTGTGTATTGCAGTTTATTCCTTTTTCTTGCAGAGTAGCATGCCAGAGTATGTGGGTGTACTATAGCTTAACCATCCACCCTTCAAAGGACATTTGGCTTGTATAGTGTCTGAGACAGCATAGAAAGATAGGGGAAATATGGAGACCTGCAGTTTTCTAGGAATCTCACCAGAAACCCATTTACATTAAAAGATGTCCTAAACCCCTCATGTAGCCTAAGTGGCCCATAGTTTTACTTTGTCATATTTTAATCCAATCCAAGGCACCTCCAGAGCCACCCTGTAATCCCACTTATACAAAAAGGAAGGGCCAGGCATGATGGCCCATGCCTTTAATCTCAGCACTGAGAAGGGGGAAGCAGGTGGATCTCTGTGAGTTCAAAGCCAGCCTACTCTACATAGCATGTTTGAGACCAGTCAGGGCTGCATAGACCCTGGGGGTGGGGAGAGATAAATTTCTTAGCAACTCTTTTGGTGTAACTTGAGGGCCACCAAAATCACACACACACACACACACACACACACACACACACACACACACACACTGCTAAGATGCATAATTCTGGCTGTCCCTTGTGAAGCCCATACCCACATTTGGGTATGTTTTATTCTTTCCCTGAATGTCTCTTTCTCTTAACCCCCTTGATGAAAATCTATGTTTGAATAAATATCTTTTGCCAAGCATAGTAGCTCATGCTTTTAATCCCAGCACCCAGGAGACAGAGGCAGCTTGTAGCTAGTTCAGGCAAGTCCACAATACATAGTGAGACCTCGTCTTTTAAAAAAAAAAAAAAAAATTAAAAAAGCCTTTTAGTACATAGCAATTCTTGGGGTTAGGGATATGGCTCATTCAGTAATGCCGTAAAGTGGTTGCCATGCAAGCCCAAAGATCTATTTGAGTCCCTGGCATGTGCTTTAAAAGCCAGTTATAGCACACACCTATAATCCCGACACTGGGAAGGCAGACACAAGAAAAGCACTGGAGCTTGCAGGCCAGCCAGTGAAATCAAATGGAGGGCTTCAGGTTCTATTAGAGGTGCTGTTTCAAAAAATTAAGGTAGTTAAGAACATTGGCTCTTTTTCCCAGAGGACTCAAGTTCAACTCCAGCTCCCATGTGGTGGCTCACAACCATCTATGACTCCAACTCCAAGGGGCCCGATGCCCTCTTCTGGCCTCCACAAATACAAGGCATATACATGGTGTGCGTACATACATGTATCAACATCTGCCTCCACATGTATGTTCATGCATGTATATGCAGTAATTTTTAATCGCAACTCCTCTTTAAAAAGTATGCATATTCTTCACTGCCTTTCTAGGTTTTGTTTTTGTTTTCAAGACAGGGTTTCTCTGTGTAGCCCTGGCCAGGCTAGAACTCAGTCTGTAGAATATGCTGGCCTTGAACTCACAGAGGGTTGGGGCCTGCCTCTGGCTCCCGCCACCACCCGGTTGCCTTTTTGTTTTCAGTAAGCTCAGCTCTACTTGTGCTGGTTTGCCATGAGGTTCTTTTCTGCACTGAAGTCAAGGATCGAGTGTTACCTGAGTCAAGGTCTCCAAAGACTCAGAAATGCCTGAGGGTGCCAGGGGAGCTGAGTCTCCATCTCTGCTGCCAATGACAGTTAACAGGGCTTTTTTTCCCTATCGCAAATAAAGCTGCAATTAACATTCATATACAGGCTTTGGGGTGAGCAGACATTTTTTTTTATTTCTTTGGAATAAATACCCCCAGAATGTAACTGCTAGGTCATATGTTTAAGTGTATGTGTAACTTTATTAAAGCTGTCAAACTGTTTGCAGAGCAGCTGTGCCGTTTTACATCCCCACCAGCAACACTAGACCGTCAGTTTCTCTGCATCTGTGCCCAGACCGTCTGGTGCTGTGATAAACAGCGCGATGGCTCCACACAGTCCTGTCCCGGTGCACAGAACCTGTGCTGGGGTGGAGCGCGGAGGAACCAAGGTTGCAGGTAGAATTTAGGTTTCCATACAGTTGACCCCAAACAACAGATTATTCTGCATTCTTGGGTGGGCCCCAAAATAATCACCTGGCTCCATAAATGTGGAAGAGTTCCACAGAAAAGTCAGAAAGGCACGCCATGGCTACCTCCGCTTCCACGGTGCATGGAAGGTGATCATAAACTCAGGACTTCCGGCCTCCTAGGTTGTGGAATACTTCATTCTGTCATAAGACTAACTTTCTTACACTTTGCTACAGTAGTAAAGGGAAATGATACAGGTTTGAATGGGATTGTTTTGTTGTTGTTGTTTAAAACAAGGTCTATTATATAGAGCAGACTGGCCTGGAACTCACAGAGATGTGCCTACCTCTGAGTTCTGGGATTAAAGGCATGCCACTGTGTCTGACCCCAGTAAGATTTTTTTTTGTCCCTTCTAATGGACATGAGAAGGCATCTCCTGACTTAATTTGTGTGCCTCCAGTGGTTAGTGATTTTGAGCATTGAGCATCTTATGTGCTTTTTGCCACATATAGTGAAAATTCAGTTGAGTCTTGGCTGAGTTCTATTTGAATCCAGTTTTAAAAATAAATGTCAGATTATGTAAATTTTTATATATTTTAGATAAAAGTCATTTACTGGCTATGAAATTTAATATTTAACATGAATTCATATATATATATGAATAATTAATACATATATATTATATAATGTCTGCTTTTATGTCAGGACAATCAATGTGCAAGACTTCTATGTCTCCAAAAAGTGTACAGCAACTGACACAGCTCGTGTCTCACAATTTGACTCAGTTCTCATGCTGTCTACCTAGCCACAGTGTTGGATCACACAGATTAAGGGCTTGGTCTCCATGGTTACTCTTCTTCTGTTACAATCACAGGCTCGGTGTCTCACCTGTACTGGCTATAAACTGGGTTCCTAGGACTTGCTGCTGAGGTTCCGGTAAATGCTTGGGCAGCTTATTGAGTTGAGGGAAACCACGTGTGCTCTACAGACATTAACAGAATATTCAGAGGAAGTATTTATAGGTGGGGCCTTCCTGGAGCCACAACCCAAGAGTGTCACAGGCTTTAACTGTCCAGAGCCTCCTGAAACTGGCACCCATGTCCAAGTGGGGTTTGATGAAGGCTCACTGGTGGTCAGTCTCACTTTCATCCCTTCCCTGTCCTGGAGGATGGTGGAACGGGCAGTTGAGTCCTCTAGTCCTGCCTTGAACTTTGTAGCGGCCATCACCAACCATCCTTCAGTTACCTAGGACACAGCAGCCTCAAAGTCATCTCATTTGCACACAAAAGACGCTATTACTCCAGCAGGTTCCAAGGATTTTTGGAATCTGCATGCCTAGAATCTGTAAGAAGTCCAAATATATACCCCACAACATCATAGTAGTTAGCAATTCATCCTTTTACATGGTCTTGCTTAGAGCTGAAGTTTTTAATGCTGATGAGATCCAGGGTTTCAAAATTTCCATTTATGAATCAGGCTTCTGGTGTCAGGTCTAAAAAAAAAAAAATCGTTTCCTTATCCTAGATCTCAAAGAATTCTCCTACATTTTTCTTCATGTTTTGTTATAGTTTGCATTTAGGTTCAAAGTCCTTTTTTATTTTTAAATTTATTTTTATTTTATGTGCGTTGGTGTTTTGCCTGCGTGTATGTCTGTGTGAAAGTGTGTTAGATCCCCCAGAACTGCAGTTATGAGCTGTCATGTGGGTGCTGGGAATTGAACCCGGGTCCTCCAGATAAGCAGCCAGTGCTCTTAACTGCCGAGCCGTCTTTCTATCCTCCTGAGTCAATTTTTATATAAAATGTGACAATTTTGTTTTGCAGGCTTTTCATTGTTTTCATAACATCTCCTGTTTCAGCAATATTTGTTGAAAGTATGGTCTTCCCTCTGTTGAATCGCTTTGATCCTTTTAAAAGTGAACTGAGGCTGGCAAGATGGCTTAGCAAGTAAAGGTACTTGCCACCAAACCTGACAGCCTGAGACTGAATCCCAGAACCCATGTGGTCGAGGAGATAATGACTCTTGACAAGCTGTTCTCTGGCCTCTACATGTGCATACATGCATGCATATACATACGTACAAATAAATGTAATTTTAAAAAAGTTGACAAGTGAGGTTTTGTAATAGGAATGGATCAGAGTCCAGAGGGACACCCTCTGAGATTTCCAGGACTTTATGTTCCAGAACAAAGAATTGGACCAAGGAGGTATGGATAGCGATAGAAATGAGATAGTTTAAGAAAAGGTTTGGGTATGGTAGTGCACACCTTTGATCCCAGAACTCAGTTGGCAGAGGCAGGTGCAGGTGGATCTCTTATGCATTTGAAGCCTCCATGATCTACTCACTGAGTTCTGGAACGGCCACAGCTACATAGAAAAACCTTACACATACACACACACACACACACACACACACACACACACGCACATGCACACGCACACACACACAAATAAGGAAGAAAGGAAAAAGGAAAGGTACTCTTAAAATGGAAATGAACTGGGACAGGTCTGAGGCCCAAAAGCCCCACCCCTACAGCCATAACTTGTATAGATCATGACACATTCCCTCTCCACCTATATTTGTATACATTATGATTTTCTAGAGCATGCTCTGTTTCTTACTTGTAATCCTTGTGGGGAACGGTTTCCAGTCTTTCAGGTAACTGGCTGTTATATTACACTTGATACCTTTCTCCATGACCAACCTACCCTCTTGTCACAGAGTGCTAATGAGTGCCCATGGCTGGTTCCTGGGGAATCTGGAACAGCAGGCTCACTTGATCACTTGGGTCCAAGAGAATCTTCTTAGACACAGTGAAAACTCAACCAAGAGGAGGAGAAGAAGCAGTAGACATATGACGTTCTGTTCCTGAGAATTATTCATTTTTACTCATCTGTGTATCTACCTTTCCACCAATTCTGCCATTTTAACTCTGTAGCTGCTTTGTAAGTTTCAACATATTCAACCATTTCTTCATGTCTCCTTTGCTTACTGTAAGCTCCTTCTACATAAATTTTAGAATTTAGAACAGATTTGTGTGTCTACAAAGAGCCATGTTGAGGGTTGTGTTTTTCAGGCGGACTCTTGCCATGGGGTCAGTATGTTGTCAGACTCATAGCCCTCCTCTTTCAGCCTCCTACGTGCAGGATTGACATACCCAGCATCTTGTTGAGATTTGAATATGTGAATTAGAGTAAACCTATGAATTTGAAAGATTTGACCTCTTTTCTGATATTGAGTCTTCCAACCCATGTATGTTTCCAAGTGTTCAAATCAATGGTTTGTTTTATTATTGTTTTTAGGGCTTTTCTTGCTGTGATAAAATACCATGACCAAAAGCAACTTGGTAAGGAAAGGATTAATTTCATATTACAGCTTATGAGGGAAGTCAGGACGGGAACTCAAAGCAAGAAAACCTGAAGGCAGGAGCTGATGCAGAGGCCATGGAAGGCTGCGGCTTAGTGGCTTGCTCCCATGGCTTGCTTAGCCTGCTTTCTTATACCATATAGGACCACCTGTCTGAGGTGGCACCACTCACAGTGGGCTGGACCTTCCCATGTCAATCACTAAGAAAATACTCTACAGGCCAATCTTAAGGAAGCATTTTCTTGATTGAGGGTCACTCTTCTCATATAACTCTAACTTGTGTCAAGTTGACAAACTCAACCAGGATAATAATCATTTTTTTATAACTTCATATAATCTGCATTTGTTTTATTGTATGTTTGTAATGTATGTCAGAGTTCTCTAGAGAAACAACGGATAGTAGAATCTATAGAGTTTAAGAGGATACCTCACAGAGAAGCTTACAGGTTGGGGTCTTGCTAGTCCAACAATTGCTGTCTCCTGATGGAAAGGCCAAGAATCCGTAGTTGTTCAGTCCGTGAGGCTAAATGGCTCAGGTGATCTTCAGTATGTGCTGGGATCCCAAAGAAGTAGGTTCTAAAACCTCTAAAACCTGCTGCCTCAGCAGCAGGATAGATGAACTCAAAAGGCAGGGAAAGTAGGCAAGAGCAGAAGCTTCCTTCTCCCATGTAGTTTTATATAGGCTGCCACCAGAAGGTGTGGGCCAGGCTGACAGAGCTCTCCCGACCTCAAAGGATCCAATCGAGGAAAGTCCTCAGAGGTGTGGTGAGATGCTTGGGTAAGATTAGTTTGTGTGTGTGTGTGTGTGTGTGTGTGTGTGTGCATGCATATGGTATGTGTGTGTGTGTGTGTGTGTATGTGTATGTTTTCTGTTAGTTTATAGAAGTGAAACAAACGTGTATGTATTGGTTTTCGATCCTGTGACCTTTCTGAACCCCCGCCTCCCCCAGTTCTAGGATCTCCTGTTGCAGCGGCTAGAACTTCAAACACTATGTTGAAAAGGAAGGCGAGAGCACATTTACTTCACTTCTCTACAACTGAGAGGGAAGCTATCAGTCTGTCACTTCTAGGTCACTTCTTTCTTCCTATTTGCTGAGCCCAAAATGTCGAGCAGTGAAAGTGTGGTCCCCAGGGCAGCCGTGTTTTCAGAAGTGAGACAGTTTTGATGTGGTTGGATCATGAAGGCTCTGGTTACGTCATAAGTAATTGAGCCATTGGGAGGTGATAGAAGCAAAAGAAAAGACTAACTAAAAGATGTGTTTATGTGTAAGTGGTGGCTATGTACACGTGGACCCAGGTGCCCTTGGAGGCCAGAGGTGCACATCAGATCCCTTGGAGCCAGAGCCACAGGCAGGTGTGAGCTGCCCTGTAGGAGCTGGAAACCCCGTTGTGCAGAGGCAGCACAGTCCTGCAGCCTGAGAAGAGGCTCTAGGTCATGCGGCTGAAGGCTGCATCTTAGGTTCCTTCGCAGCTCTCCCCTCTCCTTGTCTCTGTCTCCCTCTCTCCCTTCTCTCTTCATAGCTCCATGAACTGAGCAGCTTGATTCTGCTGAGTACGACTGGCTGTCCCAGATACAGTGAAGCCAAGTGAGCTGAAATTGAAACCTTGGGTCAAAATAAATCCTTCCTGCTTTAGGTGGACATGCTTGTGTAATTTGTCACATCACAGTGATGGAAATCTCTCATAAACACATGCACATGTGCATGCACACACACATACACCATGAAGACTTACTTATTTTTACTTTATGTGTTTAAGTGTTTACATACTATGTGTTTTATGTGCACACCTGCAGCCCATGGAAGCTAGAAAAAGGACGTTAGATCCTCTGGAAATGGAGTTAGAAGCAGTTGTAAGGCTGCTAAGTTGTAAGACGGGAGCTGAATCCAGGTCCTGTGCAAGAGCAGCGAGCTTTCTATAGTTGTCTTCGCGGTTGCCCTTGGCATGACCGTAAACAGACACCAGTGACTTACAGTGCTGGTGCCCACGCCTCATTGTGTTTACTGTGTCTGAACCTTAAGTCCATCAATGTTCCTTTTCCCTCTTAGATTTAAGAATGTAATTGTTAGAGGATTCCTTCTACACCAAAGAACCACATCAGATGGTATTGCCGTTTTTGCTTTAGCCATTGAATGTGACTAGAGAAATCCATGAATTGAACAGTCTGCTTTGCTTACCTTACTTTTGTTCTTTAGATTAAAAAAGATTTTATTTATTTATCTATTTGTTTGTTTGTTTGTTTGTCTATATGTGAGAGTCCAAGTACTCAGGCACTCACAGAGGCCATTTGATGGCATCAAATCCCCTTGTGTTAGGTACTTGAGCTGCCTGACAAGGGTGCTAGGAATCTAAATTTGGGTTCTTTGGGAAAGCAACAAGTACTTTTAACTGCTAAGCCATCTCTTCACGCCCAGTATTCTTTCTATTGCTCCCCTTTTCTTGTAGAAAGTACTAGCCTTTTTCTGGTCACCTTTTGCTTGTCTGGGACATTTGTCCTTTGAGGTTAGGATGCTAGCAACCAATTCTTCCTTTTCTTCGTCATCATCTGGGGGCGTGTTTTCTCCATCCTTCTGAACTGGTTTTGCTGGATTATAGAGTATTCAGGTAAGAGGTTTTATTGTTGTGTTGTTTCTTTTTTCTTTTTCCTTCCTTTCCAGCACTTGAAAAATCTTCAGTTTCTGATTGCCATGGATTCCTGGGAGACTTCCTGTCCTGGGGGCTAGTGTTCCTCTTTGGATAATATTTCACCTTCTTTTGGGCTGCTATAACTTCTTTCCTTTGCCTTGGGTTTTGTTTGTTTGTTTGTTTGTTTGTTTTTGTTGTTGTTTGGTTGGTTTATTGTTTGGTTGGTTTTTCAAGATGGGGTTTCTCTGTGTAGCCTTGGCTGTCCTGGACTCATTTTGTAGATCAGGCTGGCCTCAAAATCACAGAGATCTGATGCCTCTGCCTCCCAAGTGCTGGGATTAAAGGTGTGCGCCACTATGCCCAGCTGCCTTGGGTTTTTAGAAGTTTAATAATGTGATTTGAGTTGAGTTGGTTTGAGTTATTTGGCATTCGATCCACTTCTAAAGACTCTGATTTCTTTGTAAAAATTGGAATGCTCTCCAGCATCATGCTTTGGCTGCCTTTATCCCTACACGCTTTCCTCTCCATGACCTCCAGTGATGAGAACGTAAACTCTGCTTTTCCCACATATTCCTGAGGCCTTGTTCATTTCTTTTCCAGTCTATGTTCTTGGTTTTGATGAGTAAATCCCATTGACCTGCCGTGAGGGCTGCCGACTCTGTTGTCACCAGTGTGCTTGTGCGTCCATGCAGCAAGGCCTTTTCAGTTCTGTAATTTTCACTTGGTTCTTTTCATTTAGAATAACTTGGGGACTGGAGAGATGGCTCAGCAGTTAAGAGCATGCTCTTCCAGTGTTCTGATTGCAGCACAGCTGGTGCCCAACCACCTGTACCGCCAGCTCAGGGAATCTAGTTTCCTAGTGCACCTGTGTACACATGCAAATACCTCACACAGAGACATACATATAAAACAAATAAGCTTACAAAAGCCAGGTGTGGTGTCTTAACACCTTTAATCCCAACACTTGGAAGGCAGAGGCAGGCAGATCTCTGTGGAATCTCAGGTCATCTTAGTCTACCTAGTGAGTTCTTGGACTACATAGGAAGACCCGGTCTCAAAGCAAACCAACGAAACAAACCTAACCAATCAATCAATCACGCTTAATTTAAAATAACCCATAATTGTTTGTCAGGACATGTTAATGATATCTGCTTTCAGGTCCCTGAGATATCTAGTGCTGAAACCTCCCAGCGTGGCCATCAGTTGATGGCGTCTCTTGTAGCTCTCCCAGGTCCTGGTATTGTGAGTGATCTCTGATGGCTACCCCAGGGGGACCGCCCACTCCTGTTTAGGTCATTTTAGCAGGTCACTTTGCTTTTGAGGTATCACCTGGGGAAGCGTCTGCACTGCTTTTGTGAGACACAGTTTCACTGGCATGGAAGTTTCAGAGACCCTGCATCACTGTCGTGGTGTGCTGCTTGCCAGTACACGGTCCTTCCAGTGGGCCTGGGCTCGTGTGGCACTTGGAGGAGAGATGAGTTGTATTGATTCTCCCCTCCCTTCAGTGCCCTCATGGACCACAGAGTCCTAGCTCTGGTGGACTCTGTTTCCTAGTCCTTTGACGAGATGCAGGTTTTCCTGTGGTTTGCTTATTCTCTGTCTATTCCTGCAGAAATTTTGCACTTCAGGTCTATGCCTCACCTGAGCATGTGGGAGCTGCAACTACAAGCCAGGAGACTTGCCACAGTGGAGCGCTTAAGACCCGAGGTTGCAGCCGGTCTTTCCCCTTCTTTCCAGGTCTCAGGGTTCCCCCGCATGCAGTGGATGATGTCAAGGGAGAGAAGGTCTGGAGAAAGTGAGTCTGCACTGTCTTCTCCTCACACTGGACGTCCAGTTCTGCCACATTTCGCCGTTTCATCAGGATATCTTTTTCTCCCCCAAAGAGGGTAGTTGTGGGTGGCAGTCCACACGGAAAGCTCCTGGGCTTTAGGCTGCCAAAAGATCTTGTCATTGTGAAGGTTGTTGAGAGGGCAGGCTGAGTGTATAAGCAGAGGTCATGGACCAGAAAGCACAAGATGCCAGGAGCCCACTGTGTGCTGCATGGGGACAGGGAGCCCCATTTACAGAGCACCCTGTCTGGGAGGCTACAGAGTGCCAGGGGCTTTTGGAAATCATGGCAGGTACAAATGCTGGGGACAGGGAGAGAGGGATAAGAAAAAGGAAGGCAGGGCAGTGGGGAGAGGAGGAAAGGTCAACGGCGCCTCCGAGCCCTGGACTCTGTTTCCTTATGGACCCATGGTAGATGCTTCCTTCTGACCCAAACCTCAGGGGGTCAAAAAGTGCCCTAGCAAGAAGGGAAGACACAGATGGCCATGGGGCCGGGAGGGATTTGCAGAGAACAAGGTCCCTGGGTAGAACTGGAGGGAGGGGCATTGAGAGAAGCAGGAGGTAGCCGCTCTCAGCCGTTCCCATCCTAGGATAAAAATACCAGCTTGCAAAATCAGCTGCTAATCTTGTTGCTAGGTAGAGTTGAGCTCCTGAATTGCTATTCTGTGCTAAGTTTGGCTGAACAGCTTTTCCTGGGAACCAGACTTTCCGCCTGCTAGCTATGGGCCCTGGAGGAGGCGCAAGAAGGCAGGCATTTGGCTGTTGCTTTATGGGGTATAGCCTGGTTATTATCAGCTCTCCCACCCCTAATTCCAGACAGACAGACATGAGAAACAAAAGCACAGATCCCCTGGAAAGGAAAGTCTGGCCTATGGGAAAGGACTAGTCTTGGGCCAGCAGAGCTACCTTCAATGGTCTGGAAACCTGGGAAGGAGACTGTGCTTCAGAGAGTTTATAAAGAGACACAGCACATAGGGAACTGGTCACAGGGTTGGCGGGGGAGGGGGGGACAGGGGCACGTGAGCAGTATGACACTGTGATGACCCTCCTGAGAGCTTCGAAGACCTTAGTAGTGGCACAAGCATCATGGGGCTCTGGACACCACCAGAGAAGAGGACTTTCAGAGAAAGTGCCTTTGTCCCCTCTACTTCTGTCAGCAGTGTCTAACCCTGAGGCCTGGAAAGAGGATGCCTGGCCCCTCTAGCTGGGCATCTGGACAAGGGGACAGGAAGAATGGATAGGGAGCTGTGTGAGGGATCCAGGAAGGGGTACACCAGACCTTAGGGACTGCTGTCACTCCTGTGGTTAGGGGCCTGAGAAGGGGCGTGAGCTTCCCAGGCTGTGCCCAGAGAGGATCTACACAACAGTGTCATCAGCCAGACTTTATGAAATCCCTGCACACGCAAATGCAGATCCCCAGTCTCCACCGTGGCCTGCTGTTGATATCTTCTGTGCAGGTAGGCCACCAGAACGCCCTTAGGAGGACACTACGCCTATTCCCACCCCCCTCACCCTCCAGGACAGAAATAGCGTGGTCCTCTGTGATTCCTGGTGTCAGAAAATCATGCTATGCTGTACAGAGAGAGAATGTTGGACCCCAACATTTCAACTCCTACCATCCACAAAGAAGCCCCATTGAACCAGCCAGTCTACATGTTCAAATCCTAGGTGTAACCTAACGTAGGTTTGCCAGCAAACGAGCTCTAGCTAAACATGATGTCAGAACAGGAGTCATCACGCTCCTTAACCAGTTCTTTCTGTCCTGAGGAAATAAGACTCTCCGTAAGGAGACAGAAGGGAGACCTGTGCCTCGCCTTAGCCTGTGGCCAGGATGCTGTGGGCTGCCAGTGCTCCTGCCCTTCCTTCAAATCATCCACTCCCAAAAGAAGACACAAGTGCTGATGGTGTTGCAATGATTTTTCTTTGTGTGAATTAATTTGACAGGATTAAAGAGCCAGCAGCTTCACTGGAGTCTGAGGCAGGGGTGAAGAAACATAGGAAAGAAAGGTTTTTATTCCATGGAGAGTGATGGGGGAAAAGCCTGGGTTGTTTGTTTAATCTAGCACATGGCTCTCGCACAGTGGGAGTCTGGCCATAGCCACAAAGGCTTTGTGTAACATGTCTTCTTGCCTGGATGCAGAAGGCAGGAGTGCCAGTGTGTCCTCCCTCATCTGGGCCACCAGCTGCTCCCTTTGTTCCCTTTAATAACAGCTTTATTGAGGTATAATTCACATAGCATAAAATCCATTGTTTAATGTGTACAATCCTGTGCTTTAGGGTACTCACAGCACTCTGCAGCCTGTACCACTTGCTAAATTTAGACGATGTTCTTCACCACAGAAAGAGTTCTGCATCCACTGGCACCCCTTCCCCACAGAATCTGCCTCTTGGAGCTTACCTGTCTCATAGAATAAAGTTGGACCCCCATCTCACACCACACAGAGAAATTAACTCGAAATATATTCTGGACCTAAATATCAGAGCTGGCCCCATGTAACTCTGAAGAAAACACAAGTATCTTCACTTTGGATTTGACGGTAGCTTCTTTATATGGCATGGATCAAGTGATCGTCATTAAAACCACAACTTTTAGTACATCAAAATACATTATCAAGAAAGTAAAGAATAACTTCCACCTGCACAATCCTGGGGCCAGGAAACCAGGCTACCAGGGGAGCTGGCCGGGAGCAACAGTGAAGTCAAGGCATGTCCAAACCCCAAAAATCTCTTCTTGAGACCAGCAGGGGTAGGACCACTCCCCCCTATTCTGCACATGTCCTGGTACATGTATCCTTACACCCGTCCTTACCCCTCCGCCCCCCACCTCCCTACCCCCCTCCATCCCCCACCTCCCCACCCCCGTACCTCTGCCAACCTTGAGTCAGGTTCCAGGTAAAACTTCCCCCTTTATAAAATCATGCTCAGCAAGCACCTGGAATTCCTCTCCATGCAAATAAGGGGTTCCCAGCAACGCAGCCCCGGCCAGTAATGTACACTCATCCTAAAAGTCTCTAACCACTCCCCAAAGGCTTAAACAGCCTCCCCCCCCCCAATTAAAAAAGCTGTCTCACTGAAGCTCACGCCCTGAGAAATTTGTATCTCACTTGTTCACTGCCACCTGAGGTTTCCATCCCCTGACTGAAGGGAGAGTAAGGTAGGGCTCTGCTCCTTGAATATTCCAATAATCAGGAAATTCATAGAGACAGATAAGGTAGGTTATAGTGATGCGTGGCTAAAGAGCTCTGTGTGGGGCAGCGAATGGTTTTGGAAATATGTTAGTGATAACCTGGTACTTAATGCCCCTGGAAATGTATACTTTGATTAAAGTTGAAATTTTTATGTTATATGCATACTTTACCTTCAGTTTTAAAGTGTCAAAGTATATGGGCATGGTGGCCCACATCTCCAGCCTCAGGACTCAGGAGTGTGAGGAAGAAGTACAGAGAGGTCTCAGGCAGCCTAGGCTGCACAGGGAGGCACTGTCTTAAAGGAAATAAAATGCAAACAAGCAAAATGAATGCATGCTGGTTCCAGAGGATAGACTGCCTAGAAAAGTTAATCATTTCTCCAAGTCTACTGTTTTACCTCTCTACCGCGGGCTAGATGTACCACTTAGCCTGTGAGATTGTTGTCAAAAATCAAGTGACATAATTCATGTGGCCATGTGGCACAGTCTGGCCAGGAGTAAGCATTCAAAAGGGGGAACCATTTTTGTGTGATCATTTCTGCTCTCTCTAGAAACATACTGTTTGACACCATCTGTAAAAATGCATTTCCTGGTGCTGAGAGAGGGCCCCGTGGCTAAGAATACCGCTGCTCCTGCAGAGGATCTTGGTCTCTTCTAGCACCCACAGGGCATCTCACAGCTCTGTCCCAGGGGATCCATGCTTTCCTGTGGCCTCCACCGGCAGTAGGCATGTACACAGTGCAGAGCATGCAGGCAGAACATTCCTACAAACAATACATCTTTTCCTAAGAGTACATTTTCTGCCACACACTTTCAATCCCAGAACTCAAGAGGCAGGTGGATCTCTTTGAGTTTGAGGCCAGCCTGGTCTATATAGAGTTCCGGGCCACCCAAGGCTAAATGGTGAGACTTCCTCTCTCTCTCTCTCAAATAAGTTTTGGCTACAGTAATGTTCCCCCAAGGAAAAGATTGAGAACAGCTAGGAAGTCCAGGTTAAGCAATTGTTTGAATGAATTGGACAGCTGCTGACAACCGGAACCTAGGAAGCCACATTTCCAAACACAAGAACTGGGCGGGGTGAGCTCTCCATACTGTTTACCAGCTGGGTGTTTTTCATTTATGGGACAGATTAATCTGAACAACAGTAGACATGCTGTTATGGAGGGGGTGGAGTTCAGGAGACTCAACCCTATGCAAAGACTGTGGACAGCTAAGGAATGCTGAGAGCGCAGAACTTGCCTTCCTCAGAACGAGCACACCAACGGGTTACTCAGTAACAAACCACCAGTCCTAAAAACACACACATTCAAGTGACACTGTGTGGACTGAGCAGTTTGTATTTATATATCTAGGAACACACACACACACACACACACACACACACACACACACACACACACAATCCATGAATTTGAGAGCAAGCACAAGGGAGTACTACATGGGAGGGTTTGGAGGGAGGAATAAGAAGGGAAAAAGAGCTGGCATGCATTTAATCCCAGCACTCGGGAGGCAGAGGCAGGCAGACTGCTGTGAGTTCGAGGCCAGCCTGGTCTACAAAGTGAGTCCAGGACAGCCAAGGCTACACGGAGAAACCCTGTCTTTAAAAAACAAACAAACAAAACAAAAGAGGGGTGGTGGTGAGTTATTATACTATAACCTCAAAAAATTAGATTATAATTTTAAAAAGCCAAAAAGAAAAGAGACGGGCATGAGGAATTCAAGCACGGGGCCAGCACTGCCAAGGTAGCTGGTGGAAATTTCCTTTTCTTTCTTTCTTTCTTTCTTTCTTTCTTTCTTTCTTTCTTTCTGTTTTTGTTTTTTGTTTTGTTTGTTTGTTTGTTTTTCAATACAGGGTCTCTCTGTGTAGCCTTGGCTGTCCTGGACTCACTTGATAGACCAAACTGGCCTCCAACTCACAGCGATCCACCTGCCTCTGCCTCCCAAGTGCTGGGATTAAAGGCTTGTGACACCACACCGGGCCTGGGAATTTCATGAGGAGGGAAGAAAGTTAAATTGTAGCGTTGATGAGTCAGGCAGGACCCAAGGGGCCAGGAGCCCCGAATGTGGAGGTTTCCCTTAAATACTTGCCTGTGCGTGCGGTCCACATGGTGAGAGGCTACACCTAATGAAGTCGGTGAAAAGTTGAGTAGAGTTTTCACGATCCCATGGCTCTGATGAGATAAAAATGGGAGTTTAGGAGCCAGGCATGGGGGCGCATGCCTTTAATCCCAGCACCCGGGAGACAGAGGCAGGGGGATCTCTGTGACTTTGAGGCCAGCCTGGCCTGCAACGCAAGTTCCAGCTGGGCACAGCCTGGGCAGTTAGACAGAGAGCAAAACAAAGACCGATAAATAAGTAAATAAATAATTGGAGTTCAGGGTCTTAGTTGGGTCTGTGGAGAGCAACACCTTAGGAGCAGGTTTGACCAGTGATACTGCACAATGAAACTCACAAGGGCCACAGCTGTGCCTTGTGTCACTTTGATTGCAGGGGCTTCCTCACACTATAGCTACTCAAGAAGACAAGGGCAGCCTCTGCCAACAATATATCTTACATATGTGTGTAGACATATACATATATATGTGTGTGTGTATGTGTGTGTACATATATATAGTGTGTGTGTAAACAGTTGATATTTAGAATAGGTGGATTTAAGTGTTGGTGGAACAGGAAATGGTTAATGAAATGAACTGGTAGGATTTGGGGAAGCAGAGGACAGGACAGTAGAAGACATCAAGAATGCTGTACAAAGATTTTTTTTTTTTTAAAGATGGATAATACAAAAGAGTATAAGACATGTAAGGGACATATTGAAATTCTCTAAAAGAGACACAGTTGTTGATAGGGACCATATTGATGTGAGTAACCTGTGCTACCACCTGAGGCCATGGTGATGTCCAGTCCATGCTGGGGCCGAGGTCCTACGGCAGCTGTGGCTTGTGTTACCACTAAAGTCCACGAGGATGTCTGTGGTCCATGCTGCCGCCTGAATCCATGTTGATGTCATTGGTCTAGGCTGCCTCCGAAGGTCTTGTCTAGGTCTGTGATCCTACTGCAGAGTTGGGGTCATGTTCGTGGTCTGTGCTGGATGGGGAGGTCTGGTGGCACTCAGAGGAAGGATAGCAGGCTACCAAGAAGAGACTTGATACCCTATGAGCATATACAGGGGGAGGAGGTCCCCCTCAGTCACAGTCATAGGAGAGGGGAGTAAGGGGAAAATGGGAGGGAGGGAGGGAGGGATGGGAGGATACAAGGGATGGGACAACAATTAAGATGTAATATGAATAAATTAATAAAATATATTAGAAAAGAGAGCAAGGAAGCTACTTCGGCCAGTGATATAGATGACCATAGATGCACAATTGAGAAAGAGGGACATGGAGGACTTCTGTCCTAACCCCCACTCCACCCCTCAAAGTAACAGGCTAAAACAGAAGCCATCAAAAAGAGCACTTAAAAATTGTGGAAAGGATGCTGAAGTACAGCTCCCCAAAATCAATGGCTTCAGGCAGGGGTGCAGATGGAAAGGATTCTTTCATGGGTGGACCACGGGAAGCTCAACCACGCTCCTGTAAGTATATGAACAACAGAAATAGATTTTTTAAAAAGTTTTTGTTGGGGAGGGAGGTTACAAAGTTGCAGGGGCAGACATGGAAAGCTGGGGAAGTGAGCGTGATGGGGGTTGCACGAGGTGAGATACCCAAAGAATCAATAAAAATGTTTTTTGAAAAAAAGATAAAGACGTATCCTACAGAAGAATGTAAGGCATGTATGAAGCATATTGAAAATCTCTGAGAGACACCATTGTAGTCTCAGATACAAGAAAAACAAGAGCTAGGAAGCGATGTTAGGTTATAATTGTTTTAGAAACAAAAGAATGCCCTCAGTCCCCGAGTGGAAGGCAACCAATACACTCAAGCAGGGTAAACACCAGCTTTGAAGGAGCCTGAGCAGTCACCCAAAGGTGGACAGCACACTTTTCAACACGTGCTCAGAAGACAATAACATTTTTAGAATGTTGGGGAAAATAACTGCCAAAATATAGTTTCTTATAATTCTATAGTGAAAATATTTTTCAAAAATGAAGGAGCTGTAGAGATGGCTCAGAGGTTAAGAGCACTGACCGCTCTTCCAGAGGTCTTGAGTTTAACTCCCAGCAACCACATGGTGGCTCACAACCATCTATAATGTGACCCAATGCCCTCTTCTGGCCTGCAGGTGTACATGCAGTCAGAGCACAGTATAGATAATAAATAAATACATTTTTTTAAAATGAAGATAAATTTCTAGGGAAAACATTTTAAAAGAGTACATAGAGCTCATCAGGCTTCTTGTCTCTGGGTGTATCTACTACAAAGCATGTGAGTAGTGATAAGTAAGTCATAAGTAAGGTATTAGATACAATAGCTAAAACACACAACCAAAGGCTAATGTGGAAGAGAATAAAAAACAAAATTTGCTTAATTAAACACAAGCAACAAAGAAGAAAAGTAATACAAAGCACACATGATATAAGTAGAGGAAAAGTTACATAATGGGTAGAAAATAAAGCATACCAGGGAGTACACTAAATGTAAGCAGACTAAATATTTCAATACAAAAGGTCATGATACTCTAAAGGAAAAAAAATAAAATAAAAAGCTACATTGCTACAAGAGGTATGTCTTAATAAAGATGCAGGGGTTGAAAGTAAAAGGATGGAAAATACAGCCCGTAAGCTTCCCACAGCTTACATAGGTCATCCCTGCACACCACATTTTGCATAAGCAGTCTGTTCACATTTGTGACTTAGGGCTTCCATAAAGAAACTCTTATCTTAAACAACACATCTTAAAACAACAGAGGAGGGTTTCTTATAGTCCTGGTGTCTGGAAGTCTCAGACACGTGGGAAGGACTGGTTTCTCTGGGGCCTCTCCTTGGCATGGGAAATGTGTCTTCCTGGGCCCACATAAGGTCATCCCTCTGCATGCCTCTGTCTAAATTTCTATTTCTTCTAAGACACCTGCTAGATTAGCGTCCACCATACTGATTTCATTCTTACCTTAATCATCTCCTCAGTGTCACATTCCAAGGCACTAGGTTAGAATTTCAGTGAATTTTCAGGAAGAAAAACATTTAGAAGCTAACACTGCTTCAGCATGGCCAAAAGCCTCAGCCATGTAATGACACATTGGGAGCAGGACGCCCGGGGCTCAGTAGTTGCTTCCCAGGAGTTTATTCAGAGCAAGTTCTTTCTTGGAACATCCAGTACTTGAGCCAACTAAGCCTTTCCTGCACACCATGAACCACAACAGAACTGTCCTTCGATAAAATAGGCACAAAAAAAAAAAAAAAAGGACAACTAGAGATATCACACATAACCGTGGAGATGAAGGCATGGACTTACCAGAAATCTTTAAAATTTCACATGAACTTAGTAACTTCATAGCATAAAGTTGACACTCTTCAAGCGAGGAATAGAAACTTTGGCAGCCACAGCAGACAATTTTAACTCACCTCCCGTACTAAATGCGAGAACAGGCAGACAACAAAACTCGGTAAAGAGTCTGAGTAACGTGGTTAACAACTTGGCGTGCGTGGCGCCTTCAGAACACCATGCCCAGTAATGACAGAATACACATTATTTTCCAGGGCATATGGTGCATTACGCGAACTGATCATATGGCTGAGCCATAAGTTTCAACACATTTTAAAGGATTAGAATTATTCAGATCATGTCCCAGGAATAGAAGGGAACTTTTCTTGTTCTGTTAAAGAGTAGCTATAAAAAAAAAACCTGCTTTAATGATGAAATATTTAAAATGTTCCCCTGGGACTAGGGTGGGGAGATGCGATAACCACTACAGCTTTATGCTGTACAGAAGACCATCCCTCCATCCATAAGAGACATATTGCAAGACCCCTGGCAGATGCCAAAGACCATACACAGTAGCAAACCATATATACTGTGTGCTCCAAAGCATATAGGAATTTGGGAGTGGGAGGACAGGCAATGTATACAGCGCGATATACTAAACAAAGGGATGGCTCACAGCACAGTGGAGATGGCATAGAATGGTGTGGGATTTCTCCGCGCTACTCACAACGGGAATGCAAACTGTCCTTGAGAGGAAGCGGAGTGGCTGTGGGGATGAGTCTGTCAGGGACTCACATCTTTCTATTGCTGCTGTCTCCTGCCTGAAACAATGGCTTCCCGAATTTTGTCCAGGCTTATGGCTCTTTGTAGGGAGTGAGGCTACCATGGAACAAGCTCGTCTATAATATACGAAAGTCATTCCTGAGCGAGATGGTGACACCCTACTTCCTGGCACCATGCCCTCCTTGACCAGCATCCCACCTGGCTGTGGCCCACGTCCCCACTGGCATGACTATCCTGAACTTCCTTGACAGACTTTCCAGATATGCCCTTCCCTTTGTCCTCTCAGGCTCCATTTATTTCTCGTTGTGTTTTTGCTTCTTACTCAGGCTGCCTCCTCAGTGCTGCATCGTCAGAGACCCATATGGCCCTTGCTGCCTCCTGTGACCTTCCTAGCTGTAGTCCCACCCTCCTCCCGTGCTTATCCTGTGATGCTCTGGAAGACCTTGTTTTCACCTGATCCTGTGGGAGTGGGTGTCTGAGAGGCTCTTAGCCTCTGCACCCCCGAAGCAGAACTTAATATCGATCCCAAGCCTCTTCTAGTCTTGTTTTTTCATCTCTCTTGCCTGCATGCCAGGAAGGCAGGAGTGGCCCACACTGCCTGTTTCCCTCAACTACTTACATCTCTGGGCTAACACATCCCGCCTCCAAAATCCTTCCAACTGGAGCCCTTCTAGTCCTCGGACAATAAATGGCAGCTATTACTGATATGGTTGGTGACCCCAATGGTGAGGTCATTGTAGATACAGTTTCTAGGGTATGGTAGAGCATTTGTTAGGCCTGTCTCGGCAATTCACCTTGGCTACACAGAGAAACCCTGTCTCAAAATAAAACAAAACAAAAACAAACAATAACAACAACAAAAAGAGAGAAAGAAAGAAAGGAAAAAATAAGAGAGGCCCTGAAAAGATCCCTGGGAACCCCAGGATCCACTTGACTCTGAGGCTCATTGTGTTGACACAAAACTGGGGTCACCTGGAAAGAGGGAATTCAACTGACACATTATTTTATGGGCGAGTCTGTTAGGCATTTTATTGATTGATGGCTGATACGAGAGGGTCTAGCCCACTGTGGGCAGTGGCACCCCTGGGCACATGGTCCTGGGTTGTTTAAGAAAGCAAGCGGCCAGTG